>NW_013952407.1:4568712-4579732 GCF_001266775.1 Austrofundulus limnaeus | reverse complement strand
TGGTGAAAATTTCATGTCATTAGCACCTCTAGTAATATATTTACTGAGAAAAATGGTGACGTGTTCAATACTTATTTTACCCGCTGTATGTGTTGAAAATAACTCACAGCTAACATTGCACCAAAATAGCTCACTGTCCATAAAACTGTCTGAGTTGCCAAGGCTGTTTAGCTGCAGCAGCCATCTTGAACATGAAGTAATCATTAATCTACAACTGAGTGACTTTTTGAGTCAACCTGACTTAAGGCAGCTGCTAAAATCAGCTGAAACAAAGATAAAAATAGCTCCAATTCCGTCAGTTTTACAGATATTGAGCAACAGTTTGAAGTGGTGGTGGTCATCCCCTTCTCACTGAGCGTTGACTGATGTGCTTCCCTTCAATGAAAGGGAATTCAGAAGATAACGCTAATAGTAGTCACGTTCTAAACTACATAAACAAATATTAACATGTTTATGATGGAAATAAATGAAAACAACTAAAAACTATGTAAAATTAATTGTAAATTTGAGTGTTTTTAAAACTGCAACAGTGTTCAGTTTTTCTGTTTCTCTGCTGTTTGGAAATAAATTTCCTTTGTTCCTTCAGCCAGTGAAATCTCCCCGGGTGTGACCTTACAGGATGAGCACCATCTCCTCTTGCAGAGTCTGCAGCGCGCGGAGCAGAGCCGGCTGCATCTGGCTGCAGTGATGCTGATGGTAAACCTGGGCAGCTTGCACAGACAGGACGTACTCGTTGTGGAGCTCGTGGAGTTTCGCCACAGCCTTGATGTAACGCTCTCTGTTTTTGTCTCGGTCCTTGTCTGCACACAGACGAATCGAGTTAAACAAGAGAAAAAGAAAAAAAAAGAAGGAGACGCCACAGGGCCTCAGCCTGAAACTGATTCAGGAAGTAAAGAATGTGTGGAAATCCCACCTTTACTCGTGTCCTGGTACTTTCTTTTTGCCTGAGCTGCATCTTTCAGAGCCTGTCTGTAGCTGTTCTTCAGTCTCTCTAGCTCAGTGCAGGTCACCTTAAAAAAACAATATTTTAAAATCAGATTTAAAAAGTAAATTCGATTTCTCCTGTTCTGAGAAACAATAAAACACTTTGAAAGAAGCTGCACTTTGATTTAGCCACACATCTGTAAAGTAAAATATGAGTGAATTTCTGTATTTGAGCTTGAGTGAGCATCGAGTTTGTAAAGAACAAACACAAACACACACAGGAAGGGGACAGCAGACCTGATGTGTGTCTCTGCAGGGGGAACACGAAACATGAGAAAACACTAGATGAGGAAATGATTTGACCTTTGTTGTGGAACTTAGCAGCAAGGTTTCGCCTGCCACTCTCTGATGGCATCTCTCACGCTGTTTTCTTCAATGCCGCTCCCTCTTTTAATCACATCAGAACATCTCAGTCCTGCAGAACCACACAGCCGGGCTCAAACAGTCGGGCTTGGTCAGCAGCTTTAGAGCAAAGTGTTGAAAACAAACTGCAGCGCCGCACAGATCGGCGCTCATGTTCGCATCGTTTGCTTGATGTAATTGGACAATAAAGGCGAGACGAAGCAGCCACCGGTTTGAAATGACATCAAATGTGTTTTTCTTTCTGTTTGAGGTTCATTTGTCTGACGGGATGATTATAAAGCTGCCACCTCGCCTGCATACGGATCACATCCTCTAAGACACGTGACAAACTGAAGGCCTGCAGGCCAAATGTGGGCCGCCACGTTTTAGGTGGCCTGTGAGAACTTCAAAGATGGTGTCATGTCTTAAAATAAGCTGCTTTAAAACCAGCATGGACCATAAACTACATCTCTCATAATGCATGTTGATTATTTTACGCAGGAACTGATGCTGCGTTCCAGTTGTCCTCGGAGGTCGTAGCTTCGAGCCTCCGAGTTCTATTTTTCAACTGGAGCACCCCATGAAGCCGTAGTTTCGAGTCGAGAAGTCGGCGCATCCAAACCATACCCGAGCAGCCCGAGCATGCGTTACGCCATCATTTCAACATGGCTGCTGCGCGCATGTTTCTCTAAGCTAACGGCTAATGTTGAGCAGTAATCAAACGTACACAAGCACCATTCCCATTATTTAACAGACGGAAAGTAAGAAGAGAGGAGGCAGAATAAAAACGAGTGTAACTTGTTTGTTTATTTTCCCTTTTTATATTTGTTTAATGTACGTAGCGTACTAGCATGCTTGTCTGAGCTAACCGCTAACGTTGCTAGTCTTGCATGCAAACAAATGTGGCTTCTGTGTTGTTTATTTTACATTACGTCAGACGTACTTGTAGTGCTTTATAGTGAAAAATACCTTGTAGAGCACTATTATTGTACGTTTTATTGTTGCAGAGCAAAATATAGAAACGCTTTTTCCCATGTTTGAAACCGGAACACTGTCAGCTCTGAACTGACGTCAGTCCGGCTTCAGAATTTCGAGTTCCGATACAACTGGAACGCAGCATGACAGCATCCCACCACTAGTACACAGGGTTTAAAAGCAGCTGGCAACTGGTTAAATTTGTTGTATAAAATCTCTATTTCGACGCATTTTCCCTGCTACTTTTGCTGCCGTCCGGTTAATTGGGAATTTCAAACTTACATGATGTAAATTTAAACCGGAATGCCCTGTCAGTAAATGATTGAGTTCAGAACACAGGATGCCGGCTATACTCACCACAACTCAGTCAGTAAAACTCTCTTACTTTTACTAGTATTTCTGCATTATGTATGTCACATTTATTCGTACACTTCAGCTTTTATAAGAGGACGTGTTAAAACAATGTTACTAAGCAGGAAATACCACATAGAGCTCAGTTATTGTTTGTTAGTGGTGCTCAGTCGTATGAGACGAGGAACATGACGTTTTGTGTTTTTAGTCTAACTGGCTCTTTGAGGACCACCATAATGACCCTCAGTAAAAATGACCTAAAACATCACAAAATGTATGTCTGAGTCACAGTTTAAAACGTTTTTATTTTAATTATTTAGCTCCGCAGGATTGTTTACTTTTAATTTAAGTCCAAAAATAGTGAAAGTGAAAGGCAAATAAAATTGCTCATCCACTGGACCAATCACAGAGAGTCTCACCAGCAGCTCGTTTTTTAACTTTCTTCTGTTTACAACTATTTGTTCCTTTTGCAGACAAATTAAAACTGCTTGGTAAGGCTGAATAAAGTGATTTTTATTACTACTTTTGTCAGGAATATAAAATAAAGTCTCTGGTTTGGATAAATATCCCAGCAGTTCATCAGTTTCTGTCGTGTGACTGAAAAACAGAACATCTATAACACCTTTGAATTTACAGATCTGGTATAGGTTTGTTTTGTTTTGTTTTGTTTTGTTTGTTTCCTTTTAAATGCTTTGAATAAAAAACATTTCAAACTCAACAACTTCACTATTACAATAAAAGAGACTAAACACTTTTATAAAGTTCAGCTTTTAGTTCCTGTAATTGGAACTTTTGGTCAATGAAGTCAAATATTTCTGCAAAAATAGCCACGAAAAGAGTAGAAGTAATAAATATTCAATTAAATAAAACCTCTGATTATTTTCAGCAGTGCTTTTCTTTCCTTTAAGACCTTTTTTGTCAGTGCGTGTAGTTAAGTGTTTACAGGTTACATGTGTTCAATAATATAGTGTATTTTGACTTCTTTGGTTCTTCAGGATTTCTGGAGATCATTCAGGGTTTTTCTTTTAACTTTGGCAGCTTTTTGTTCATTTTTCTGTCCAGTCCTTTGACCTGATCATGACTTTGTGCAGGATTTACAACATGAGGACTAAAAAAGAAACATCATCAGGCTGAAATACCTCACTGCAGCTGATGGAAAGAGTCTGAAAATCACATAAAAAAGAGAAGAAATCCTGTCCTCTTGATAAATTGTTTTACTCTAACAATGATCCAGAATATGTATTTAAAATCTCTTTTAGTTGCAGTCACACCAGTAATCTAATCTTCACACCATCTTGTCTGGCCAGGTGAGCTGGCAGCTCCTCTCTGCAGACAGAAGCAAACTGAAACCACAGGCCAGACGTGGTGTTTACCGTAAATGCTAGAAAGGCTACACCACCCATCAAATTACTGTAAACGCTTTTTAAAAAGGGATCTGTTGATTAAAATTAGTTACAGTAACTCATAGAAAAGTTGTGGTGTTTAAATTGAATTATCACAAATTATAGAAAAGCTGCTCCATCTAAAACGAAGGATCTTAAATGTCTAAAAGTTGAGCTACAATGAATGATGGTACATGCAGGAAACTGTATGAATTACCATAAACTAAGCTGAACCACCAACAATGAATGAAATGTGAGAAACAGACCTATATTATTAAAAAAATCTTTCTTCTGAAATGTAACAACCAACCTGGGTCCAGAAAAGACGTCTTTTGGGTCTTGATCTGGACCACGGTCCACCATTTGGGAACTCCTAAGCTACAGTTTTTAGCTGAAAGCTCTTTAGAACCTCTTTGTTTGTGATGAAGTGCTTTATGTGTCAGTCTGTGTTATGTTTGTTTTTTTGTTTTTGTTTTTTTTTCCTCACAGAAATGGGAACAACTTGTGATCTGTTAACTTGCTTGTCGTTTAGGAACCTTTTTATGCCTGAATGATTCAAATGTCAAAGTGAAATACAAAAAAAAAAAAAAAAAAAAAAAAAAACCCTAAAAACTGTGTTGAATTGAATTAAGCTGAATTTTTTTTTTCAGAAAGTCTGTAAGAGAGATGGAGAAGAAACCTGACTGCTTAAAACAATAATATATACTGCAGACATGAGGGACGGCTCTAGACTTTTACACAGTAATGTTCATTTATTTATTTATTTATTTATTTGTTTGTTTATTTATTTATTATTTGCCTGCTTTCATTTAGCCAGGCAAATCCCATTTTTGCAAGAGAGGCCAAGGCCTATAATCCAGTTTTGGGGATTTGTTACTTTTAACTGAGACAAAAAAAAAAAAGCCAGAATAATCTCCAACAGGAACTTACATCAGTGTGGCTCTGTGAGGACCCACTGCTCCTAATGGTGTCCAAACCCCAATAAGCTTAAATACTGTTTTAGAGTGGGGAGGTCAGGTTTGGGACTATGATGTGAGCTGAGTTTAGGTTTTAGGGTTAGGTGTCATTCAATCAATATTYATTTATACAACCCTTTCCAACAGGGTTTCACAAAGTGCTTCAAAATAAAAGAGTTAAAAACAAATCATAAATGACACGAAAATACCAGAAAGTTACTGGTTATTAAAAGTCTGCCTGAATAAAAAGGTTTTAAGATTACATTTAAAAAGGCCCAGATCAGCGAGGGAACACCAGTCCTGAGGTGATTGGTTCTACAGTCTGGGTGCAGCGACCCAAAAGGCCCGGTCAGCYTAACGTTTGATTTAATTTAAGGACAAACAGTAAAGAAGTATTAGTTGATCTTAAAGATCTCTTATACTCTTGAAAAACYACCGTAAAAATGCCAGTTACTTTAACACCCACAGTGTTAATTTCAACACCAACAAAGTTTCTATATGTCCACACTCGCTGGTGTTACAATAACATTTGTGAAAGTGTTAAATTTAAACACGCATTTTTACCTCCGCCAAGGGTGAGGTAATGTTTTCGGTCGTGTCTGTCTGTCTGTCTGTCTGTCTGTCTGTCTGTCTGTCTGTCTGTCTGTCTGTCTGTCTGTCTGTCTGTCTGTCTGTCTGTCTGTCTGTCTGTGGGCAACATTACTCAAAAATTTGTGGATGGATTGTCATGACAGTTTTACCACATGTGGGTACWGGGCAAAGGAACACACCTTTAAATTTTGGTGATGTTCTGGATCACGATGCGGATACAGAACTTTTTTTTTTCTTTCAACACTCTGAGATCGGCAAAGCTGTGATGCTTTCACGGGGCTTCTGTAAAAAAACTGTGAGCTGGATTGGACAGCATGGACTTCAAACTTTATAAAATAATGTTAAAATTAGATTGAATGATGAATAATTTTTGCCATAATATGCGCATTTACAGAACGTTTTGTGACCAGGAAGTGCGTGACTGCACCATGAAACCTATTTTTCCCATTTCCTCAAACACACCGCATTTCCGAAACAACCATTCAAACAGTATCTCGCTACTAGGCTTGTAAACAGAGAGCTGCCGGGCTTCAAAGTTTGGAGACGGGGGGAGCCAGGAAGCACTTTATTAAGAGAGTCAAACCATTACAAACTCATACAAGGGGATAAAACAGATGTTTTACATGGTGAAATGTGACTGATGAAAACTTAGGAGCTTAATCCGACACCAGTTTGACGATGAATAACGTCGGATGATGAGTCTGACTTTTTTTTCACATTGGACTCCACCGAGAAGAAATCCCGTGCATACTGCCTGCTTAAATGTTCGCTACGTCAGAACTTATTTGGCAAATGTGTTTCCATCTTTGCTTTTGGGCGTTAACTCTTACAGGATGGGGGGAATTGGTCTTGGCGGAGGTTTGCACTCTCCGAGTGCTTCTAGTTTGTTAAATTAACACCAACCAGTGTTTAATATTCAACAATACTGGGTGTYACATCAGGATTTCAACAGTGTTAAAATCAAGTGTTAAAAGCAACACCATTGTATTATTATTATTAACAAWGGGAATTATGGTGTTAAAAAGGTTAACAGACACTAAAAGGTGTAAATTCATCACTTAGAGTTAAAATCAAACTCTTTGTAGTGTTGCATAAATACTGCTCAGTATTTAGCATAAGGAATAATGGAGTCACTCTTCACACACCAGGACATACCTCTCACTCATGGTGTCGATTTTTGGYGGATAACATAAACTTTAAGTTGAACAACTTGATCAAACTGAACAAGAAAACTAACCTGAACAACTCATTTTTACTCTCATGACCTTTAATTGTCATAAACATGTTAAAACATCATTTCTACAAGRTTACCCAGCATTCCGTTGACATGAGGTGGAAGAGGGCGGAGCTTTTCAGAATACTTCTTTCAACACTGCATGGTGTTCAATAACAACACTGTTAAGTGTTATATAAGACKTAACAGTGGGCGGAGCTTATTKAACACTGTCCAGTGTTGACACAACACTGAGGAAATCAACACTGTGMATTAACACCAACACTGGGTGYTAGTTTACTCACAAMGTGTTAAAATAACACAAGGGGGGTGTTAAATCAACACCCAAAAGTTTAACACTGAAATTTTAACACTCCTGTTTTTGCTAAATTAGTTCTAAAAACAGACTGGAAACCAATGGAGAGAAAATAAAGTGTGTGGTTTGATTGTAGAAATGAATGAAAAATAAATGGAAGATGAGGACTGTGTGTGTGTGTGTGTGTGTGTGTGGTACACACAGCCAGGTGAAGACCCACTGTTCCTTATGGGGACAAAAGCCCGGTCACTGTTGGGGGAAATACCATTGGTGGGTCAAAGGTTAGGTTTAGGACTAAGATGTGAATTGAGTTATGTTAGGTTTAGGGTCAGGGGTCAGGGTTAGGCTGTAGAAATGATTGGAAAATGAATGGAAGTCAATGCAAGTTCCCCACGAGGACAGAAAACCCAACAAACGTRTGTGTGTGTTCGGTTCCCCACCTTGTTGAGCTCCTGCCTCAGAAGGTTCCAGTGCTCGGCGTACGTTTTGCGCAGCTGCTGTTTGTCTCTGATGAGCAGGGTCAGTTTGCTGATGGGCCCGTCCTGCAGGTCTTCGGAGCGCCTCTTCATGATCTGACTGAGGGACTCCGTCTGCGACACCAGCACCCCCCAGGACTGAGAGACAAAAGAACAAAAACAGGTCAGGAGCCACCTCTCGTGTAGAGAACTGCTGACAGCGTCACGCCTGACTGCTTCAGGAGCTCATATGTCAGATTATTTTCTTCAAACATTTATAACTGGGTTTTTTTTTCACATTTCAGTGACTGACTTTACATTTTTACAACGTGATGCATTTTAATGTTTGCTTAACATTTTTGAATAATTCATGAAGATGTGCTGATTGGAGATTCTGTGCATCTGAAAGATTACAAATATACAGCAGCCTCAGTTATGGAGACTGAAGTAAAAACTGTCAAATAATGAGACCACATGAAGGAACAGGTTATTTGTACCCTAACCTTTGACACTGGGGATATTTTGGGTCTTTCTGACACACTGAATCAGAGGAGCCTGATGTCCTGAGCTCATGTGACTCCACCTGCTGAAGGAAGGAGCTCACCTTGTTGAGCTGGCTGATGTAATCCAGGCCTGCGCTGCTCTGAGGTCGCTCCATTTTCTCAGCCATGGCAGTCATCTGGTGCAGCTGTGCTGAAAACTCCCGCTCGCTCTTGGCCCTCTGACCCATCCACTTCTTCATGACCTCCATCAGATGAAGCTCTGAGTCCAGCAGCCTCAGAACAGCGGCGTGAGCCTGTGGACAACGGAGATCCTCCCCAAATCCCATCTCTGGACCAGGAGCAGCTCTCCTCCTGCCTGTGATTGAGCCGAGTGGAGAGCTGAGAGCTGCTGCTGTGTTGGACAAATGTCTCGCTTTGTTTCACTTCCCTGTGTGCAGAAAGAGCTCAGCGGTTCATGTGGGGCAGGACTTCCTCATATCTGTTTGAACCTGGTTCAGCTTTCAATTTACGGCCTTCAACTTCAGCTGAGTGACTCTTTACCTCCTGATTTATGACAGTGTTGTTACCACAACAAAACTGTTATGTTTGTGAAGAAATACATACAAAATAATTTAAAAAAACAAGATTTCAGCCTATCTGTACATCACATCATGACCACTRTTTATCTGTTGGTCTGAGACACAAACACAGAGTTAATCAAGCTGTGACAGCAGGCTTTTCTGCATCTTTAACAATTCATAGCTGAGGGCTAGAAGATACTTTAGCACAAAAAGTAATGACATTTGTGTGTTTGGTAGATTATTTCGTTGTTGTAAGCTTTGTAGAAATAAATCTTACACCGTTTAAAAGCCAGTTCATTTCCCTTAAATGGTGCCACATTTGTAAGGAACATGCATTTGTGGGATGAGAGTATTTGGGTTGTGCTCATGAAATATTTGCCAATGTCTCTCTTGCAAACAGTTTATTCTGCTGTTGCTATTGATTCTGGTTTAGAGCTTCTGGTATCCTCAGATACTGCCAATCATAAGATTTATTGCCAAGAATCATTGCTACAAAACAGAAACAATCGACCAAACACTGATTTCCTTACTTTTTGTGCTAAATTCTGTAAAAAAAAAAATAAAAAGATGGAGTCCAGAGTCACATTAAGGATGCTATGTGATCCAGAAAAGCCTTAAAGAGGACATATTCAAAGTTCACTTTTTTGTTTTGCTGTTAAATGTGTTTTGTTGTGTATGTGGGGTCTCTAGCAGTGCAGAAAAGTTTAATTGAATGTCTCCTAGTGCTGCAGAGATATCTTTATGTTCTGTTTGGGTCATATTTTTCACTCTGGAAGCTGGTGTGTGTGTGTGTAGAGGGGCGGGGGGAGTTGTTTGGATTTAAAGAGCCAGTCTTAAAATGAGTTGATCTGAGATACACCTCAGGAAAATGGTGAAAAGGGGGCTTGTGGAGTTACAATAAGGAGGAATTCAGATCAGACCATTGCAGTTCCACTTTATATAAGACCCCAACTGAATGATTTACATGTGAAAAAGAGGATTTAACATTTTGACGTCTCATTTAAAACACTATAAAACGTTTCTCAACTCTGTTTTTGTGAACCTGGCTTTCTGTTAGACCACAACACAAACTGTTGAGTTTACTTGCTGCAGAGTTATTTTTAYGTGAGCACGCTGCGAATCCGGTCTCACATTATGATTTTTATTTAAGGCCTGATTCGTGTTTGTTTGAASCCCTCTGATCAAATTAGACACATGCATCAGCAAACAGAAGAGACAAGACGGAGCTCAGCGTGGACTGAGTTGGGTTTATGTTGTTCTGTTTTTGTGAAAGCAGCTCTCAGAGCAGCACTGAGCCTAAGATGACAACAATATGTGTAAGTCTTAGTTAAAAAAAAAGACTAAAAATCACTTTAGAAGAAGTACAAATTTTAGATATTAGGAAATGAAAATGAGTTGATGAATAAAATATTTAAAGCTCAACTACTTGCAGATAATAAACTAAATGTAAAACCAGAATCACTTCTCTACTGTTGTTGGACTGCAGTTTTCTGTGGCTCATTAACACCTAAACCCCATCAGAGTCACTAAGTCCTGCAGCTGCAGAGTGACCCTAAACATTACAGACACTGCAGAACCTAAAACCCTAAACCTCCTCTGCTTYCAGCTCATGTATTCAAGTTGAGTTTTTTGCACTTCAGTAACTGATTTAAAGACTTTTAAAAACAATTCTATATTTATCTGTACAAATAGCTGAATGATGCACAGTGACTCCATCAGCAGCAAGATGATGATGTAGGTCTTTGGTGCTGGTCTGTGGGTTGACTCTGACTGTTTTCAACATCCTTCACTTCTGTTTATTTCAGATTTGTCTTGGTCTGCCACTTGGAGCCTACACTTGAACTGTGCCTGTGGTCCTCCATTTTCTGTGTTTCTCACAGTGGAGACTGAAAGCTGAAATCTGTGATAGCTTTCTGTATCCTTCCCCTAAACCATGACGGTGAACAACCCTTGTTTTCAGCTCATTTGAAAGTTGTTTTCAGACTCCCATGCTGCCACTTTTCAAAGACGCAAAGAGGAGAAAAACCTACAATTGCCCCACCACCACACACACACACACACACACATTTAAATGGCCTTTTCTCATAATTGGAGTCACCTGTGTATGGAGGTCAAGGGTCACTGAACTTATAAAACCAAATTTAAGTTCCAATAATTGGTTCTAAAGGTTTTGAAATCAATAAAACAACGGTGCCCAAATTTATGCACCTGCCTGATTTTAATTATTGCACTTTCTTTAAATCATATAAACTTCATTTCACTTCTCAAATATCACTGTTTGTCCCCTATATGATATATTTTACTATTTTTTTTATCCAAACAATCATTGATTTATAAAGGGAAATCAGGAAAATTAAGGCGGCTCAAACTTTTTCATATGACTGTACTAATC
>NW_013952407.1:4564178-4567262 GCF_001266775.1 Austrofundulus limnaeus | reverse complement strand
ACACACACACACACACACACACACACACACACACACACACACACACACACACACACCTACTACTCTCGTTCAACAATCTCATCTGGCTACTGCATGAAGACTAATGAAACATGAGAAATGGGAACAAAGCAAATAACAATAGTCTGTTTACTGCAGCAAAAAAAAGAAAAAAAGAAATGGAGCTGGAGGGAAAATGGACTCTGCACAAACAGACAATCTTAGCGATTTGGGGGGTAAAAAGAGGGAAGAGCCACTTCAATTGAAATGCACCCATGTGTGAACGGAGCAAAGCTCAGACCAGCCTCAGATTTAGGAAACAGCAGCTTCCATCAGGCCTCCCTCAGCAGAAAAGACCAGCAGTTCCTACAGCAGGAAACTGGTGAGAATCTGATGAGACAGAAGAACAGAAAGAAAAAAAGAAACAGCGAGGACAGAAACCAGCGGCCCTGAATTATCAGACGAATGGGGATGAGATGTCAAAAGCAGAGGAGGAGGAGGAGGAGGAGGAGGGAAGCGTGGAGGTATTAAAGAGCACTTTGTGTTTTGATAAAGGCAGTCCTCTCATTGTGGACGTCAAACTCTTCGTTTTCAGAGTCTGTATTGAACCCATCCTCGCCCCACACGGTCGGGATGCCGCGGTACGACACCAACCTGTTCCCCCCCAGGCTGAAGCCGCCCCCGGCCTCCAGAGAGGGCAGCTTGATGCGAGCGCCTGAGCGCAGCTGCAGCAGGAGGAAGACGCCTCCGAAGGTGGTAATGATGGCCATGCAGCTCAGCACGGCGATGGTGATGGGCATACGGGAGTCGAGTTCCAGCTGGGACTTTGTGTTTACTTGCTCYCCCATGATGATGCCGGGGGTCTCGCGCATGTATTGGCCGTTGTGCAGGCACCTGCCCAAGTTCAGGGAGCTGTGAGGAAGGCAGGACAGGCAGGAGTCCGGGCTGAGGCTGCTGCAGGTGAGGCAGGGCGCAGGGCAGGGCAGGCAGACCAGGACYGAGGCTGGGAGGATGGCGTTTCCAACCGTGTAGTTGAGAGGCTGAGAGCCCACTGCGAAGCCCGCCGGACATTCTCTCACACAGCGCTCCTGGAAGGGGTAGTAGCCAGCGTTGCACTCTGCAACAGAATCAGAAACTGAAATGAACAACAAAACAACCCGTTTATCTTTTCATATGAGTCAGACGAGCCAAAAACAAGGAACCAGGATCTTTAACCAAAAACCCCAACAGTCCAGACTCTGAGAGCACAACTAAAACAACAACAACAACCTGCTGAGGCCAAAATATTTTATCACATTCATTAATGGAAATGATTTGCTTTGTCAAGTTTCAACACAATTTAGCTTTAAGTAATCACTGATAAAGCATTTTTGTCCGATACCAAACCATTTTGAGGATGTTTTTTGTTTGTTTTGTATCACTCAGGCATAAAAWGKCTCCTAAACTGAGATGAAACTGTGCCATTTCAACATAAAACAGAAAACTTTGCAAAGAAACTTTAAAATGGATCTTTAGATATTTTGTTACCAACAGCCCATCTGTTCACATTTCTTTAGCTGAACCTATAAAAAATACCAAATCACAAACATGGTGAACATTAAACTGAAAGCTTGATGTACAGAAGATATGAGCGAAAAACGGTTAATGTTTCAGCTTCTGTGTGAAATCTATATACGACTTGTTTTATCTCTACTCTTCATCTCGTGCAGTTGAGTAAAACAGACCGGACAAAAGTGAGTGAAAAAACAGCCAAAACTTTCAGAAAGCCTGAGGAACCCCTAAACAAAAATATTTCAAATGTTTGGTCAAACTGGAAGCAAAGAACCCAGGTTTGAGGAGCTTTAAGGCTTGTATTTTAAGTGCAGCGTATTAAAATCAGCTCATGTKGTTGTGAGCCAGACGTCACGGTACAGTGTGCTCTCGCAGTACACAATTATCATAAAGTGTGAGGTGATAATCAAATACATGATAATTATAGTGTGTGTGTGTGTGTGTGTGTGTGTGTGTTTCTGCAACAGAGTGAGAACCATGCTAGGTTTTAACCAAGTGAGGACATTTTTCCAGTCCTCACTGTTTTTGCAGCTCTACTAGTTAGGTTTAGAGGTAAGGTGTGAACTACGTTTTGGTTCAGGTTAGTTTTAGGTATAGACTAGTAATGATTATTGTTAGAGAAAATGTCTGGGTTAGGCACAAATGCAGTTACAAAAATGAATGGAAGTCAATACATTGTCCTCAGTTTGATACAAGTACAAAGACATGTGTGTGTGTATATGAGCATGCAAGAACCTCTGACAGCCTGTAGGGGTCAGACTATCACTGTCTAACCCGACATGTAGTCGGACCTGAGAGCTGGGTGTTCAGTGGTAACATTAGACCTTGCCTGTAGCATATTGGTATTAAGTGGAAMCAGCAGTGTGAAGACCCTTAAATTAAAACCAGATTAGTGAAGAAGCCTGAGGCTGAACTTGTTTCATCTCATCAGCTCTTCATTGAAAGCTGATACTGTTGTCGAGGCCGTACGCCGTCATAAAATACAGGGAGAAACTCAACAAGTCTTATAAAGAGTCACAGAGCAAACAGGTGCAGCTGAACACACACGATCACATTTCATGATTTTCACACCAATCTAGGGCTGCAAATAACGATTATTTTAATTATCGATTAATCTGTCGATTATTTTTTTGATTGATCGATTAATCGGCCAAATCATTAAAACGCTTAATTACACAAATATGAGTAGATATAAATTAATTTAATTCCTGTATAAATTAGGGATGCAAGTTATTGATTAATTAATCTGAAGTTGGTTTATCTTATAGATTGACTAATAATTAATTAATAAGCAGCCATTTTCTTAAAAACTGTTTTCTCTTGAATCAAGAGGGTGTTTCCATAACATGAAGGATTTTTTTATAATCTCATGAATTAAAAACAGAAGACCATCATAACGATTTTAACAATTTAATTTGCCAGCTGTATTAAATACTGACTGAAATAAAGTGTATTTCTCATGAAACAGAAATTTAATAGGTTGCTGAATGAGGAAAATAGATTAAAATAATAAAATGATTTTTAGATGTAAAACTA
>NW_013952407.1:4530434-4563438 GCF_001266775.1 Austrofundulus limnaeus | reverse complement strand
AATACTGACTGAAAAAAATGTTTTACATAACTGAAATTTAATAGGTTGCTGAATGAGGAAAATAGATTAAAATAATAAAATGATTTTTAGATGTAAAACTATTATTAATTTATTATAATTAGAATTTATTTACATTTAACATTTATATTTTTTCTTTAATTCTTTACAGTTTGCTTCCTTGTTGTTGGTCCTGTGATTAAAACATTGTTCGACCCAGTAAACAGTTCTGAAATCATCAAATCAGACTGTCTTTTAAAATAATTAAATGTTGTATATACTTTTTAGCATATCTTTGGATCTTCTTGGCCAAACAACACAATTTAAAAAGTGRTTTAAAGTTCGAAGTCTCTACTTTTCATTGAGAGTCCAGAGAGGGTGAATCTTTACAGGTAGAGTTTTTTTTTTCTTCCCAACCTTTATTTAGGTCAGCCAGCACTGACAACAATTTGCGGGTGAAGTAAACGGCTCTGCGACACAGCGAGGGACGCATAAATCACGCAACACAACGAATCGATAATGAAATTTGTTGCCAACGCTTTTAATAATCGATTTTTATCGATTTTATCAATTCGTTGGTGCAGCCCTACATCAATCAGCCAACGTTGTTGGTATTTATCCACCCTCTGACTGCTACCGCTTCCTAAACGAAACGAAGCRAAGGACGAGAGATTCCAGTCTTACCGATGCATTTCATTTTCAGGTCCAGAGTCTTGCAGCTGTCATCGCTGGACTGAGAGACTTCAGAAAAGCTGGAAGATGGTGAGCTGGTGCCGTACAGAACCAGGGTGAACTGGGTCAGGGTGCCTGGGAGGAGAGATGGGAATAAAAGCAGAAATTAGAAGTAGGCCTGTCAAAAACAGTAACGCTCCAGCACTCCCTAAAGATTCTGCAAATTCATTCTCTTGCTTTACACTCTGTGATTCTTCTGATAGAAAATATCTCGGAGATACAGGGTGCACATTTAAGATGCAGAGAGTCCATCCTGTGCCCAAGTTGACTTATTAAAGTGCACATCTTTTCACGACTCGTTCGAGCGTCGGAGCTTAGAGGTTTCACTAAAACCTCTCGGAGAACGAAAGCGTGAAACTGTTTCTCAGCTGAAGTCTTACGTTGAGGGAGGAGCTGAAAACATTTGTTGCTGGAAGACCCAAGGGCAAATTTAAAAGAAAGCTTTTTATAATGTTTCATCCTGCACAGTGTCCTCTTTCTGCTCGTGACCCAGAAATTGTTCCTTTTCCACAATCCTGAGCCGTTTCAATTCCTTAAAATGCACCTTGTGGAGGCGAGGACAAAGGAGGCTTCAGGAGGAGCTTAGAGCCATAAATAAATAAATAAATAAATAAATAAATAAATAAATAAATAAATAAATAAATAAATAGGTAGTTTTTTTAATGCTATTTCTTCGTAACAACCTTGCTTAGAGGAAGCAAGGAGATGCATTAACTTAATGAAAAATGCACAAAGAGTATTTACTTCACTGGTTTCTCAGGAGTGAGAGGCAGAATAAACAGGAGAACCTGCTGCAGGGCGTTAAAAAGAGCAAAGACACCTTGGCTTCAGGAGAAGCTTGATCTCTAATCTCATGATCTGAATCCTGAACCTTTGAGCTCAGCAGCAGACCCAACAGATCAAAAAGTGTTGAATAATGAAAAGGGTTTTTTATATGACTTTTAGTCAGGGAAAAGTGAACTCATTTCTCCTTAGACTCACGATTAACAGCATTCTGGACAAACATAACTTAATACTGCAGAACACACTTCTGAATAAACTAACAGTAAAACAGCTGCTTTACCGTAATCGCTGGCACCGGCCACGTTCTCAATCTCCAATGTCCACACCCCGTTGGGGTTCTCGTCCCAGGAGTGTGTGGTCATGAAAGCCCAGTCGTTGAAGCCCTCTGATGAGTAGTCATGAGGCCTGCAGGAAGTGGAGCAAACAGGAATCATTTGTTTATTAAAGGGAACCGTGACTAGTTGTAACATTAAATATTATTTGATAAACACTTATTCAACTGTAAAACAAAGACTATAAAAAATACTGTAGGCAAAAAAACACATTGTCACATATTATTAACGCCGCAAAGCATACTGGGTAAACGATGACACTCACTAGGTGCTCTGGTGCAAGGCTGCGAGCTCTAATCTACCCTGAAGGTTAATCTTGGACAATATGTGACGATCAAACCTTTTCAATGAAACCAGAGCGAGTTGACTGAAGCATGTAGAAATGACTCRGCCTGAAACTGGAAGTGTGGATGAAGGACAACAGAGCTGCTTCATGGAAGAAGAACCTCAGCTTCGCCTGTTAGCTTTCGTGTTAGCATCCAAACTAATATATAAATATATATACATACATACATACGCATATATAGATAATACAAATACACACTATAGTTCCTGAGCTAACATTATTAGCTTTATTAGCAAACACCATATAAATGAAAATTATATATACATATTTTTTATTATGCCTYGGGTGCTCACACGAACCTCAACAGGCTAAACGTGTTAATAACATGTCACCGTCCGCGTGATAATATATACTTTTTTAATTTATAAAAAACAAACACTGGAACTACAGTGTTTGTTTTACAGTTAAGTAAATGTTTATAAAATAATGTCTAAAGTTGCAACTAGTCGGGTTTCCCTTTAAATTAAAGTGCATGCTTGTGTTTGTGAAGAGTCTGTACCTGGGGTGGAGCAGGGTGGAGCGGGTGCCGGCAGGACTTATGAGGTGGATGGCCAGGTTTCCTCTCCGGTTGTAGGACAAGGTGAGCCGGGCCTGGACGTGCTCTAATGATGTCACGTAACTGTCTGAGCCGTAGCAGGAATCCACGGTTTTGTTAATAGATAAATTGCTGCCAATGTTCCTGTAAAACATGAGAAACAAACAGAGCAGYGAAGGAGTCTTATTATAAATAACTTATTATGAGCTTATATTATGTACAGAGCTGGTGGATAAACAACGCTTCAGAAATCTGCGTGCATTTTGCTCCTGGTCACTGTAGGAGCATCTAAGGATGAAGAGTTTGTAGTCTTGAAAAGGATTAGTGCCTCCCAACCTGTAGCCTCACTGATGTCGGACGAGTAAATCACCCGGTCTTTCTTTACTTCACCTCAAATCCTCTTAGGAGATTACACACATCCATAACATTTCTAAGAAGGAGCGCGGCGGGCAGTTTTCGTTACACAGATGTGATTAAAATACAGAAGCAGGCAGTTTCAGAGACAGTCCCTTCAGTTTCAGTGCGAACTGATGCACATTTTCTTATCTACATCACAGGAATAACTAAACACATTTAAACCACCAAGCAGCCTCACTTAGTTAATCACAAAGTTAACTTAAAACTAATTACCCAACTGATCAGAAAAATCCAAAGTGACACTAAAATGCATGTTTGCAATATGTATATTTTTATGCCAACTGTTAAATTTGAGAGGGAAAAGTACGTTTATACAAACCACTGCTCAAATTAAAATGTCACAGCCAATTTATCAAAGTGGAGCATGTGACTTGGATCAAGCTGGAAGAAGAAAAAAAAAAACCTTGTTCTCTGCTGCAGAGCTGTATGGTTTGATGGCACGCGGTCATTGGAAGGTTAAAGCCGATGAATAATAAAGGAAATGCTGGTTGTAAACTTTTTTTTGAACAGGATTGTTCAACAGTTTATTAGTTAACTCAAAACCTTCTGTATTTGATTAATATTAGTGTCACAGGCCGAGTTTTTCTCTCATCAAATAATGAAAAACTAAGTTTKTCTTCTTTAGCTCAGGTAACTTAGTGGGCTTTTATTTGTTCAACATCTGTCTGCTGGTTGATAAAAACATGATGATGATGATCTGTGTGAGCTCTGTGTGAACTTATTTTGAGATGAGCTTCAATGTAATAAATATTGGTCTGTTTGCAAGATAATTAACATCATTTAATTGACAAACTGTTCATAGTTCTGTGTCCTTTTCAAAAGAAAAATATTTGTTATGAAAGAAATCTTATGAAAATAAATGCAATTATCAAATATTAGTAGCATAAATTTACAAAATACGTAATAAAAAAATACTTTGTTGCTGAAAACGTGATACTTCAGTTTTTTTTAGTTTACATCGAGTACCTTTAAAGAGGTACAATATATCTATACATATACATTTGTTGTCAGTAATGTTAATTTGCATGGTTTGTTTATTCCTCAGTACAACAAAGTGTGTAGACGTGTCTAAATGCCTCTTATTCATAAAGAGAAATCTATCTGATAATTACATAAAGTCTGTACGCTGCCTTATTCCGTTAGATAAGTGGTCACAGGAGATCTTCTGCTAACGCGCCCCGCTTTGACAAAATCAGTTTTCCAAATGTGAGCAGAGAAGTTGTCCCAAAGATACACAGAGCTTCAAAGTGCCGTTTCTCTGAAATTCATAAACAAGCCATTAAATATCAAAGCATTTTCATTTCATCACTATACAAGTAAATAACTGACTGCAGTCACAATAAATCAGCCAAACTCAGTCGTACGATGTAGAACAGTAATTTTAAATAATCATAACATTGATCAAGCAATATAATTTGTCAATAAGATGTTTTTTTTAAATAATGACTAGAATAATAAAAAACAACTAAACACCTCTGATCTCTAATCTAAGTCTTTTCTGATAAGTAAGTCAGCTAAAATCCAAAAATGTAAATTGAGTAACGTGCCTCGACTGCAGCTCCCAGACGCTCAAACCATCTGCTCTGAGCGTTTCATAGCTGCAGTAAAAGAGACAAACCTCAAATCCGGAGAGACAAGTGACAGGGAGCGCATAATGAGGAGGAAATGTCAGGCAGAGTTTAGACGGACGACAAGAAAAGAAGAAAGAAAATGGATGAGGAGATACAGTTCAGTACGGGAAGGCCGTGAGACGACAGACGTTTTAACAGGCACCTGCAGGCTGATGAAGACACGAGTGAAACATAAAATACACAGGAGCCTCAAAGGKGGAGCTAATTTTACAAATCAGTGAGAACGTGAGACGGGGATGGTGAAATAAGTACCTCGGTCCTTCAGGCCTGTCACACTTTTCATTCACGTCCATCGGTCAAATCGCTAATTTCTTTTTCAAATTCGTCTTTCCYGTCTCATCTCAAAGGCACACCTGTAAAGTTCTAACTGTTTTCACACATCCGTATAACCTCTGAGCTTTTCTACAGGTTTCTCTGAAGGGCAGCGTGATATGAAATATATGCAGACAAACCAGCTTTTTGTGCAGGAAATGTCAGAAAATGAACTAAAGTGTGAACGGCGGAGTTAAAGCTTAAGTCAAACTGAAAGAAAAAAAAGGTAGCTTTTCGAGTGTTTGCTCGTGTGTTGCATTCCTCTTTTAACTGGAACTACAAATCCAAATGGAATACAGTAATCAACATAAAAACAGACAGGCTGCTGAAGTGAATGTCACCACAAGCTCTTGACACCRTTTTGGGTGTGCAGGTGCAGCATACTAACCTCGGCTCACTGAGCATGGAGATCACACATTTTCTCTGCGGCCCCACATAACTCCACGTCTTTGCCAGCGATGCAATTGCACTGGCATCAAGCAGACCATATCCATACGAATGACTAACTGCAAAAACCAAGGCAAGAAAAAACAAAAAAAGAGAGAAAAGCATTTTTAAATGTCAGCCCAAAGGGAAGTACGGATTCTCAGTTGTAGGTTTTAACCAAATTTCTTTAAAAAGTTTCAGTGATTTTTTTTTATGACAGTAGCCAATGTTTCCATCTAATTTTGATACCAATTTTGAGCAAACTTTTAAAATGTCGCAAAAAGGAAAAAAGAAGGAATCAGATGTGTTTCAGATATGCTTGGAATTAATCAACCAGGCTACACAAAGTAATCACATCAGACACTGGTGTTCCGCAAGGCTGTAGTAAACAGGAAGTGGAAGTGGAAAACTCTCAGGGATACACATCTCAGGACAGTGGAGAAAAGTTATCAGGAACGTGTTGCTACAATCGGGAAAGATGTAATAATTCTGTCATATCAACTAGTTTTGGCGACATAGAGAAAGAAATGCAGTTTTCTTCACGTTACGGGAATATCTGAGAAGATGCCGACAGTGGGAGGAGGGTCCAGCTKCAGCCTCAGCTGGTACCAGTACTGGTACCAGACAGCCAGCGGGAACAGCTGATCGAGGTAAATGTTCGCTATGTCAGAACTTAGTTTCCATCTTCACTTTTGCGCATTAACTTTTTTTTCGAAAAATCCAAAAAAACACCTCGAGTGAGTGTAAAATTTTGTGCAAAATGGAGGAAGTTTAATCGAATCTACATTCAATACCTCAAAATGCACATTGGAAAACGTTGATGGAAACACGGCTARTGTGACTTTTTAGATTAACGTATTTTATTGAATTCACAAGGTGTCTCCTCGCTGCAGACGGTGGAGTCAGGCTTGGAGAACGCTGCTGTACCTTTGCGTCCGATGCCGTTGGTTCTCCAGTCGTATGCAACCAGGTTACCAGGGCGAGAAGTTCTAACAACCAGATGCTGCATGTCCCTCCAGGTGAGGTTTTTACTGGAAAAGGTGAGAAGGCAAGCACACACAGTCACGTAAAAAAAGATATACACAGACAGAGTAAACAGGCATGGCAAGGATCTGGCTTATAAATCAAGCTGAGCCCCTAAAACAGATCAAAGAGGTTCCTCTGACCAGGTTTGAACTGTTAAAAACTGCACACRGACAGCTAATTAAAACAAGGTTTAAGTCCTGCCTGTGTTTGATTAAATCTTTAATCAACGTGTGCTTCAAGTCCATGTCTGCCCTTTAGCTAAACATTTTGTGATGCAGGCTAAAATCAGAGCATACATAAGGCRGCATGGTTAGCACTGACGCCTCACAGCAAGAAGGTCTTGGGTTTGATCCCTGTTTGGACCTGGGGTCTTTCTGTGTGRAGTTTGCATGTTCTCCTCGTGCTTGTGTGGGTTTTCTCCGGGTACTCCGGTTTCCCCCACACCTCTAAAAACATGTACAATAGGTTGTCTTCAGGCCCAGGCCGCCCTTGAAAAAGAGATCTGTGATCTCAACAGGACTTGCCTGGTTAAATAACGATAAATAAAATAAAATAAAATAAAATAAGTACACATTGATGTTTTACACTCACTGACAGCATTATATGAAATATCTTCACTTTATATCCATATCAACATCCTTCATAATTGCAGTATTTTTTTCCTACCTGTTGCACAAGTAATTACTCATTTTTAGGACTAATTCCACTTTTTATTTTGCGCCCCATTAGCTCAGTGTGACAAAGTTAGAACAATTAGTCCACAGATGTATTTCTAAAAGTGCGGTTTGAATATGTGACAAAAAGGTTAAAGAAGTCTGCGTCAGAAAAATGGGATAATTGAGCTAAATTAACGTGCTAACAGGCAGTTTCTGCTGAACACAAGAGCTTTAAAAATAGCAACAAAAATGACTGAGTATATTATACTGTAATAATAATATTAATCTTCTTTTATAACAAACATTAGCTGTCAAGAAGCTTTCACCTACAAGCCAGAAACTAATAACAGGTGGAGAKTTAAACTTTAGCTTTATTCAGATTTTTTATCTCACACCCTAATGAGCTTATTGTACAAAAGTCRTGCTTTTACTTATTTTCCTTTCACAGCAATGACTTGAATTTATTTAAAAAAAGAGAAAGATGAATGGGTGAAAATTAAAACGAGGCATCACGACTGAAGAGCAACTCGAGGCCGAGCTCAGAAAAGTGGTGATAAGCACTTACTTTGCTTCAAGGGCGAGAGCGATGATCCCAGCAGCCAGCGGGGCGGAAGCAGAGGTGCCTGTGTGGGAGTCCGTGCATTTTGATTTCAGGTCTGTAGTTACCTAGAAAGGATGAGAACAAAAAAGCTTAACTCCAACAGTTTTATTCCATTAATATAAATTACATCACTAAATGTAAAAACAGGTGAAAACTTTTCAGAAWATGAGCAGAATGTACTTTTAGGAGCAAATTCCTTTAGTGTTAACAGTTCTTTAACTTATCTCGTACTGTATGTTTTTGCTAGAGGCGGAAATCGCCGACTGCACAAAGAAGCAGAACGTTAAGAATAAAAAACCACCAGATATAAAAATCAAACAGAGAATATCATATGCTGTTATTCTCTTCAGGAAGATCACCGTTTGTTTTTGTTTTCTTTTAAAGAAAGAACTACTTCAGCAGATATCCGTCCACAGAAGGCAGCTGAGGTTTCTCCTGCCGCATGAATGAAAGGTAAACTGTTGCAGAGCCAGAGAATTGATGCAAAGAAAATAAATGTAGTAGTTACAAAACTCTGCTTTGTGAAAATAAAAAAGAGCTGCAGTCCAAGTGAATKGTCCAAAAAATAAGATTACTGAATAACACTGATAGAAAAACAGCTTTAAGAATCAGAAATATGATAACCAGTGCTGAGCATACAGAAACTTATCTTTTTCTCCAGTATAATAAATGCATAGGCAGAATTTTTTTAATGATTCTTATGCTTCGAGGAGTATCCGAGGAATACATTTGCTGCTTTACATTGAAAGAAGCCTATAAATTAGAAAAAAAATACAGACATTTGGATATTCTCTCCTGCATAACAAGAGCTTCACCGTCTCTCCTCTCCTCCAGCTCATCATTCCCAGCTTCCACGGGTGACATCATAATTAAATGAGTACAACAGGAGCATTACAGGAGCAGCCATAAGTCACAGAGATGTCTTAAACTATCTGTCTCACTGCTAGGCTGAATGTAGAGAAAACAAAATTACTAAATTAAAAAAGGATGCTCAGGTCTGAGTGTTAACGCTTCTAACAAGAATGTTAGACTACAACAATTTATAATACCTTTAATGACTACAAACTACACAAATCATATATGATGATTCATTGGACTGGTATAAGCTAAACGTGCTTATTGTTCTGTTGGTGTAAATATTTTAGTGTTTCAATTGTTCTGACTGTAAATTAATCAAACATTCATTTTCAACTTGTTTTTTCCAGTCTGGTAACTATCATTGGACCTCCTGAAGAGTCACTGAGGAATTACAAAGTCAATAGATACAATCTGTCCGGCACACTTCCTTTTGGACATATTGGACACTCTCCTGAAGGCATCTGAACAGGCTGCTTGGATCACTTTAAATGGCTCTTTTCAAAGCTGAAGGGCAACAACTCTGGTCTAAACTCTTCTTGAAAGTTTGTACTCCTCTAAATGATCCTTAACTTGTTTTAGAGCAGCGATTCCCAAACATTTCAGCTTCTGACCCACAATATAAATGTTGCAGAGACTCATGGTCCAGACTGCTGCTGGTTGAAAAGTAAAAATATGATAATAAACAATCTGATAAAGAGCTCCCAATCAGTCATCTTTTTTATCCATTTATGACTTCTGTTTTTATATTTTTATAAATGGAGCTATAAACACCATCTGCAAACGTTTTAAAAGTTAACTTGATTCCTGTAATTCTTCTTTGAGACCCTCCATGGGGTGTTTCATGACCCACAGTGGGGGCCCGGCCTTAACTGTGGAAACGAAGGCTTTAGAGGATGTCAAACAAAGGATTTTGTTTTTTATTCTGTCAATTCCTTTCTCAGTCATGAACAAGTCAAACAGATCACTAATGCATGCACTCCAAAAAAAAGACCAAAAAAATCTGTAATGCTCTCTAATTCACAGCCATTATTGTGGCTTTCAGTTTTCTGGCAAAAACAAGCCCTCCCTGCTTTCTTTCTCGTAAACGTCAATATTTTCTGGGAGTTTTAGAATAGTAAACTGCATCTTTAGGGTTTGGATTTTAAAGGCTTTACACTGACCCATGAGAAATTTACAACAGGCTTCTTTTTCAAAATTTGTTGGGAAAATAGAGGAAAAAGTATCATTAAATTTGCACACTTGGATAATTCCTTCAGGGCAAAAGTATTTTTTTCTCTTTTACAGGGAGAGCAGATCTACTAAACTTTACTTTAGGAGCACACAGTCTCCTTGTTTCAGCACAAACCAAGGGGAAAAACTCTGAGTGAAAGCCAACGCTTCGTGTGAGGGAAACAAGACCAGGCAGACAAAGACAGAGAGGACACTGCAGACAGCCACGACTCACTATCTGTTTCTCATTAAGGTTCCCCGAGCTGTAGGTGGTGGCGAGGGTGGAGGAGCAAGCCTCGCTGTACCAGGGGACGTTGCCGTTTTGTGTGGTGCTGCTGATGGACAGGGTGTAAATGCTGTTGGTGTAGCCGTCGCAGTTGCAGCTGTCCTTGTCCCTTCCTCCGTTCCCTGAAGCCCACACAAAAATGGATCCTAAACCACCACGACCCTGGTGAGGGGAGGAGAAAAGTACATTCAGAGAAACAGAAAAAAAAAACCTCACTTCTTTTCATTTAATTCCGGTGCAGAGTAACGGTACACAGACAAGAACAAAATCTCATTCAGTCTTTAATAGGAATCCCAATTACAGGAGGGAAAATTCATTTTAGGGCGCCCTTCAAAAAGGGCCCCATTAAAACTGGGCCTACACCGCAGAGGCCTGGGTGGTCACTCAGTAAATTGTAAAGAGCTAAATATTGCATGACAGCAGTGCAATACAAAGAGGATCAAAATGACAACAGCTCRTTGTAATAAATCATCCCAGCTCTCAGCYTTTGAAGTGCAATAATTTTCATCTAAGAGCTGCTTTATTGTATTGAGTGGCACCATCACTCTCTGCACTGATCAATTCCAGCTATGCGCCACCCAACTACTATCTGACAGTGCTGTCACCGTGCCAATTATCCCAGCAGTCAGTGTCAGTGGTTCCAATCAGCTTTATGGCAGAAGCCCTGAACGCTGCAGCTCCACAACAAGAGTCAACGCTCTTTGGATCAAGAGCTTTTTATGAAGAGCAGATGTGACAGTTCAGAATGTAATCTGTATTTTTAATCTGTTGGTTTGCACTCTTCTCATGTAGTCCCATTGTGCTCAATGCAAAAGGCTGTGATCAAGAACAGGATTGTTGACATGCCTCTGTGCTTCCTTTTCTTCTTTAATATGCAGACCGCTGTGCAGATTGATGCAGACAGACTAACTTAAAAATTCACCTCAAGTGTATCTGTAGATAAAAGCTGTGGTAAAMGCTTAAATCAAACTTTTTCAAAGCACGAGGTTATAATAAACCAACATGATAGCTAAAACTATTAAAAGTGTTACTCTTCAGCTGAAACAAAAGGCTTAAAACATAAAAACTAAATAAATAAAAACTGATAATGACCAGAGCTGATTCTTATTCACTTTCCCAGATTTTTCTCCCTGGTGGTTTTTAGAGGACATTACTTCCCATTCATAAATGTCAAGGTCAAAAACCGTTTTGTTCTTCCCACTGGTGTCCTCTCATGCCTGAACAGTTCAATTACTTACAGCTGAAAGGAAGCAACACACGGGCAGTAAATAACTCTGTCACACAATCGGACTCCCACCTCTGTGACTCCTCGCAGGAAGGCTTCTTTGGCCAGTTTGGCGGGTCCATCCACAGTTTTGCCATCATCCTCTGGGCCCCAGCTGGCGCTGTAGATGTCGATGTGCTGAGGGTTCAGACTGAGAGACTGGGCCTCCACCATGTCGGTCACCTCTCCGTCCAGCATCCGCACACCTGCAACCACGTTACCAAGCAGATTTCTGCTTAGGGCTTACTGAATCATAAGGAAAACGATGAGATAAAAAGCAACAATAATAACAGAGTTCACCATGTTTAACACTGTAATTCTGATATGTAGTGTATTTGATATTTTATAGAATGTTTCAAACTTGAAAATGTACATAAAAGTGAAAGGACAAGGCATTTTTATTCTTAACATATTTACAAATTAATTTACAAAATTATACGGGTGTCCTTTTGATGTCTGTTTAGTGTGCACAGCTGCTGTTTATTTCCTGTGCATCCACTGTGATACCACTATGGACCTGAACAAATAATTCAAACTGTATCTCTATTGATTTTCTTCAGCGCTTGAGTTGGTTGTAAAAAACAGGAATGAGATCAGCTGAATTGTGGGTGAACTATCTCCTCCAGTGTAAAGCAGACCTCTGGGACTAAAAATTCATCTAAGAGATGAAAGCATAAAAGCAAACATTTTTTGGGGGAGGTGGGGGGGGGGCTGAAATTAGAGCAACTCTGAGAGTAAATTGTATCAGATTTTAACTTTTAGAGACGTGAACAGAGACTCCAACTAAACTGAAATTAAAGAAAGGAAATAGAAGTAATGAAGAAACCTGAGAAAAAGCAAATAACTGAACACAGTTATATTTTCTCTGAGTGTCTAATATCTCTTTTAAATAACAGAAAATATTCAAGTTTCACAACCTTCTATTTTGTTTTTCTGATTAAAATAAGAGGTTGATTTAAAAGTACGCAACTTTAAAGTTCAAACAATTTACAAAAACAAAAATCTTTCTGAAATATATTTTTCTCCCACTAAAATCAAAAGACCATCTTGAGCTTGAATCGCAGCAGAGGGACAGTAGATGAGATGTTTGTGGAAGCCTGCTTTKAGCGAAACTATTTAATGTCCCTGAGGCTGAACATTAAGTGTAACACTCATGGTTCTTTTTAAAAGGTTTAATCAACATCTGTAAAATGAGGCTTCATTTCATCCTGAAGCTTCCTGCCAACTGTTGGGTAAATCTGCACGCGTGAAGCTATTTGACTGTTTCAGATGATCGACATTTCTCCTTTTCTGAACTTCAACTTGCACAGCATCACTTTTGTATCTTCTCATAAATTATAATTCTACTGCAATTAGTTCTCTGTCACAGGCAAACAGTTGTAAACAAATTAATTTTTTATTACTTTTAAACGAGGATGCTTGAACCATAGCATGATAATTAGTGGTAAAGATTTGTTTCAAGTTGACAGGCTTAAAGACAGCTTCATAAGTTTAGCTTTTAGGATGGAAAACATCTGAAAACTCAAGTAAAACCAAGAACTAAACAGAAAAGTTCATCATTTTAATGGCGTTCCCTAATCTTTGTTACGCTGCTGTGTTGACAGACGCTGTGTGACATTTGTTAGCAGCATGTCTGAGACTTCAAAACTGAAGACCAACAAATTCTGTCACCTCTTAAATGTTTATTACAAACAACTTAAGCTTTTTGTGACATGATAAAAATTAAATCTGGATTGTAGATTTTCCTTCACTCGTCCACATATAATAAAAATAAAAAAGATTTGGAACAAATTGTTACAATTCTGTCACTACTTTGTTCTGTGACTGATTAGTTTCTTGGGTGAAGTTTAAAGCAATCCAACACAAGACGTCTGATCCAAACTCAGTCCTTGTGAAGCTTATTAAAAGCGATTTACAACTAAACAAAGCCCAAACCAGCAACATCCACATAAACGGCAGTTGCTGGTGTTGGTTTTTTTGAGCTGAAAGCTGTTTAAAATGTTTCCCCTCACTGTTGATAGGATGCAGAATGGGAGGAATGAGTTACACCAGCTTTTCCTACAAACTACGAACAGCGAGTGAGTCTGACACTAAATTAAAGCTGAGCGAATCAAAGCTATCGCGCTGTGTCATTTCACAGACTACATCTCGGAGCTGTTACTCAATGCAAAACCAATACACTTACAGCAAACTGTGGTGATGCTTAAAAAGATTTAGTGACATGCTGTGCCCGAGAAAWAAAGTGAAAATAACACAGGCACTGCAGGGCTTGTATATCATTACACTATTTGACTGTTCTGTCAGTTAAACGTTTGCCTCTGCGAGATCAAATTATTCATCCACATCATACCTCCAATCTTTGCATTGTAGGCTACACCAACTCCACAGATGTCATTGTTAGCGGCTGCTGCTACTTCTCCTGCGCATCTTGTCCCATGCCTGAATAAGAGAGAAAAAAAAATAAAAGTGAGAAGGGAAACATYTTATCCTTGTAAGTGCCACCCACCTATTGACACAGCCTTTTACTGTACACGTACCCACGGGCTGGATAAATGTTTATTAAAGGTCGAAGGGAAAATGATTGGTTTCACCGTGAACTGTGGTCAGGCTGCAGAGTGAGACAACACAAACACAGGGAGACAGGTTCTTGGCCCCRATAGCTTTGAACAAACAAATTCATCAATGAACACAATCCATTGTGCATTATCTCCAGCTTTGCAGCATTAGTAAACTTGAATTGCTTAAAGTCTGTATAAAAGCAAGGGAAAAAGACAAACCACCTGGGAGGAAGCAGTAAATTAGGTTTGCCATTTTCATTAAACATGAGCCCCTGTGGTAAGACTTAGCTCTAGGCACCACAGCGTACAGGTCCAAAAAGCTGCTTTAGACGAGTCGATGATCACATTCCAGTCAGGTGTGTTACCCTTTTCTGCCAGATATGCACCCTCAATGTCCTCTACACCAAAGCACAATCCCTTTGGACTGCAGCCATTCCAAGCCAAGAAAGCTGGATTCCCTGCAACTCGTTTAAAGCTGAAGGAACCATCTGAAACAGAAGGCCTCTGATGACGCATTTTCTGTGGCTTTCAAAGACCGAAAACAAAATAATTAAACACTAAAAGAGCAGCCAACATCCCCCACAGACAGAAMAGACATCAAGATGATACCAGATTATAGATATTTGGTTTGTAGCCTGCCAAAAGTGATAATACTGGTTATTAATCAGCTGTACAATGTGCTGCAAGAGGTGCATTTTAAACAGGACCAAAACAAAATGAGGGGTCTAAGGTCACAGGAGGGTCTAACCCAGCCTACGGTACTAATTAAAAGTCACTTATGTTTTTATTAGAGACTTGATTTACTGACAAAAGGTTAGAGGATTGGAATTTATTTACCACTCCCCTGAGTTACCTTAAGACATCGGGAGGGGAAAGGTTAACGTCAATTCCACACTCAACAACCGACACAACATCTCCAACGTGTTACAGGGCGCAGGAGCCAAGATCCTTCTGGAGCATGTTAACAGAACCGCTGCTAGATTTTAAAACAACTTTGTGTACAACAAAAGGCAAACACACAGACAAGAAAAACGTCATTTGAGCAATTTTCCACAGAAATTTACAAGAACATTCCCAGAAGTGGTAGTCTACTGACTTTGGAGTATTATGTTGTTAAGCATCTGTGTTTGTGAGGCAGATAATAAACAGGAGCTGTGTGTCTGCTGCGAGATGCCAGACACGCACAAGCTAATCTCTCCTGTGGTCAGCGGAACCTTTTCCTTATAATTTATGTTTCAGTATTCGTTACTTTTCATCAACACGAGAAGTGATTTATAATAAGCACAAAAAGCTTTTAAGAGGTGAAGTTCTGGACCCCGATTATGCAAGAACTGTYATCAGGAATTGGGAAGTTATTTTCCTGGCACAGATGAAATGATAAAGCTGACTCAGTATGTTATCTAACTTCTCACACTTGTTGAAACCAGAGTTTAGACTTTTACATGACTGGAAAAACAAACAAAATTATAGTAGAAATGGTAACAAAGGCCAGAATAAAAATAAAAGCAGTAATATGTTACACTTACGTTTAGATACATTGTAGCTTACCACCATCAACTGTCTTTGAGTGTCCTAGAAAGTGCTATACAAGTTTGATGTATTGTTATTATCATTATTATTACAACAAGTTTAAACAAGTTTTTTGAAACTATGCACGTTGAAACTATGATTCAACTAAAGATCCTAAAAGTGCTTTTTTTGGCCGGAGAAAGTATAAACTACAACTCGTAGATGACAAACCACCTAAAGAATCAACAAATTGCGGTTCAGGGGCGAGATGAGTTTCCATGTGCTCTTCGAATACCTTCAGCATAGTTTGGCATTGATTGTATAAATCAATCATGGGAGAAAACCAGATGTTTGTGGTAGAAAGCACCTGGATAAACTGTCAGTCTGAATTCTCTCAGGTACTTAAATAGGTTGGGATTTAGTGTGTGAAGGCCAAACCGTAGGATTCATATAATTTTCATAAACAAACTTTTTATTGATCCCCTGAGACCTGCACAAAAATGGCAAGATGGGTAGTTTGTTCAAAATAAAAATGTTTTATCATTTAAAAAAAAGATTGCAATGTTTAAAATCAACCGTTTGTCTYAGAAAAGCGAGAAATATCTTCTAAGTGTAGGACGGTTATTTGTCTTCTTTTGTCATTAGGTTATAGAAAATGAAACCCGTACTAAAGCCTTTAATACTTTGCAGCCAAAACTTACAAAAACAGAATACTTCTATTTCTTAATAGAAGGTAATTTCTGTCATTAGGATGAGCAATCATGAGGTTTAAGGAACAAGCAGTGCTCTAATAAAGAGAGCAAGACGAGACAGGAAGAATTAATCGTCTTCATTTCTATAGTTCCAAGGATCTGACAAGAATGAAGTTATCAGAGAAGACATGGGTTTGAACAGGAGGATCAGGGTTTAGAGAGAAAGAACTAAAGAGGTACTGGTGTGGTACAGGAGATCGTCTCAGTGCAGATATGTTCAGTCAGTTGTTAAAATGTGCAGCTCAATTAAAACTTCTGTAATTCCTGAATGTGTAATACTAAAGAATACTAAAATAATCACCATTTCTTTCTCAACTATAAATATATGCTCAACATTAAACTGCTTTGGTAGTTTTGTTTGTTTGATTGATTGAACAAAGTGTTGATGTCCCTGACTCTGACATGCCAGCATAATGTAAATCATTTTACTTTTCCTTTAACAGCATTAATTTTACACTCGGCTCATATTTGACTGCAGTTACGGGAAGATGAATGTGATTTGACTAAATCTTTTCATGCCTTTATCTATTCTCAACAGTCTTAATTATTTCAAGTAAAAGGAAAATAAGGGGCACTTTTCACTCCTTATAAATGGCACAGTCATTTCAACTTCCCAATAACAGAAAACTAAAGTGAACAGAAGGTACTTTCAGCTAAACTCTTGTTCTGAACACGAGAACAAGCTTCCAATTGCAGACAATACGGAGAACAACAGGCAGGTTTCCACAACTTTAGCTGAGTTCAGTGAGCTTGAGGCCAACAGTATGATATCAGTGGTTAAACCCACAGCTGGAAAAACTATCATCATTGTAGAAAACTTGAACTGCCTTCCTGAGGATGTGCTGAAGAGATGCCCAACTGTCACACAGATGTTTCTACACTGTGTCTTTGAAAACAGAAGAAAAAACAAGTATTTATATCAACCTGCAAAGCAACAGAGAGGTAAGAAAACAATAGTATTGAATATGGCACATTATACGCCCAGAGACAAACTATTATATACAGTAATCTATAGCAATGGACTGTTATCTCAAAGCAATACTAATTCTGAGCAATGTTTCTTTCATAAACTGTGACTCTGGAATGATGAAGAAAACATTTATCACTAACACAAGATACCATCTTCGATGTGGAATCTGAGGTTCGTGTGTGACCGCTGCACATCACCCCTGAATTGCTGTAGGACCAAAGGCACATAATGAATGATTACAATGACTGATTAGGCCTTAGTGCATTGTGACATCGTTATTCCTTTGGTGTCATTCATTTATCACAACACTGTGTTGTTAAGCCTATTGTTACATATTATATATGTATAAAGTTTCATTAAATTATCTTGAGCAGATCAGAAGTTAACGGCCCTAGCATGCAAAGACCTTACTTTAACTTTGACCTTGATTTGTGACCTTGAAGCTGAGGTGATGCAAAGTGTAAACGACACTCCAGCTAATGATGATGCATGTGTGTCTCAGGTTTTATTAAATTATCTGGAGTAGATCAGAAGTTAAGGTCCAGACAAGAGAGAGTTTACGAACATAGGGATGTACAGAGACTATAACATAATATGTCCATACTTTGATGAAAGTATAATAAAAATTACTTCAAAATCTGTTTTTCTGACTCTTTATATAAAAAAGACACCAGTCTTCCTGTGATGCATAAACAAATACTAAAATAATTATGTTTCTTATTATTAATATTGTAATATTAATAAAATATGTAATACTTCATGTGTTTTCCTTCTTTAAAAATCCAGTCTCAAAATCTGACACATTACTTTTCTTCATGCAGCATTAGAGCTTAATTACATTAGGAAAAAAAAATCATTGAGGATCTTGAGGCTACGGATAGTGGCATTTGCAGTTCATTAGTCTCCTGGCTTCACTAAACCTCAAAGGTAAATCTGAACAAGTGTTTCGCTCTGTTCATTCTTAGGTCTGTTAATGGTGCTGCCAGTTAACTAATGAGCTGGCCTCCAGCACAAAAGATCTGATGATGTTTATAGAGCTCAGAAACGAGAGGTGCATAAAGCACTGCTCCAGAAAAGAAATTAATGCAGTTAGACTTTACCAACTTGTTTGGATCTGTGGGTTATTTTATTTATAGCCGTGTGCTGGATATTTTTCATTATTTTTAAATGTTATTGTCACACAAGGCAAATAGATGAGAACTTGTATAGTTCAAATGAACTAACGTCAGAGTATAACGAAGGTGGGTAAACTGGCACATTTTTGTTCCTGATAGAGGCCAGAGAAATCCCTGGAAAGAGAAACATCTACAGTCGATCCCATGCTGCTTTAGATAAACATAAGGGTAAAGTGGAGCTCACTGCTGCTTGTATGCTGGGAAAGAAAGACAGCTTTATGAAAGCAAACTGAGTTGGGTTTTTTTTTTTTTTTGCAGAAAACAGTCAGCTACAGTCTCACACAAGCTTACGCCGTTTCGTGCCCTCCTACATGTTGTTTACACATGCATCATGAACCAAAACCACTGTAAAGTTAAGGAAACACAAACACTAACACACACACAGATATACTCAGTCTCAATTGATCCAGTCAGAGTTAAGACACACGGGGCTGTTCAATTGGAGTCGAGATGTGTGTGACTGTTGACAGGATCATCCGAAGAAAGACAAACCTCAAAAAGAAAGGTCTTAGCTGGACTTTGTGTCACGACGAGTCAACAGAGGAGCCTAAACTTGCTTTGGCACAGATTTTAGATGCGTGAAGCTGCACAACCAGTACAGTTCTCCAACAGGCTCTCACACAGAATTCAATCATTTAAGGTTTTTCTAATGGTGAGAGAATTTTCTAGGACAGTGGTATAAGAAACACTCGACCAGTCTGCATTGGAAACCCATGATATATTGTGGTTTGTTTCCCTATACATCAAAACCTTTACTCTTTGTACGTGGTTTGAAACAAGTAAATTCTATTTTTAGTTTGAATTCATCTGCACAGCTACAGCCTCCCTGTTTCCAGATAAGTCATAAGCATAGTGACAGTATGTGAGTTCCTCTGTAGCTTTGACTGGCTGCCATATACACAGAGCCAAATACATCTCTCTAAGATRGAGACATCAGAGTTTCATCCAAGCCAAAGACCAATCTTCTCTGCTTATCATCAGCAATAATGCTGAGTTTCAAGTTAAACAGCTTCCCAGGCCAGAAGCCCACAGCAGATTACTGCAAATCAGGAATTAAAGTGAAGGAGGAGGTAGGCAGTGAGGACGAAGGAAGATGAGGAAGGACCTTTCCAAGCCAAGAGATTTGTTGTTTCATTAATGCTGATGAACTTTGTTCAATCCAATTCTCCGTGGGGCCTAACTGCAGTGATAAACAACACCCCGATGTCATCTGGAGATGCCGCCGCAATAACGCCGTCTCCTTCAGACAATACTTTAAATAAATACCAGAACAGATTTTACCCAGACTGAAAAGATGCGGTGGCGTTTGGGTTTGAAAAAAACTGAATCCAGAAAACGAGTGTGATGAGAATTCATTCAGGGGTGAAAAAAAAATAAAAACTTCAAATAACTTCCTCACAAAGCAGCAGACATTCAACACTAGATAAACAACCTGAAGCTTTATCACTAAATAATGAACATAGCCATCAGCCACCTAAAGTGAAAAAAAACAATCTAACACTAATTTATTATTAATTTTATTTTGACATATCCTCCACTTTCAGGATAAGACAAAATAAAATGCAATCTGTGTACCTGTTGTCATTAAGCTGAGTGTATCGAGGCTGAGGATCTGGATCGCCATCGTTCACATCGTAACTGGCCTCCGGGTCCTTTAAAAAAAGACAGAAGCGTCGGTATTGTCAGATGCAAAAACGGCTGGTTCATTATTATTTAACAAATCAAGTGTTCGATAGCTGGAAGCCACTTCCTTTTCAATTAGAAATATGTGCTTTTGATGTGTTTGCTGTTATACTCACATAGTTCTGCATCAGGTCCGGATGGTTCTTCTCTATTCCATCATCTAGGATGGACACGACTACACCTCTTCCTGTGTAGCCTAAAGCCCACGCACCTTTTGCGTTTAAGTCATTGTGGTTGTTGTTGTACTGAGGAGGAAGAAAGCAATAAATTAGGTTGAATTTAATTAAAACAGGGATATTTTAAGCTCTTGTGTTTATCTTGAAATGTCAAGATGAAAAGATTTCAACTAAGACATCAGAGAAAGTGGGCTGCTATGTAAAACTGTCACATTAAAAAGGGGGAAAGTGACAGGCAGCAAAAATAGGTATTTTAAGCCCATAAGTATTACATTTGAACTCATTAGTCTCTTTATTAACAACTAAGCAAAGGAAATTAACTGTGAAGTGGCGGTAATCATTCTGCATGCTTTTTGATGACTTTTGACATTTAAATTGACCTTTTATCAAAAGTTACGTCTGGCTTTCATGCAGTTCAAAGGCGCTCTTTTCAAAGTTTAGCATTAAAATATAATGCGTCTGATGTGTCATTCAGAGCTTTCTCCTCTTGGATTGAAGCACAAGTGAGTGTCGCTGATCAGACAGAACTAAGTTTATTCGTCAACCATGCAACATCTTTACTTAAACCACAGAAAGGTGTGATTTTACAGGCTGAAAAGTCCTTCCGTGGTTGAAGTGTTGCATCTTCTCCTTTTCAGCGCACTTACTTTGTCTTTGCTTTGAGACTTTTCTGTGACAGTTATTACTGAAAAAATTCAGATTTTTTTAAATAAAATAGTAAATTAAAAAAATATATAGATATACTGTATATTAAAAAAAAGTGCACGAACATGAGCATGTCACAAACAACATCCTGCTAACAKACCTTCAACCTAGTTCAACTTACTGAGATTCAAGCTCACCTACAGAACTAACAGAGGAGCAGAACTTGTCAAAGCGACTCAAGCTTTCCTACGCATTTATACTTCTAATTAGGTCTAAAAATATGGAGTGTACAACCAGCTACACAGGTCAAAAAGAAAAATAACTTGATTTTTGAAGAAATAAGAAAATAAAAGTTAGACAAACAATTTCCTACAAACATTTTGAATTCTGTGTGACTGTGAAAGACATTGTCATTATCTGAAACTAGAAAACACCAAAAGTGCTTTTATACTTCAGATCTTTTATTTAAACCACCAGTGGAATATAATAAGTCCTATGTATTGTCATCTTGGCAGAATGTATTACTACTAGTAACACTACAGGCCGTGTTGGTCTTTCTCTGCCTTTTCTGTCAAGGTTCCGCTAACTAACTACAACTCATGGGGAGCACAGTCTGCTAAAGCGCAGCTGTTTTTTAAAAGAAGTCTGTTTTGCATCACCATGAATCATCTACAGCCTGGAGCAACCGTGCAGTAATTGAAGAGAGGTGCTGAGCAGAAAGTCTCAAGAGTTGTTACCGCTGCTTTTAACAGGCCAATGTATCAGTGGCATTCCTCAAGTCAAATGTATAAAAAAAAAAATCAATCCAATAAAAACAAGACCAGTTCAAAATAAATCACCCCTGATGTGAGCTACATTTTATTTTTGTGCTTTTTATGAACAACAGTAAACCTGCACCACACCAGAGCTTTTTTTATTAATATATAATTAAATTTAATCTTTATGAAGGACACCAAAGTGAAAAAAAAATCAATCCAATAAAAACAAGACCAGTTCAAAATAAATCACCCCTGATGTGAGCTACATTTTATTTTTGTGCTTTTTATGAACAACAGTAAACCTGCACCACACCAGAGCTTTTTTATTAATTTATAATTTAAATTTAATCTTTATGAAGGACACCAAAGTGGAACCAGAATCTTTTAGATGAAAACAGTGACACATCTTGTTTCCTGTTTTGGCACCAAGACAGTCAACAGGATTTCACACAAAAATCATATTTTAATATATCTCTGGATGCCTATCGACTCAGTTTAACATCATATACACTTATAAATTTATTGTCCAATGTTTATTTGAAACGGTTCAGTCCTAAATTGTGTCCCAGTAACATTCAACACACACATCTTCATTCACTCAGATGTTAATACTCACCAGGTACCACTGTTCTTTATACTTGGGGTCTATAAATTCCACTTCRGTATCTCTCTTTTTCCTCCGTTTTGACACCTGTTGCTCTGCCCAAGTTACCTTAAAAATGAAAAGAGGATTCAAACACACAGTTAATACACGTCTGCTTTTCCCACTCAAACATGAAAAGGACATAAAATAATTATGCACTGTCCATGAGTGTCATCATGTCAAATGAATTATTAGAGATCCTAATGCTCAGTGGGATGACGGCTGACAAGACGGAGATTAGAGGCACAGGAGCATGGCAGACTCTCCACTAATGAGACTCGCTGCTGAATTCCAGAGCAGGCCAAGACTCATTAAAATTTTTGGTTGGTGTAAAAATGCAGAGTATCAGGAGCTATGTACATACACACACACACACATCTACATACAAATAAAAAGGTATCATTTCAGCATGCATAACAATATAGCAGTCTGCAGCAGGGCCTTCACAATGTGGGAACACTTGCAGAAGTTGTTGACAGAAGCGGAAGGCATACAGTGAAAATAACCCTGAATATAACTCCCTCTGTTGCCTTGTGCTTGCAGTATAGCAAAACACCTGGGTAGACGAGTCGCAGAGAAAAAAAACATTTTGGAGGAGGAAGATAGAAAACTGCCTGCTGCAAGGACGGAGCACCTGAAGTGAAGGGCAACTAAATTACAGCACATCTCTCTGCAGATCACAGGAGACTCGCAAGGAAGAGGAGGAAAGAAGTAATGAAGGTCACATTAACTGTTACACTGAAGCGATGTCGGTTCAGGATAAAAGGAGAAAAAACAAAATAATCACTTCAAAGGACAGAGAGGTTTATGTCAGAGTTCAATCACTTAGTGGAGATTTTTTATTCTGATTCTTTCCACAGGAATCAGTCAGTCTCATGAGGAGCTACTGTGACGGCTGAAGACATAAAACTGACTGCTTTCACACTAAAAACACAAAATTAATGGACACAGTCAAGAATGCAAACACATGTCAATGAATTCTTGCTGACAAAGATGGGTGAAGGTGCTGGTGGATTTTCCACTAACAGCACTTATGTTTGTGGCTAAACGACAGGAAAGAGCCAGCATGTTGCACCCAGAAGATCACAGGCATGAACGAAACAAAAACCACTTTCAAACATTTGTGAATCTAACACGTCGAAGCGCATAAGAAAAAAAATTACGAGTTCAAATTAATACAAAAAATAATAAATCTTATCTACTACACATGGTAAAGTACCACCACTGCCATCCATTTTCATTTTTTGAGAACAGCATGCAGTTTTCTTGAATTATACTTGTGAAATGTTTCCTTTTTTATTTTTTGTTTGGCCACTTCAGTAGAAAGCAGAACTGAATATTAGTTTCTTATTTTCTTCATCATCGGTGACTTTTTTTCTTGTCAAATGTTTCCCACATTTATGTCCGCTTATTTCCTTTTAAGACTAAAACTCAACTTTTTCTTCTGCGTCATTAGACCGATTCTGTGATTTCCCTTTTCCAGTTTTTCAAATCACATCTAACACGTTGGTTTCACACATGCGTAGGATGCCTCTGGTGTGAGTAACCTTCTCAAGCTGACAGTGCTGGTTATGTTTCAGCATGTCAAGATTTTAAATGACAAAATCAGGCATAAAAATCAATTAACAGTTTAATGCAACCACACTGATCAAGTAGTTAATGTTTAACTAAAATGCAAATAGACAAATTGCATTTCCTGTGAAAATGCAGCATGAATGCTTAATAATAATTGCAGAAAAAAATGTACAAAATAATGCAATTTGTTGTAAAATAGGCAAAAAAAAAGCTGAACTTAGAAGAAAAGTAGATAAAAGCATTGCTGGAAAAGTTGAATTAATACAAAGAAGCAGAAAGACAAATTATTGAATTAAACAGTTAAAAGAAGTAGCTAAAATAATCACAACACAAAATGGCTGAAATAGGTAAAAAGAAGCTTAAACTGGAGAAGTACAGCTGAAATAAGCATAAAAATTTAAATTTGAAGACAGAAGCTAAAATAAGTACAATTTTTATAAATCAACAGAATAGCTGAAAAGAGCAGAAAAACAGCTGAAAATCAGAAAAAAGTTAGATTTAGCACAAAAAACAAAGCAGAGGAAGCAAAAAACAGCAAAACCAGAACAAATGGTGAAAAGTGCAGAAACTGTTTATAAACATTTTTGAAGGGTTTTATGGATGTTGAATGAAGCGTCGTTCATTTTTAATGATAAAACAACATGGCTGAAAAGGCCAAATACCTTTTTTTTTAAATTGCTGAAATATGAAAGGTAACAGCCAGAATGTCCAGAAGGAGCTGCTTTGATGTATAAACTGTTAAAATAGCACAAAATGTGCAGAACAACATCAATGTCAAAAGACGTACATGAAAAAATGTATTGTCTCAATATTGTGAATGCTTGATAAGCTTTAAAATAATTATCAAAGCTATAAAAAAAAATCAACTTTACATGCTTACCCTGACTATATATAACTTCTTCTAACTAATGTTAGACTCAAACAGGTTGCAAAATTGTTAAAGATTAATAAAAAACAGGATTAAAGAGAACTCCTAAATGTTAAACTAAAAATTTACAATGTATACCTAAAATAAACCCTAAAATGTTTTATTTATTTAAAAAAAATAGGTTACCCTTTTTCTGTAGTTTTTATTGAATTATGCTAAAATCTCAAGGTCAAACTTTAACACATAACTCCAACTTCATGGTAACAGAACAACTAATTTTAACCATAAATTTTATGACTTCCAGCTTGTGCAGAGGAGTTTCAGTAGCAGTAGTTACTGTAGGCTTACAGCCGCAAAAATCCCAACACTTCTAGTTTCCAACCATTATTTAAAACCAGTCATTCCACTCAGCTCTTTGGGATGTCAATTAAAAAMCCCCCAAAGATGTAATTTTCCACTACTTGTTGTATTACTGATGATGGCTCTGGGTCTAGTTCTAAAGCACTGATACATTAAAGCACAAATTACCAGTCCAGACAAGTTCACCAAGTTTTCACACAACAAAGACCCAGACTTACAGAAATATGTCTACCTAAATGCACTTTAGAGTATTTACAAACAACTCGCCTGGACTGTTTTGTAAATTTATATGTCTATTAACAAACAGTAAACAAGAAACTATGCGAGACGTATCTCATGGCCGAACTTTTAAAGCCCATTAAAAAGATTTTTAATGTCTGGCTTCACAGATGTCTACTTTTAGCTTTTCAGTTTTATTATGCAACATTGTTTTTTTATTCTTTTTGTTTTAAAGCATGTGACAGTGCATTAAAAAAGTGTATGAAAAATATATTTACTATATTATCTAAGAAGGCTTTGAACATGAAAAATAGTTGAAAATCATATTCTCATATTTATCCAATTAAGAGCTAAAGTTCAAATGAACTGCTTTGGTTTGTGTTTGGGTGGAAAGTCTTTGTCTTGCAAACAAAATCTCCATACTCTCTTTTGTCCACCCACTCCTTTGTCCTTCTAAATTACACAAACAAAGCATCTTTCCCCTAAGGCAAACTGCAACTCTAACATAAAGCTTCATTACCATAAAGAAATTTGCCACTGGTTTGAACACAGATAATTAAATTCTTGCTATACCTTGTTTAAAAGTCAGAATTGCTAGTGGTCCTGCTAGTGCAGAAAAGAAGAGATTATAGTAAACAAATGCTGACTAAACTATTAAATTTAGTGCTTACTGAGTCACAGCGTACTACTGTGTCTGTATACTTTCCTTACAGCTTGACAAATTATGAACGGTCACTGAAAAGAAGTAAATGTCTCGCATCAACAAACAAAAGCAACAACAGAACAGGAGAGAAAAAAGACAGCATGGAAGTAGCAGACAAGACTCAAAACCTTAAATCTTGAACAGACTCTATTGACAGAACTTTGTCAACACACTATTAAATTTGGCAGAGTTTCAGATACTTTGTAAAGAATTACTCTTCAAAGAGAGTTTAGTCTTACGTTGAAGCTTCTCACTTAGTTTAAAAAGCAGCAAACTGGCTCTGAAGGATTAAAAAAATCTGCCTGTTTAAAAATGTGTTTTCCAAAAACTAAGAACAATTTGAAATAATTGGCTTTGCTTACAAGTGTTAATCACGTTGTTAGTTGCAACAGAGTAGCAGGAATTTACTGACGCAGTCGAAGGATCCAGGGAATTTTAAGGAACATCATTTGCAAAGATTAAATAAGCTTGAAAATAAAACTAAACGTGACCAATTCTCATACAGCTGGTCTGATTCTCTTCATAATGGCACAAGGGTCTGATAACGCTCCACTTTTTCTGAGGTGCTGAGGGAAAAAAGGAATTCAACAACAGGAAATGGAGCTCCGATGTTAGAGGAAATCCCAGAGAAGAGGGGAAGTAAGCTCTAACGTGTATGCAAAACAAACCCAGCAGAGGCTATTCTACTCCCGCTGAGCATCAGCTCAGTGCAGATTCACAGAGGTACCAGATTTTACCTCCAGGCAGGTTTATGATGCTCTTGTAAAGCATGGAAAATGGAATAAAGCTTTTTCATAGGGTGAGCTCCCTCCTAAAAATACCTAAAATACTTGAGCAGACAATCCTTAACCAGTCTGTTCAATGTGTATTATTAGCTATGAAAGAAACCACAGTAAAGTTTCTTTATTGTAACTCAACATGCTTTGGGAATGCCAACTGTCAAAAGCACTCGTTTAAATTTACTCCCAAGCTGCAGCACTGTTGGCTGTGACCTATGGAGCACCATAAAAAACAGCCATCACGTTCAATTAATAACCTTCCCTGTGACAGTATCAGGGTAGACGTATAGCTGTTTTGGGCGTTGTGTTTTGTTTCGTTTCAACATGGTTATTAGTCTCTCTTTCAACTGAAAGCTATAATTCTGTTTCTGCTCAGTGGAAAAAGAAGCTGTTTGAAATCAATCCACGCCATTTGCTTGGAACACAGGACCAAAAGTCTCAAGTCCCAACATTAAAACAAAAACAACATGGCAGAAAAGAAAGAAATCAGAAAAATTTAACTTCACAGCAAAATCACTGTTATGCTATATATATTTTTCCAGCAGTAGGCAAAGATTTACATGTTTTGAATATATCTGTAGGGCTGGAATAATTAGGGAATTTAATACATCAAAGGAAAATCTCCAGATGTAAAACAGGTTGATCACTAATTGGGGATTTAATCCCACATCTTTATTTCAACGAAACCCTCGGGCAAAACATTAAAGCCCAATTCATCCTCACAGTTGGGCTGAAGAGAGAAACACATCCAGAGTTAAAACCCCAAAGATTAACTTCTTACCTTGGGATCTTTTTGTAGTCGAACATGTGTCCCTCTGTGAACTGACAGCGATCTCTTAACCACAGTGCGATGCCGGAAGTGATAATAGTCACCAAATACCTGTAAAGACAACAAGATACGATCAGATCACAGCAGGATGGATTTAAACAAGATGACTGAACATGTTATTATGGTTTCAGTTAAGTATATTTTGTGGTGTGACTAGTTGTGTCATTCTCTGCCACTAACATGAACCTGACATTAAAAATTTGCCAACCTCTCATTTCAACACGGCGCACAAAAAAATCCATTATTTACAGACCTCATCTTAACTAGCAAATTTATTTAAAACTGTATTTATTGTAAGCCATATACTTTTCTCTACAAAGAACCTCTTTTAATGTACATTTTGTGCAACCTGGTTAGCTTTGACTTCCAGTAACCATTAAAATTGCTTATTTAGATAAATGTATTTATTTGTTTTATTTGGAAYGCTCAGCTCATTCCAAAACAACTTTACCCTTGCATGGTGCCACGCCAGCATGCACTGCAACATTTCTTTAGTCTAAAAGAGGACCAGTTCAGTCCTCATCAAACTCCTTTCCCCCCATTTAATCACAGTAAACAGGCCAATTCCAGCCAGGCTGACACAAAAAGACCCTGCACACAAAGCCTGTGGACAATAGGGAAGCAATAACCAGGATGGAGGACACAGTTTACAGTGATATTTAACTCTCAGAGGGACCAAAAAAACAAAAGCTTGTGTGCACAGGTGCGTGTCTAAACCTTTAGAGCAAAACCAAAGTGTTGGGTATACAGGAAAAAAAAAGAATTTAGTATCAACACAGCTTTAGCTGAGCTGATTCCTTTTTTAAAAACATTAATTMATCAGGTAAGTGGTCCATTGTGTTTGCACAGATAACACTATGTTAAATGGGACTCTAATCAAAGACATGGATGGAAAAATGGTGACAAGACTTTGCTGAAAGGAATGTATTGATGGTCACTTCATCAGAAGATTATTTTTAAACTAACCATTAAAGTCATGATAAAAATCTGGAAACGCTAACGGTTTAGCCAGCCCATAAATTTACATGTAAATGTTTTCTGCTCCTTTTATGTTGAGGCAATAGTCACCTTTATAAACCATTTTAAATCGGTGTCTTAATTATGTTACAGCTTTTCCTTCTTCAGCTGTTCAAATAATACAATGTTCCATCTGTGAGTTATATTCTTTACACTCTCCCATCCACTATTTCAGTCTCATATACATTTTTTAAAAAGGTTTTGTTTGAAAAAATTTCTTACTTGTTGGTTTTGTGATTCAGCAGGAACCAAAAACCTCAAAATATGTATTTTTTTAATTGAGACAAATGCTCTGGTTCTTCAACTTGTGTTGTTTGTTCAGTTTTGCATTGTGTTTTCCAATCTTAATAGTTTTTAGACATTCTTCACCTGTTAAATTGAACTTACTGAGGTACTTTAAAAAGTAAGTTTTATGATTCTTATRATTTACTTTTACCATTCAGCTGATACATAGGAAATTGCTAGTTTGAGGTCTTTACTTTGTACAAAGCTTTATTTATAATGAAATACAAGGTGCCTATAATAAGTTATACATTCCAAAATAAACATTTTGACATTGCAGATGGAACAGTTACGAAATGTATAAATTTATTTCATTTCAGCTGCTCAAACTTGCCTTAGAAACAAACCGTGCATGTTTCTTCACCGATTGTGGCCTAAAATTCTCAACATTTATGGACCCCATGAAGCCATTGGTGTCAGGTATTGTAAATAAAATAACACTTGTGTGAAATAATGACAAAGCACAATATAGTCCGCATGTGTTTTTGAGCAGATTGGTCAAAGAGCTGTTCTAGGACAAGAAAACTTGTAAGTGCAGCACCACACAAGGACAAAGGTCAATTTCCCTGAGAAACAGCCCAACTGTTACAAAAATATGCAGACACACACGCACACACCCATCTCACTTAACAAACCGAAGCCCATTCAGACACTTCTAAATGTGCACCCTGCAGCTCAATCGTCATCTGGCAATCAGCAACAACACTTAGGACCTTATGTTTTCGACAATTGGATCTAAAGACCGCGTTGTTTCTGTGGGATTTAACTGCTTTCCACTGGGGGGGAGGAGAGACCGACCACTGGAGAGAAACACATTTAGATGGAAAACTGATGTGGAAACAGCTCAAGTCTTGTGACCATTACTGATGTGATAAGCTGGGAACTGGTGTAGCACCAGTCTGCTCAACATGAGGCCTGTTACCAAAGTGACACATTCATTTATCAGCATTAGAATGCACAATAACAGACAGAGGAAAATTAGTTTCTGATGATTTGTTTGCACGTTTGGTCCTTTTCCCAACTGGCAAATTTACCTTGTGGGAAAGCTCTTATCGAAATGTCCGATGTCACATCTCCAATCACTGTTGACATAATTATGTCRTACAAAAAGCCAAACAATGTGTGAAGACGAGCTGTAAAAAGGTTTGCCGTTGTAATAAAAAAAACTGACTTGTATAAGAAACCATGGGCAATACAGAAATCCAATGAACTTTGGAAATTTTGCTTGAGAATTTATTGCATCTTAACTACAGACACCATCACGACATACTTCCTTTAAGTGTTGATTGCATTTGAACTGGTTGAGCAGAGATGATCTGGGTGGGTGGGGGGGGGGTAGCATAAATGTAATAGCATCTTAAAATAGTTCAGCAGCTTGTTTATATCACGGGGCTGTAGTTTGTTTAGTAATTATCCTGGTGAATGGAGGATACGTGCACGAAACCCCCCAGCAGCAGCTGAACATAAATATTGTTTGTTTTTTTTTAAACAGGGCACAAGTGCTTGAGCTGGACCCCCGAACCTGAAAACGGGTTTCCCTAACTGGTCTATTATTCAACCAAACTCCATTTTCTCCTAATTGTTTTTCCCTCTTACTCGTTTGTCTTACAAATCTATTCCTTTTAAGAATTAACCTTCAGTTTTAATTGGCATCTAGATTATAAAGTAAAGGTGCTTTATTTGTCATCAGTGTATGTTTCCACACAATGACGAAATTTGTGCTCTGCATTTAACCCATCCACACCCAAGTGGAGCAGCAGGCAGCCATGTGAGGCGCCCGGGGAGCAGTTAGGGTTACGTGTCTTGCTCAAGGACACCACGACATGTGGGTATGGCGGGGAGTCGAACCTAAGACTTTCGGGTCCCAAGCCGGCTGCTCTACCACTACACCACAGCCGCCCCATAATAATTATGTGCACACTCGAAAAGATCCTAAGCTAAATCAACATTTTCTCTGGCCACTAAAGAACGTTTCTAACTTTGATTAAAACAAGCTAAGCATCAGGGATGTGCATACATATTTGGTGAATGCTAGTATGATGAAAAAATATGAAAGAAACAGATCAGGCTCATGAACCCAAATCTGATTACATTTCATCAACATGTTGTCCATTCCCAAAAAGCTACCAGCCTCATTTGTCAACTGTGTTTACAGAGTAAATTCAGATCATCATTCCAGGCACACGCGCTGTTCACCTTGGGTTGTTATGAGACATTATATTAGTTTGTTCCGTTGTGTTGACAAAAAAGTGGATAAAACCAAATGGTGAAATATGATACATTTTAGTGAGCAGGACAGGCATGAAAAACCAATAAGTTCAATATCCACAGTGGCCTGAAAACAAGACCTGCTGTATTTCAGTGTTTAGTAGTCTATGGGTTACAATGCAGAGAAGTCAAATGGTCTCTCCTGAGAACCCGACTCTTGGGATGTGAACAAAGTTTGGAAATAAAAGGTCTAGCCGCCTTTTCTTCCTGGGGATCCTGAAATACAGGATGTCTTTAAAAACATTGTACCGATGTTCAGTTGAGTCTTTTGCTGTGCCGTTACACAGGAGAGGCATCTCCAGCAGGTGAAGACAACTGAGTGAACTACTGGCTATTTTTCTCACCTGAAGAATATCCATTCCAGTTGTCTTCTTAATAACTCAAAAACATTGACAGAAACCTCTCACACCCTGTTTAATACCATTTTTCTATGCAGATTCAGCTCAAAAGAGATTCAACTSTCTATAGGAGCCAGGCTTTTAGGCCAACTGTAACTACTTTAAAGCTAACTAAAATCCAGTAGGTATTATACTTTTAATTTTGGATACATTTAATTTCTTTCTTCTGTTCTATTATTGTCTTGTAAAGTTCAAATTTATCATTTTAAAGGAGAAGTATTCAAATGGTTTGCTTAAAACTGCATTTTATTTGGCATAAAATGACAAAATGCTATCTAGAAATGCTTAAGTTGCTTAAAGCATAAGCTAATTTTAAAATATTCTAACGAGTGTTTGTTTCCTTATGTGTGTTTGTGTATACTTGCAATAAATAGCAGTTAAGTGTAGAGTTCATCATATTTACAGAAAGAATCAAAATATTGGTGAGTTCATTTGATATATGAATGTTTCTGACTAAAAGTCTGATTTCAGTATGTTAGTAAAATGATCCAGTAAAAAATTATTGACAGCATCCTCCATCCTTCTTAAGTTGCTGCATTGGGAAATGACTTTTGCAGCACACCTTGATTTTATGGTGAGATGAGCTTTTAGATTAAAAAAACCTACATTACCGGTATCATGGCAGAGCTGCCACAGGGTTTCTACATGGATCGATGAGAAATTTACTCAGCTGACTAACTCTTTGTAGCGTCTTTACTGTACTGAAACAGGAGTAAGGGGAAAAACAACACAAGTATGAGATGATATAGCTCTAATAACACACACTAGTCCATAGTTATACTGAGTTTCTCAACCCCATAATAAAAATGTATTAGACAATACATGTGAAAACTGGAAGCACGATCACTTTGTTTAAATGTGCTGGGTTATATAGAAAACAACAATGCTTGGTGCCCGAGAAGCCAAAGAAAGAGCACTTTCCCCTCTGCGGATTCAATTCCATGCTTGTTTCACTCATAGGTTTCTCACATGTCTTCTCTCCACAGGGTAGATTTGGAGAAAGAAAGGAAGAAAAAAAAGTGCATTGAAGAGGTATAAGGAAAGAACAGCCTGAACTCTCTGGCCTATGAGTCAATATGATAAATCCCCCACCAGGCCAGAAAGACATTGTGTCAGATGAAACTTTCAGTCTGCAGATGGAAGTCAGATGTAATCTCACAAAATCAGTTCGTTCTGAGAACAGGTACAACCAGCAGGATCTGCAGTGAAAAGGTTTCTGACTGAACCTTCAGAAATCAGTTTGAAAAGTAATTTTCCAAGTGTTCTGACAGCACARATATGCCTCAAGAGGCAGAAATATTTCATTACCGGTACCTCAAAATAAAATATGGTTATTCCTACAGTTTCTCTTCATTAAAAGGGTTTTAGGCTCTCACTGTCAAATCAGAAAAAAGTGAGTTTGTTACAAATCAATCAATCAATCAAT
>NW_013952407.1:4529541-4530424 GCF_001266775.1 Austrofundulus limnaeus | reverse complement strand
GGGTTGGGGGTTGGGTTTAGGACCTAGTTTAGGTTGTTTTAGGGTCAGGTAGGTACCTGTGAGGTTAGCCTTAGGGTTTGTGGTCAGGGTTAAGGGTTCGACACACGGGAGGCGATGTTGCTCGCTCTCCATTCATTTCCTATGGAAGTTGTGAGATGACGCGACAATCGCTTGCCCTCCTCCAGCCAAGCGACCGGCGAAAATAATGCATGTGAAATTTCGCGCTCGTACACGTAGACGTGCACACGCAAGCTTGCGACGCGACATATGAAAGTTGAAAAATGTTCAACTTTTGTCGCTGTCGCTTAGCGTACAACCAATCAGCGAGGGTTTCATTGACTGACCATGAGCGGAGAGTATGCTACACACTGCAGTTAGCTAAAACTTTCACAAAGTGATTACTAAAAAAGGCAACTTTGTGGGAATTTGTTGGTGCCAGGGTGAAGTTATCTGTTAAGTTTTTCCTCATAAAATTGTATCTTGGTGTGCATTTGTTTTTCAATATCATTAGCATCGCAAGATTTTGTTTAGTTTACACGTCTGTAATGCACACCCCACTTTTTTGCAAACCACCAATAACCTTTACAAGAGGCAGTAGTCAAGAACCAATCAAATTTCATGAAGACAAGCAACCCGAGAGCGTGACTCGCAACACTGCAATCGCYATCGCGTCCCGTGTGTCGGGTTTCACCCTGGCTGHRATGACARCYGYTAATYGCTGTAGTTTGTCGCTCCCCGTGTGTCGAGCCCATTAGGCTGTAGAAATGTAATGGAAGTCAATGGAATGTCCCCAAATGTATAGCTGGGCAAACGTACGTGTGTGTGTGTGTGTGTGTGTGTGTGTGTGTGTGTGTGTGTGTGTGTGTGTGTGTGTGTGTGTGTG
>NW_013952407.1:4525398-4528667 GCF_001266775.1 Austrofundulus limnaeus | reverse complement strand
GTGTGTGTGTGTGTGTGTGTGTGTGTGTGTGTGTGTGTGTGTCTCAGTTAAACTCAATGACTGGCTTAATGTCATTGAAAACAGAAGGGCACCCCTCAAACTTTGGCCTGTGGACCCATATTTGGGCCTGATCTCTTTGTATCATACAGTTAAGCACAGACAACACATTTTAAGCTTCAAAGAATATAAAAAGCAACCCAAGTTATAAGGAAATGCTGGACGTCACACAGTGACCCAGAAGATGAAGCAGAAGTGAACACAGTCCCCCAGAATGGTCCCAGAACAAGTCTTAAGTTCAATGTGGTTGAGTGTAGGGAGCCCCACCTTAATGAACCAAAAAATACAACATGGTGGCTCCCAAAAATCTGGTCTGCTGGATCCCAAACAAGAAAAGACAGGGACATTTGTAAAGAACATTTTAATATAATATATTCATAGTGCATGGACCAAACCAATATAAAGTGTGAAAATCAAGAGCAATTTGTTCAGCAACACAATGTGTGATCAATTTCAAAGACTTTCAAAAAATAAAATAAATAAAAGAACTTCTAATCACTTTTTATTCTGGATGACAACCAGAGGCAAAGAACTTTTCATCATCGCTCTTCTTGAAATCAGAGGTTGTCCCATTACAGCCCTGTTAATGAAAGATAATCTTTCCAAGCATGCTACACTCTGTCATGCAGATGCCTTGATGAGCTCATCCTCATTAGTGGACTGCATCCGTCGCTGGTTACCCATAAGAGGGTGAGAGTGAGAACGTGATTGTGTGGTGAATAGGGTGGAGGGGTTACTGGCACGGGGAGACGGCTCAGCTGAGATGGAGAAAATTGGAGAGGGACAGGAAGGAAGCAGGTTTTTATCACGAGGGAGACAGTTTTATCACTAAGGGAGCCGACTGTATGATTGCTTCTGACACTGTGAGGGTATCCTAAATCTAATCTGAGCTTTGAATCCATATTAGGCGTACAGCAAAACTGACCAGCATGTAATTTAAAAGGAGAAATAGGTGCTGTTTAAGAATTGGATATACTCGGAAGCCATTTTGCACTATCAAGGTTTGCTATTTTCACCTTCCTATGTTTTATTTCAATACTCAGACATTTATAGCATTGTGTTTTCATGCAGAAAAAAATTCATTTATTTCCCCCAAAATGAGCTTTTTCTGCTCTCAGAAATCGCCTGATCTTTAACACTAAAAAAATAAAAAATAAAAATCTTAAAATATCTAAATGACAACTGATGCTCTGCAGAAGGAAAAATGTTACGACCACATGCCAGAATAACAAAAAAAAAAGGTCCAAAAGCACAGAGACAAACACATATTTATGGCATATTCTGCATGAAATAATTTATTTTCCTCAGAAGTGAACAAAAACATGTCTGTGACAGGAACAACAGGAGATTTAGCTAGAATTCACTGGCATTTCATCTGAGGCGTTTTTTGCTTCAAAGTCTCAAAGACCCCCTTCCACAAGAGCTGGAACAAATGTCTTCTTTTAAAAAAGGTACAAAATCATGCTGCAAAAAATCATGAGTTGGACAGATTTAAATGTGCGATGATGAATAAGCATGAGCTGTGATATTAATACAGTGAGCCAAAAAAATATGAGCAGGGCCATAAATGAAAGAATAGAATTATTTTATTGTAACTGAAAACCTTTTTGTGTGATTACAGATTTTTTTTTAAATGTATCACCRTGAAAGAGGGGTTTAAGGATAATTTACCAAGTGTATACACTGTGAGACAACGGCATCAAAATTAGCACAGGAGCTCATTGTAAATTCTGTGAGCTAAAGGACGCAAGAGACAGTCTTCATTTCAAAAGCAATCCCATTAATACCCATTGCCATTTTTCCACACTTTCACCTTTCGATTTGCTTCCACACAAAAAGACACACAAAGACAATGAAGAATGTGCAAGAAGGTGACCACCATTGGGACAGGAGCTAATAAGATTGAACTCTGCCATCTAATTCTGTCTGCCCTTTTTAATCTTAGAGCAAAGACAGAGCCCTGTTGCTGGACAGAAATACCAAAAAGGTTATTTTCCATCCCAGTGATGGACCACTGGGGCCATTTGAGAAAGCTGCACTCTCTTAATTTGCTACTAACTTACAATCTAAAACGTTTCCATCATTGTCCTCCCCATCCACAGAGGACTAGTCACTTGTGTCTCTGCTCACAACACACCACCACAGGTAAGCTGAGCTCTTTGTACTTCAATTTAATGGACTGTCATGAGGGTCTCCCGAGGGTGCACGGTGGCAGCAGTTTGAGAGTAACTTTGAAGAAAATGTGAAGAGGATGTTTCACCTTCATACTGTCATGACTTTTCCAGCAGAACCTTTTAGAAACACACTCCTTTTCATTAATCTCAGAGCAACCAAACGTGTCAGTGTCGTGTCAAATGAGTACGTTGGTGGCATTCTGTGAAGTCGCATCAGCAAGTTTCACAGGTCGGGCGCTGCAGTCACAATATTATGCATTATTTTCAGCACAAATTCTGAAGTGCATACAGTCACCTTCAGCAGTGACGGCCGGGTCAGTTAAGAGCTTCCCATTTCTGGTTTGTTATCACAGCACGTCTTGTTACAAACTGGGACATAAAAATAATCTACAATCTCAACATAATGCTGCCAGAGCCAATGATGTATACACATTATTGGATGAGATCTCCTCAACTGTATAAAATGCTCTCGAACTGTCTGCCCTGTGGGTGAAGGTGAGCAAAAACCACCACAGAATAAGAGGAGAGGAAGACCTCAAATATTGGTTGTTTCTGTTGAAATGTCAGTTATGTTTGGTGGGATCTTAGGGCTGGATGATCTGGCTAAAATTTATACCACAATACTAGTTTCAATTAATTTGATATAATTTTGATATTGTTATGAATAAAAATGTCAGAAAAACTGAAAACACTAATATTTCCTGCACCTACAAACCTGATGTCATTTAAGACAATTAGAATGATAACTAGTCAGAACAAAAGTGAGATATCTCAAATTTAGTTGATCACTAGTGATAAATTAATTGTTGATGTCTGAAATATATGTTTCAGGTAGTCAGTAATTTTATGCAGATATCTTGAATTGGTGCCTCCATACAACTTAATAATGAATCCGACATAATTTATACTAGTAATTACARATATTATAGGTATTTATATGATGATCTATATTCAGGGTTGCACATAAAAGTTTTGGTCTGGTTCTCAGGGGAGAACCTAGGGTTGTTGCTTGGTGCTCACTCATATTTTCCTTCACTC
>NW_013952407.1:4490258-4525338 GCF_001266775.1 Austrofundulus limnaeus | reverse complement strand
TTTCATGATTAAATGTCTTTTAGACTAACATGTCCCTCAGATGGACAGCTCCTGTTTGGTCTTCTGGAGCTTTGGCCTTGGTTAAACCAGCTTTCCACACTCTCCATTCCAACCAGCAAATATTTGTCTTTTGCACAGAGCAAAATAACTTAAAACACACAAATGTTTTATTTGTTAGACTGATTTCTTTTTAAAAGACTATTTTATTCAAAAATATTATATTATTTAGATGGTGTCAGCTCATGTAATCATTTATTCCAACCAGCAAATATTTGTCTTTTGCACAGAGCAAAATAACTTAAAATATACAAATGTTTTATTTGTTAGACTGATTTCTTTTTAAAAAAACTATTTTATTCAAAAATATTATACTATTTAGATGGTTTCAGCTCATGTAATTATTTATTCTTCGTATTTGATCGTTTAATAAATTACATTTATCCCAGAAAAGCTGTGTGAATGAAATTTGTGGGTCTTTATGATAAATTAAAATCAGATTTAAAATTCTTTCACCTAGAGAACATGGCAAGTTGTTTTTATTTTTTAATATATATAATTTTTTTTGACTGGGGTGTTAAACAGAGAATCACCTTTGCTTTAATATGGGGCAAACAAATGTTCTGTTAGTTAATTTGGTTTAATTAGAAAAATTCAGTGAATCTCACAGACAGACTCAGCCTGCGCGCACAGCGACGCGCTCATACAGCAGTCTCTCAGGAGGAGAGTTTAGTCACTCACACAGAGTTGGACAGATCTGTTTGATAACAACATTCTGAACATATATTTAATATAAAGTTAGGTTTACAGACCAAAGTCTCTGGTAGTTCAGGAGCAAAGTGCAGGAGGAGAGGAGAAGTCAGGACTGATTGCGTCGCTGTAGCAGCTCCAGTCGAGCGGCTGCTTCAACTAAACTTGCTCTCACTGAAAGTCCTGCCCTGCTCTGCTCCGATTGGATAAAATGGCTCTGGACTTCGTCTGATTTGTTGAAGGCAGTGTCCGTATAATCCTTATATCAGGGTCCAGTTGTGGCGCACCGAACGATCCATTCACACCAGTGCGGCTGGATTTTTTTTTTTTTTTTTTTAAGAAATCAGGTCGCCGTTGCGACCAAACTAGTCGCACTCTAGAGCCCTGCTAACTGTTGTTTTGACAGACAATCAGGTACAAGCTTAGGTAGGCAAGGGAGCTTTATGACGTTACATCTGGTGCACTTTTTCCTTTTTTGACAGCCCAAGCACACCTGCGCACCGGTTATGTGCAACTCTGTCTATATTGACCAAAATGAATAGTTTATATTGTGGTAAGTTGTACAGCCATTCAGGCCAGCCCCAGCATTGAGCACTGGCAATGAGCCTGCGGTGTATATATAAAGATACATAATTACTGTCCAGCACTAATCTTATTGGAGAGCAAACTTTTGTCAAAAATGCATACATAAAAAAAAGAAATCCATTACAATAAAATAGATTTTTTTTTTACAGATTCTGAATTAGATGCTAAAATAAATATTGTCTCATCGGACATTCATTTTAATGCCAGAGGAAACACAAGTTTCTTCAATAAGTCATCACCAATGCTGTAGTAAATACAACCCTTTACTTTTGCTCAGATCTTTTCTAATGTCAATTCTGACAGCAAAATGTGTTGTACTGGTCAAAAAATAGTTTCACTTGTATTTTGTGACTGCTCACACCTAAAACATTGCAGTAACTGCCTCAACCAAGTCTCTAAAATTTGACAAAAACAGTGAAACACTAATCAGTGATGAAATTTAAAGTCACATCCAGACTTTAAAAAAAATCTGTATTCTGTAAGCTACATTTCCTGTAAATATGCTGCTGAACAGTGGCAGGAATCAGACAGACCTTTTCTGAAAGCATTTAGAATTTATCTGTTTAAAGAAACCAGATGACATCCCTTAAGCAGAAGGATCATTTCCTAGATACATCTCCAAGATATCTGAGGTAAAGCACATTTCACCCAGCTCCTGTGTGGCACATAAAGACTGGCTGGATAAGAAATGAAATCTCTAAACTTTTTCCACATTAAAAAAGAAATTTATTACCCCCAAAAAATAAGGTCAAATCTCAGATGTGATTTGACTTAAGTTAATTTTATAAGTGCTGCTTTTTTTTTATTAAATTTGACTCAAACAGGTTGACAATCTGCAACAAACCCACTGATCTGTCCAATAAAACAGTAAAACCTCAAGTCTAGAACAATAACCTGTAGAGTTCATCATATTTCTGAGATTTTACAAGGACTGTGAAATAATTTTCTAAATTACTTTCAGAACAAGATCAGAAGTRGTTAATCTAAATCACGACACAGTAAGGACCAAACGGTAAAAGATTCATTGGCCTGCGATTTCATGAGAGATTAACCTTTATTAAATCGTTGTGCTTCCATCAGTATTGCACTTTTATGCACCTAAACACTGGCTTCACATTTCAGACACTTTGGTGATATGCTGTAAAACACTACAACATAAAGTTCAGACAGTATTTTTAGATATAGCAGTGCTACGGAAACACATAAAATGTGAGTGCTGGAGAATAAATTATAAGAAGCAGTGCTAGAAGTGAGCATTGAATTCAATAGCCTGATAATGACATAAATACTTGATTTGTCCATTTAAGAAAGCCAATGTCAGTAAATAAAATGACTCATAATCTCTCCTGACAGGGCAGATATGAACAAATAGGCTATCCTAAACAAATACATCAACAACAGAAGGGTGAAAGAAGTATTGACTGCAACCACTTCACAGAATTATTCATAGTAGACAGCAAAGTGAAGCAAAACAACTTGGATCTCATCTACATTATTGGACTGAAAAGCAGTGGCTGCCTTGTCATGGTACATTAAAATCATACGACATTGCTGCCTTTATTTCAACTCTTTGTCAAATAAAGCTGCACCCGGTCTGGCATGGAAATGATATCAATCAGGCACTCGTTCCAGAGAATGGAGCGTGTACGGCATTAAGCAGAGCATTGTTTTGCATAGTGTGTGGTATTCGTGTAGAAAACATCTCAACCGAACCCAACAGTGTTTAAGTAACACAGCACTWATGTGAGTAGATGCCTGCCATGTGTGTACATGATGAATTACCAGAAGCAATTATGAGCATCTCTTCTTTTGCTCACTCCAATAACTTCAACATCAAACTGCTTCTCAAACAGCATGCCAAGTGTGTACCTCTGAAATGAGCCATTTTCATAATATTTGCACCTCATCGCTCGGAGAGTCTTTAGAGCAACTTGTCTAAGAGGGACTGCATTTTTCATCAGCGTAAGCACATGTAGTGAAATGTTTACAGCTTGGAAGAGGCTGAGTGCTTGACCTAATATGATCAAATAAAAATTTACTGATGTTAATTTTCTATTCTGTTTCTTTCCCACCATCAACATCCTTCGCTGCAACTTCTTTTCCAACTTCATCCCTTTTCTTTCCTTGCAAAATAAGCAKTGACAAACGGTGTTAGGCACAATGCTAAATTGGACACTGGTGAAATAGGAGCGCAGGCAGTGTCGTGTTGTGTTGTTGGGAGGTTTTAATGAAGCAGGATGTGCTCCTCATCATCTCTGCACACAGACTGAGCAATTTTTCATCCCTACCTGCTTTTCAATATCACCTTACAGCAAAGCAGGAGTGGAAACAGCAGAGCCGCACACAACACAGCACGTACCGCCATAGATCATCAGTTGGTAGTCCAGATCTTTTACTTTTCCCAGAGGAATGTCTGACGCAGCATCAATACAAAACACAGACACACACCTGAAATTCAAGTCAAAAATCAAAGCTCAGCTCCCCTGCTGCTTGTTTATATCACATTCACTGTGCACTGCTACATTCAAGCTTTGAACATTTTACTGAACTCAGCTGAAACACAAACATATAAAGCTTGTGTGTGTCCGTGTGTGTGATTAAGGTGGCTTTACGGTTGTGTGTTAAAAGCTGTGTTGCTGTGTGAAAACCCACAACGCAGCCATCTCAGTCAACTCAGCAGGTTGCGTCACAGCTGACACACACACACACACACACACACACACACACCTCTGCAAACATGTAATTACCCATCTTGTCTGCGTTTGGGGGAACAGAGCCAGCTGGGTTTTTCTTCAGTGACGAGATCACAGAATAACTTTGGAATAAAACGAGCTCACGGTAAACGAGGGGACAAACATGTTCAAATACCTGCTGTTGCCTGTTCCATACACATACTGTATAAAGACAAACAGGAGTTATACCAAAGTCACAAAAAAACAGTTTGTTGAAAGTTAAACCTAAATGCAGGACATGTTCAGTACGATGCAAGAATTCAGCATTACAAAAAAAATGACACTGTAAATCTAAGTATTTGACAATAATTGTTAGTACAGTCTCATTGTGACACTGTGTGTGGCGTTCACCCACACAGCTGCGTTCACATATGCTGCACTTTTCTCAAGAGAGCAGGTGTGTTGAAGCGATGCTGGGCTGCCAGCTCCATCAATTTCGTGTTATAGCACTTGTAAGAGGGTGAGACCTACAAAACTGTCATTTTTATATGTTCATTAGGTTTAGTGTTGCCACATAAATTCCAGAAGAGCTCTGTACAGATTTTTACCAGTTATAGGCAGAATTTTATTAATACTTGAAAAAATATATATCCGTCTCGTTATGTCCTTAAAACTGATTCTTTGATATCTGAAGGTTTTAGAGCTTTTATGATAAAAAGGCTGTCAGAGCGCAATATAATCTGGGTTAATCCAACTTTAGTTCAAGTTTAAACATAACATAAGCTCTTACGGCAAGTAAAATTAAATTATTAGACACTTATCCTCAGGTTTTAAGATTTAAAACACAGTTGCACCATAACATCCAGACATGCTCTAATAATATGTACCTAATTTAACACATGTGCAGTCATAGGCTTAAAAGGGACCATGACAGCTTAGTCGTCAGTGCCGCTTGTAATCTTGAGGTTGTAGGTTCAAGCCCAGATTGCAATAGGAAGGCGGCCTGGCATAAAACAATTGCCAAATCTAGTGTGTGAATTTGCTCGCTGTGGCAACCCCTGCAGACGGGGCGCAGCCGAAAGAAACAACAACTCCTTACGGGCTTAATAAGTGTTGAACATGTGCGTACATGTTTACAGGCACTACAGTGGTATAACAGGGCACACGCCTCAAYAGGGCGACATTTCTTTCTGATTTGAGTGTCGTCAGAGTTTCCTGAGTAAACCAACTCAGTCCAGCAGCCAGTCCCAACAGCTGAATTCAGCTGGGTTCTGCTGGGTAAAAGCCTCAGGACAATGGCAGGAAAGGTGTTCACAACCATTTCCTTAAGTTGTTAACACTGTTAGAATACTCTACCAATGACTAACTCCTCAGTTTTAAATCCATGTTTAGTTCATTTTCACCTAACTCAGTTCATGGTTTCCAGTCATCGTAAAGTGATTGTGTTAAGAAAACATTAGAAACAAGTTACACCAGTATCTCCAGCTAATGTAAGCTGAAACAACAAGGAAGACTGAAATAAAAAAATCTCTAAATAGACAAACAGGCCAGATCACTGCCAGCTCGGGATAATAAAAGGTCTGGAAAGCAGTGGGAGGCTGACAGTTTTCTGTGGACTAAACACTAAACCCACTTGTTGGAAAAACTCCCTCACAGCTCAGCTCAGCACTGGACTCAGCTATTTCCAAGACACCATAATTGCAGCTCTCTTGGTTTAGTTTGTGTATTTGAAAGACAAGCAATGGCAGCGAAAAAAATTCAGGACAACCTGCAAACTGGAGTATCTCCACTCAGACAGATGGGAACAAGAGCTGAATTAGTCTGAAACACAGAAGACGACGGACCAACTGAGACTCAGCAACTATCCTTCACCACAGTAACCTGTTCGATACCTTTCCTTAAAATAAAGCAGCTTTCAGAGGAGCAGGCCCAAACGGATGGACACTTAACACTGCACGCCTTCAGTGTTTACTGAGCAGCTGTGGTTTTCTCCATATTTCTGTAAATAGAGGGGGGTGGGATCTTGATATTTTGRGATTGTTGGATTCTTGGAGCCTTACTCATCACTGAGCCCATCATACTGTCAGCTATAGAGGACAACGGGTCAACTATATTTACATCTCAGTACCGTATTGCAGCTATAAAGCAATTCAGTAAAACAGAGCTCTGCACACAATAATCACAAAAACAAAATTAATTCAGGCCTTGAGGTTTGAAAATGTCTCATATGGAGAGTGGTTGGGATTAGCAGGGCTTAACTACGTCACTTCTACTGCTCAGAGCGGAAGAAATCCCACCTCCTCGTYTTTTTCCAAATTGAACTGGAATCGTGCTGAATTAACTTGGATCTTTAATTTTTGTTTTGTTTAATGTTACACAGAAATTATCTTAAAACAGTTTACTACTGAAAGAATTTAGCTAATAATACTTAGAGCATTTAACTATTGAACCTCTTATTTCTTTTTTTATCATTACTTTCCAAAGTCAGCTTTGAAAACTTTATAACATGAATGAATAAAACCACAGTGAAGCCCGGGGTTTATAAATGCTTAAATATTACAATGCGAGCCCAACCAGAGTTTTAACTGACCCATTCGGACATTAAGTTGCTCATTGTTTAGATATGAGGAGCAGTTATTCAGTTAAACAAATAACTTGTGACAAGATTTTGTCTAGAAGACAATCATAATTTCCAACTACCCACAGACGGACTGCAGATGAGGGAAATGTGTGCATTTGTTAATTAAGTCATTTTCTAACAGTTTACTGAGGGCTGGTTTGAGGTTTTTCTTGGGATAGCGTTTGGAAAGTATGTGTATTCAATCATCTTCAAAAACACAAGTCCTCAGGAAGTAAGAGGAAGTGTGGAGTCGAGTGTTTATCACTAAAGCCCCTAAAAAATATTTAAAAATAGAAAGACATGAAATTAAATGAGATTCTATAGCTGTGCTCAATTCTGAACAAAACATCCCATTTTATTAGAAACAAAAATTCCTGTCCGCTTGTGTAATAGGTATTCAATGTCTCTTTTTTAATAATGTGCCAATAATAAAAACATAATAATCCAACTTTCATGATAGGGTTTATAAACCAGTACTAAAAAAAAAGTGTTATTGTCTATTTGAATGTGTCATCTTGTGCTAAAAAAAAACATTGGACCTTCATTGTTTTTAAGTGCCAAAAAACATGCAGAAACTGTGTGTTCCAGTGAGCAGCTAAGACCCAGATAAACATAACRTACTATTCCCAATCAGTCAACCCAGCATCGTAGCCTCACTGTCAAAAAACAAACACATAAAGCATCCAATTTAGTCAGCACAGCTTCAGTCAGCAAAATCATCATAGACAATAAAGCAGATAGCAGGCATCAAAGGATTCTATTTCACAAACATCTGATGAGGTGAGACCTGTAACTCTCTGGTGCAACGCTTACATCAGCAATAAAATATTCATGAACACTTCAGCACACACAAAATCAACTAACACTATCCACCAATATGATAAATTTCACTTCCTTYGCTATGTGGATAGATGACCTAGAAAAAAAAAAAGACGTGTTTTAGAGCCTGGGTCTCTGCGTTGCTGGAGAATAAACTAGCCCAGCTTACAGAGGTTCTGTGTAAACTGAAGAGTGCTGACAACCTTTTTATATCAATAAAAGATGAAATAACACGCTGGAAAGACAAACACTCCATTTTCTAGGTATATCAGAAAACAATAAACTACCTTTAGAACATTTAGTTGACATTTCTGCCAAGTTGGCAAGACACCAAAATATTACCGGAAACACTCAAAAGAAATACCAACAGGCGYCTACTCAAAGCGTAGTGCTGTTAGGAGGCAAAAACCTGGTGATTGGAAGCTGTGAAACATAAAAATAAAGAGGAGGAACAAAACAAATTTGTTTTTGTTTGCTTGTATGTACGTTCAAACAATATCTTGACAGGATACCTTCTGAAACAGACATGAATGAAATATGTGGCATCAATCTCTGAGACTACAGAAGAAAACACTGGCTTGACAGATAAGAAAACGTAAAACACTGGAAAGACATGTGCACAAAAAACAACACTGCATGTGTTTGCTAGCTGTTCACTGTGTACATAAAGACAGTGTGACATGATCCACAATGTCATCCTCCAACATATAAACAAGACGGCTGTCTCAAACAGAAACCTATACATGTGCCTTCAGTGCTGTGAAACTCCAGCAGAGAACTTGACACCTGATTGGAAATCCAAATCCAGTGTCTCAGTTCCAGTCCAGCACAGGCAGCTCAAGCCAACAACTGAGACTCACATTACAACGAAAATAAAAGTCTGTTTTAGGCATCACAAAATACTCCAACCAAATGCTGTCTTTCTCCTACACTGGTACCTCCTTTAGGTTTGTTAAAAACCATTTTAACTGCTTTTAGTAAGAGCTTATCAGATCTGAGCTCTTTTTAAACTAAGCCAAAGTCAACGGACCCACCTCCCAGGTCGACTTGCCGCGCGTGTGTGTCATATCAACAAAAAATAATCAGGATGGTTGGGTCATACACTCTGGTTATGATGACAAGAACACAGCAGTCTGACACAGAAGAGCAGTTCGTCCTTGTCATGAGCTCCGTGACACCAGATACAGGCCAAAACCAGAACACCTTTACAAACAGATCAGTATCAGTTACTTCTGACAATCAAACACCGTGCAGCTCGCTTCAGCTGCAACAAGCCTTTTTTTATTAAACCATTCTTGTTGAGCTGAGAAAACCAAACAGAAAAAATAAAGTGTTTCATAATGAGAAACAACAAGGACCTGATGTATTACATTGTTTTAACCTCTGTGAGCTATAGGAATAAATACTGGTCATCAGTGACAAACATGTTCACAAGTGGACCTGCCCTTTACAAACAGTCTTATCTCAGGCCACTGGAGCAGATGGGTAAGTACTTTAATAGTCATATGAAGTGACTGTATTCCCCACATGCCTTTTTACAGTTTAAAAAAATAAATCAAAATGTTCCTACAATCTTGAAAGATTTCAATAAGTTGTGACTAATGACTATTTTTATAACCAGTTGACAGTTTTGTTATTCTTTTCATTAAAATAGCTAATTATGTCCTTTCTGAGTTGTCAAAAGCATAAACTCTGAATTTAAAAAAAATGGTATTTTCCATTTGTCCTGAAATTCTTCGAATGCCTTATTTCCCAGTGTATGAGAGAATGTGCATGTAAGCACAAGCGAGCACGCTCATACTTAAAAAGGTAAAAAGGTTCCTGTCCAAGTATTTTCATGTCTCTTCCGCACATCTGGCTCTTGTTACAGCTGCTGTGACCTATGCGTGGTTGGGCTYCATCCCAGCCCCCATCGCTCCGCTGTGGGAGAGCAGAATAATGACTGAGTGGTGCTGGGCCTTTGCTGCTGCAGTTCCCAAGACCCCTGGTAATATGGGTGGTTCACTGTTTTCCTCCAGGCAGGAGATGGCCTCCTGCTGATGGTTTTATTTTTCTTTTCATCAACGTCTTCAGAACAGTTCTTTTTAAGAGCGTAACAAAAGTCTGTGGCTGTCTTATCCAGGTATTTACACCCCCTTAGGRCATGTGTTTATGAGTTATTTTTGTGTCACGTTTTTAGAATACTAACCTTTTTTTGGCCATTCTTGGTTGATCAGTTAGATCTAAATGTATGCTTCCAATCAATAATTTAGAGAAGATGAAAACCTATTTTCTTACCCACAGCGAGGACATCCAGARCAATGAATTCAGTCTATCTGTAATCCTTTTTTGCTTTATTGCAGTCTGACAAAAACGTCTTTTTGAACCATCCCCTGGGTGCATATCGACTCGGATGTTAAGATTCTCCTCTTATTCATAGCTTCCAAGTTGGCAGTTGAGGAGAAAGCAGCACTTATTTTCTGCTGCAAATCAGAAGTCACCTTCAGCGCTGTGCTTTGATGGAGCCTTTGCCCCGAGWTAGCCGAGTGAACTCTTATCCAGCTCAGTGTTTAGACTTCAGGTGTTCGCTTTGCTACTGCTGCCTCACACAAYGTGCTAATTACAGACATTATAAGTGGCTTTAAACTATTTCCCCCACACAGCAGACTGTTGGCATGACCCTGCCACAACTCAGCTGTATTGAATGTATTCACTCTGCTTAGCTAACCAAAATCCTGATCATTCAAAACAACATCTTGATCAGTACTCTGATTTAATATTTGAGGAACTGGGATATCGTTAGTAAGTGATGGAGACAATGATTAAAAACTGATACTGAAAATCTCTCAGAGTTGTTTAGATTGGTACAGACTTTAACATTTAAAGTGTCACAACATTGTACTTATTTGAGATCAGTTTTTGCAGATTTAACATCAGGCAAGCAGCGTTAATTTCAGGTATGTTGGTTCCAAAGTTCATCTTTTCACTACAGAAATCCAAACAGGGAGAGTCCATGATCTCTGAAATTCATTAACTTTCAAACAAAAGCTGATGCACAAAGATGAAGCCAGATCTTTGGGTCCTTCGAGTCCAGAATGTGGAATAAAAGGAGGCATTAAAAGCAAACAGTCCAAAAATCACTGGCAGAGGGGGAAATGTGCCGCTGCTCAAACCATCCCAAGATGAAAAACAATTCGTTCCTCTCTGGATAGAAAGTTCATCCACTAAATGGATGGAACACAGACCCAAACCCAACAATTCCAACAGTGAACYGGTTCAGAAGCCTTTATTACAGAACTTCAAAGTAGTGCCTTCTCCAGGGGGCCTGCTACTAACTGTCTTACAGGACCCATCAGGCAAAGTAGGACAAAGTCACAGTACACAGAGTGATGTGTTAAAAATTAATGAAGATATGGCAGACACAAACCAGCTTACAAAACATGCTTAAACATAATCAAATATTTAAAGGTGGAAATTTATCGTGTTGGTATGTGCGACTCTGGAGAGGTCCCTCTGGATATAATAAAATATTTTTTTTTAAAATGAAGGGACAATCGATGCTTTTACAATCGCTGCTGTTAATTCAAATATGTGCTAAATTCAAACTGTATAATATCTAAAGCGGATAAAGGGAGCAAAATGGGGGGAAAATGCTCCATTCTTCTGTTAGGAGGGTCTTTAAAGTCAAGTGATGCAGCATTTATCATCTTCAGGATGATTTACTGATGTTTGCACAAAAAGCTCATTTTAAATTATCTGGCCACCACATCTTCGGCTTAAATTACCTGCACCCACTTAGCTTGGGACTCATTTTGTGTTTACTTAAGATTACTAAGAAACACATCCTTGTTTACTTTTTAATATTCATTGCATAAACAGAATCCTACCCTGTAAACAAATATTAGCTAAGACCTTGTTAATTTTAATTGTCTCCTAAAAGAGGGCTCTTGCCATTTCTCATGTGARCATGTTTACTGATGCAGCTGCATTCTCTAAAGGAAACAATTACTCATCTGAATTCTGCTACTGAAAGCAATTTAAATATATATATATAAAAATTCAAAACTTTACCAGAAGACCTAATGAAACCTTCCAACATGATATCAGTGGCTCCAATTTCAGGCAGCAGGAGGCTGTTTAATTTTATTCTAAGAAAGATTTATGAAAGTATTGAGTGTTGGTTTTTTAATTAGTGGTTTTAAAGCAATTATCACAMAAAAAAAGAACCACCACCTATGTTGGACTGAACAAGTCACGCAGAGCAGCTCAAATCATCTCTCAGCAGGCAGCTTCTTCTCCCATCATCTTCGTACCAAGAAGATTTTCCAACCAAATGTCTTCAGCYTCCTAATTTCCCCACAGGTAATTACTTCAAGTCTCCAGAGTCCAATTATGGACCGTGTCTTATCAATTTTCTCATTTCTGGTGTTTTCTAATTCAGGGTAGTTGCACTTCATAGAGATTTAACTGACAGATGGGTCAGAAATAATTGAGGCCTTATCAGACCGAGGAGCCTCGACGGTTTAGAAGAATAACTAAACTGAGGAGTTTTACACAGTTTAAATGAACGCCAGCTTACAGGGTGATTTGTGCACTGCAGGTGTGTCTGATTTTTTGTTCTCAATGTCGCAGTTGTGTGACAAAAACTTTTTTGTTCTTGCACTACTTCTGAGGACTGTCTGTGCTCCAGCTCCTGCCAGAAATTTTTCCCCCTCAGAGGGTGAGCTAAATATTGTGTGTTGGTCAGAAATTTGCATTTACACAGAAAAAAAAGGATGAACTAAACTGTTTTTATTTCATCCAGAATCAGCTGGCTGAGGCTGTTAGAAAATACAGCCATCTTTCCAACTGTTTCAGCAAAACTGCAAATTAACAATTCTCCTCGTCTAATAAGAGAAACTGATCTTCCTCCTACCAACTTCTCTCATCAACTGAAAAATATCCACTCGCTGTGTTGTTTCTGTTTGTGCTGTTCTGTAGAGGTAAAGTTTTAAAATGTATAAAATGTCTGTATGAAAAAATAACGTCTCACAAACATGTCAGCAAGAACAGATGTCTTCTGTCTCATTAAGTATGCAGAATGCTACAAGAAAGGCAGAGTGGGATCTTAAAACTAAATATTCCACTTAAGCTATAAAACAAAGAAATAAAACACAGCAAATAGAGTTTGGAAAATTAGAGTTGGGGGCTTTCGTTTCAGTTGAAACACTTTTAAATGAGCCGTTAAAATTTCCAGGGCTATATCCACGTTAAAAACAGCACTTATATTTATAACTGGTGTGTTAATGAATCCTTTTGCCTCCCATGGATTTTTTTTTTCAACAGATTAATGATGACTTCAAGCTAAAACTAACATTTTGTCGCTCGCTTCACAAAATACACACACATCATGCTATTAGGTTGACAAATTAATACAAAACTGTTCGGTCTTGACAGAATAAATTGATAAAAAAAATCTGAGATTTCACTCATGTGCACGAGGTGAACCTTTTAATCATTTTATGACAAACACTGAGCACAGTGTCGAGAGGGAAGCAGTGAAACGTTAATTTGTGACAGTTTTCAGCTTCAAAGAAAATTATTATTGACAGAGGAAGTAATGGATTTCTTTACAGTAAAGAGGAAAATTGTCAAACTGTAGCTACAGCACCTTTATATACACACACACACACACACACACACACACACACACACACACACACACACACACACACACACNCACACACACACACACACACACACACACACACACACACACACACACACACACACACACACACACACAGCTCTTTTCTATATGCAATACCAAACTACTGAACAATCTGCATTATTACATGGACCTTGGAAAAACACTGTGAAATCAAACATATCTAAGTTCTAATTACCACATGTTAGAGTTAATTGTTTAACAGTATGTCTGCATGCCAGGCAGTAACAACTCACTAACACATTGCTTCTGTTCAGTGGGTCTATTAAGAGCTGCTGTGGGTTTTTTCTACTACAGTCACTGCCAATATTCAGGCTGAGAAAAGCGAGACATTGTTTAAAATGTGTTGAGAAGACAAAAAGGAGTACAGAAGTGGCAAAAAAAACTAATTGACTGAATTACTGGCGRAAGACCGCAGTTGTTGAAAATATCATTAGCTTGTTTTATAGCCTATACTGTTCTGAAACACAAAGTGTCACAAACGGAGGAAATGCTTCATTTCTACTGTAGATTTCTATTTTTTGTGTGAGCACAGCTGAAAAGAAGCTTTGTTGTTTCTGCTGTGACCTGGTTGTTGGGTTTATGTGATGCTGGTCAGCATCAAGCATCTCCATCTCGCTGCACACGGTGCACAGAGCGACCTTGATTTTTTTTTTCCATACATCAGCAGACTAATCTGCTGATTTCTCATGAGACTTCTGAACGTAAAAATATAAAAAATCCTTTTATAAAACTTTTCTTGCTACAAAAAACCCATACAGATGAAACATAAACACCATATAGAGTAAAATAACCAAGTTGGGATGGAAGTTTATTAAAATCGCTGACTATGTTAATCAGATGCAGAGTGGAAGTTTCTGTGAAATCAACCAAAAAAAGCTTAAACTTCACCAGCATTAAATTGTTCGGTGAGATTAATTGACGTATCTGGCATTGCTGTGTCAAGAGAGCAAGTTTTTGCTTTCAACAAGCATGTAAATTAAAAGGGAAAAATCAAAAGAGCATAGAAGAAAGCTAAGAAGTTCCTCCATATCATCTGAGCCAACAGAAGAGCGGGSTTAGATAAAAGACTAGTTCTAACCAGGACTGGCCTTCAGTGCAGAGCCGTGGCATGACTTGCTGACGGCCATGCGTCATCTGATCTAACTCAGCAGAAGAYGAGATGTTACTCATCTCTTCTGCTGCCTTCTTTAATCTTGTGCAACAGAATATTAATCATCTTCACAAGAAGGATATCACCACTTTAGAGGAAAGACGAGGAAACGAGCACAGTAGATGGCAGAAAGTGGCCGAGACGTTGCCACGGAGTGCAGCGAGGGCGCAGAACTCCAAACACAATCCTCCGCCTGGGGGTCGACACGCAGTTGGTCTCTAAATAGATCAGTGATATGAATACAGGTTTTTATTCAGCACAAGYATCAGAAGCCACAGTTCACCCAAAGGAAAGTATCAGCCTTCTGAGAAACAAGTTTCTACTTTGAAGCGAGGGAAAAAAAAAACATAAAAAAAACAGACAAGTTTTTATTTATCAAACTTACATCTTTGATAATAAAAGATGAAATACAGCTTCTTTGTATAATAATAGATTTGGCTACATCTCACAGCACAGTGACTTGCATTTGAATTATGATTCATGTTAACACCACAAAGCAAAAGAAAAAATTACACAACTGGTTCTTGGAAATCTATGAGTTGATGTCCTTTTACCAGTCCAACTGCATACCAGTCATTATTACACAACAGCTTCCCAGTATGTGATGATTAATTAAACCAAAGATCATTAATCACTCAATACAGGGTATGGACAGAAAGTAGTCCTGCTACGTTGGATAATAAAATTCAGTTTTCATATTTTAAGACTTCATTAGTAAAAGAACTTTGCTGCATAGATGAGAAAGATGATGAAAGCCTAAGGCGCCAAAAAGCCACAAAGCACATGACCTACAAACAGCTGGAGAAGTGGTTTCACCAGCAGTCAAACTGATCAAATAAAATGGGTTCTTTTGTTGCAGCACTGACTGATTTATTCATTTTTTATTAGACCTTTGATCCGCAGCATCTGATCCCATCCATAATGAAAATTGCACTACAATGATCCACAGCAGTTACTCACTAGTGCCAGTGCTCATTACTGAATTCCATCTTACTAGTAATAGCGGTCCTTGTATTCCCATTTTACTGTTCTTTTAAATACCTACTTAATGCAAGCGCAACTGGACCAGAGGCAGAACCACGGCTTCAGGTACTCTTCAGCTGCAGAGCCAGTTTGATGATGTGGGCAAAAAAAAGGTCTTTAAAATGCAAAATAACCATCAGCAGATACAAGAAGGTTGTTAAAGCGCATTTACTGCAATGTGAGTCAGCCCTTTCTTAATTTTATTACTCTAACCTGGTTTTAATTATTCCTCTTGTTTGAAATGGTCTTCTAATTTAAAAGTGCTGTCAAAGTGAATTAGTTCCCAGACCACCGGGTCAACACTACTTTTTTCTTTTAGAACACTCCATCATCAGGCACTTTCAAGTGCTTTTATTCAGAAATTCTCTTAAGTTCGATGACTTAAAAGAAAGAGAGAGAGAGAGAAAAAGAATGATTTGCAAATCTATAAAAACATAACAGAGTGGTGCAAAGAAGCAGCATTTTAATCCTCACAGTTTGACACATTGTGCGTCAGACTTTTTATATAATTTGCTGCCATCACTCAGCTGAGCTTCTGAGTTTCTGCACCGTCAAACAACCTGCTATCACAATGACCAGCTCAGCTTTTATTGATTAGTAGTGGCAGAAAAATATTAAGACTTCCAAGCTTATTTTCACCTCGACAACTATATCAACTGTAAAGATWAGCACTCGCCAAAAAACAGGAACTCATCTTTTCAGCCACTAGAAATCGGATTAATCAGTCCTAACAAGCAAGACAGCTGTTCCCACATTAACAGGTCAAATTTTGTCGAGCGTTTTTAGTTTCTAATTTAGCTCCTGACTGACTGGACTTCCACTGCTCCTTTTCTCCACATCTTCRTTTGTAATAGTTTTCTGACATTTTTAAAGCTCATTAAGGAACTAATCCACAGATTATTTCATAATGAACAAAAATCTTTAGCAGCAGCTATAATTTTAACAAGCATATAAAAGAATATTTTGTTCAGCAGTAATTCAGCACTGCAGGTGAAAGGATTGGAGGAGTCGTACTGCGTTTGATTTAATGGCCTTAAAAAACGAGTTTATGGTCAAAGACTGTCATGAGTTACTGTGGAGGATCATAAATATGAGGCGACTTTAAGGTAGAAGCTGTCCAGATGATGTCGTCGAAGCAGAGTGAATAAACGTGAAATTAAAACAACCAGTGCCAGATCTGTAAAACCCAATATAATCACCGTTCCTCCCTGTAGCTACCTTCATCCGCACACATCAGCAGAGTCCCACGCAGAGCTGAACGCTCAGCTCAGACACGTCATACCTGGTCACACAAAGCCAACAGAARCGACTCGTTTCCCCATCAGCTGGGGGGGTGAAAAGGCTTAACAGATTTGTTTGTCCCCGTCTCTCAACTAATGGCTTCATTTTAATCAGTGAACAGAAATGTTGTGCCATCAGGGCAGAGCGGAGCACCGGAGCATCTTTATTGAAGTCATCACTTGTGATTATACAGCTCACCTTTCAAAGTTAATGAACAGAGAGCATTCATCAATACCAGGCCATGGACTAAATATAACTGAGTGTAACAGATGGCCCTGTTTCGTGTCGCTGACGCTAAAGAGCGACAGGATGACGTTTTCAAAAGTTAAACCTCCAAAAGCCAGAATCAAATCCAAAACTATGTTTATTATAAACAATTAATCAGTTATTTGGCTTATGTTACATAAAATGTTCAGAATTTTTATAAAGTTCAAGCAGGGTTTTAGAAGACGGAATCAACACTTTAAGCACCCCCCACCTGTTACGAAGCCTACTGAAGTTTACGAAATTTACATCCTGAAAAAAATGGTTACAAATTACTGAAGCTGTAAAATTGCTTCCCACTTCCTCTATCTGCAACGTCGCAATTTATTCTGATGCAAGTCAGAGAAGCAACATTAGAATCAAGCAGAACTGATTAGGAAGGCAATGGCCAGGCTAGTCTTCCCCTGGCATCATAAAATAACTGCGGTCACCCTCACGCCGCTTACAAAATTTACGTAGTGTAAAAAGAACAACTCTCGGCAGATCCAAGGTTCGGCACGGTGCCCTGGGAGCATCCCTGAGGCGTCGCCAGCTGAAAGAAGTTATCTGAAAACCACAAGACGCCCCTCTATCCAAATGCCTGAGCCCGAGGTGGTGTTATTAGCTGTTCAAATGAGGCTTCACAGAACATTTGTGCACATCCAAGCTCCATCTTTACATTTCGAACCAGCTTATTTCAGATAAAAAAATTTTAATAATTTTTTCATTCTGCTCTTCATATTTCAACAAGCCGCCTGAAAACAGGAACCAACCTGAATATGCACAAAGCAGGATTTTGGTAATGAAAGTCATTCCTCTCATGAATTTCTCTTTTGATACATGATATGTGACGCCAGCAGCCAATCACATCAGGTAATGATGGGATTCATCAGCAGCACAAGATGACTGTCAGAGATAATTCCCCACAGCACCGATCGAGTCAGGTTCACCTGATTCTTTTTTTTTTTTTTTTACAGTTTGGTTGGTCATAACTGGGTTAAATTGGACCACATTTTAAAAATGCATGCATGGGAAAAGATCAAAGTCGTGGAGCAGGATTAATAACAGGTATAATGGCTTTGAGTTAAAAACATGGAACATCTGTTTTCACTTCACGCCACGTTTCAGGCTCGAGTGAGCCCGAGTCTTTACTCAGCATCTTCCTGGATATATCCCTATTAATGCAGCTTCGTTAGATTATTAACCTGATTTGCCTTTTTTTCTGTTTCAGATTCTTGTCAAACCTGGCTCATGAATCCAACTCTGCTCAGACATGATGGTCTATTTTCATTGTCTTCAAATTATCATAAAATGCTTTCCTCAAGTTGCTGAGGCAGACCAAACCACACAGAAACTCCTCTCCGGAGTGCCGTTTGGTGAGCACCTGGGTGTAATTGCCTTGTTTGCGCTCCTCTCTGTCCACAGCAAATACATAGTTAAGGGATTAAAGTAAGCGGGATTACTCGTTAGTGTTCATGCTATGATGCAGAGTGCAAACAACGTTCCCAGTCACGACCAGTGAGGCCATATGGTGCAGAGCAGACGCCCGCTGCCTGGTGAGCTTGCGAGGCTAGATTTGAACTGAATAGAGCTGCTTGTTTGCCTGGTTTTTAGGAGGCGAGGATAATTTTATAAAAAGCTACAAATGCATTTATGATCAGAAGCTCAACTCGGAAAAAAAAAACTGATTAATTCATCCAGTAAAACATGTGATGTATTTCTCTATCAATGCAGAAGGATCACTTTAATTAGGTAGAAGTTTTGTTTGTTTGATTTGTTGCATTTGCAGTTTACAAAAAATGGCCATTTTACTACAAACAACTAAAAAACTAGTGCTCTACTGTTTATTCAAAGAAAGTGAGTTCAATTAATTAAAATCCTTCACAAATTGTTTGACTAGCTACTAAACAGTGGTTAAGTTACTCTACTTGCAACTGAACTCAGATAAGACTGAAACTCTAATTTACCTTGTTTTCTGGCTCAACAATCAATCAGTTTATATATGTTTTAGGTCCATCTTTCCAGTCCAGCCACAGACAAAAAAAAAAAAAAAAAAACTACAGACTAGAACGTGACACTTCCATCTTGGAAAGTTTCTTGTAAAAAAAAAAATACAAAACTTACCTTGAAATGATCATTAATGCTTTTATTTCAATTAGGGATGTCCCAATACCACTTTCACTTCCGATACGATACCGATATTACAACTTTGAGAATTGTCCGATCCCGATATTGACTGATACCGATATTGACCCGTTACCATAACAGGACAAGTCACACACTTTTACCTATTTTGTAATGTAAAATCTTAGAAAAGTCTTGATCAAGTCAAACAGCGAAAAAGATAGGTATGAGAAAAACTGACCCATTTATTTTTAACCAATGGATCACATACATTTTAAACTGAAGAATATTCTACAATTTAATAAAATAAATTATAATACCCTGAAAAATAAAACATAATAAAAAATGTTCTTTTAAAGTATAAAATAACAATTCAAAATCACTTCGGTTATTGTTTTACTACCTGTCAGCCTGGTGCTGCTTTATGGTGGATAAAACTGAAGGTGGGGACAAAACAAAACCCCACATTATTGTCTGTTCAAAGTTAAGAGTCCACAGCTCCAATTTTACTGACTGTAACCAAAACAACGTGATCATTGCACTTAATCTTCACTCAAACAAGTGTGTAAACAGATTAAACATCACTCTAACAACAAGAGCAAAAAATAAATAGTAAGAATTAGTCAGTTATTTAAATTGATAGCTACCTTTCTTACTGCTGCATTTTCTGAGCATCATGTGGAGATCAGCCTCTCGCTCCTGCAGGGAGCAGTTTTTAATCACTGCTCTCATCATGTCGCACTCATATTCCAAAACAAAAGCTGCGCTCTCCTTTCTTCTGTCCATCAAGAGCTAATMCACGGGATGTCAAAAGTCCTCGCTTCTGCCAGCTTAGAACCACCGACCGGACCAGAGAGGAGGTTCCGAAACAGCGCGGCTGTGTGCGGTCACTGGACCGAGGCCGAACAAACCGAGCCGAAACGCAACGCTGCTGCCAGGGTGGAGAGTAGTTATCGCTCCGGTTTAAAACATACACGGTTCTGTATTCCCCCTCGGAAAACTTGTGCATGACAACTTTGCACTTAGCTGCAACTCTGTTTCTGATGAAAATAGAAAGTTCTGCCGACATTCTTGCTAACTTCTTAGCGCTGCATGTTGTTGTGATCACGTGAGCTCTGCATGCTGGATCCAAGTGCTGCTGGATAGAAACACTGGAGTGGAGTCAGTGAACTGCTGGAATGGACTGCTTATATCGGAGCGCTTATATCAGACATTTTTTATGTAGGCCGATAAAATCAGATACTCTTTTTGGCTGATATCGGACCGATATCCAATATCAGTATCGGATTGGGACACCCCTAATTTCAATCCTGTTTTATCCTCCCTTCCCTGGCTCCCAGTTCATCTCAGAATTCTGATTTTAACTTTCAGAACTTTGAATGAACAAACTCCTTATATCTCAGCTTCACACAGCATTTTGTAGGTTGAGGTCATCAGGTCAGAGGTTGYTGGTGGGACCCCACACCCATTTTAAATCTTGTGGAGATCGATAGATCCAGGTAGCTGCACCCCGACTTTGGAAAACACCGCCCCACTCTCTACACAGCCTTGGTTCTGTTGATGCGTTTAAAAAACATCTAAGACTTTCTTTTATAAACAGGTTTTTAGCTACGTTGTTAGAGCTTTTGTTGAGTATATTCTATACGCCGTTTAACTTGTACTTTCGCTTTTTGGTGAATGAAACATTTTTTTTCTCTTCCTTTTTTTGTGAAGCACTTAGTGATTTTTATATCTATGAAAGGTGCTTTACGGTTAAGTGTGCATATTTTTTACATTAATGCACAATTTTCATTTTGATTTTGAATAATGCCAAAAACAAAATAAGATTATGTTTACCAAAAAGACATAACAAAATGTCTCCACCATCTCCCTGAAGACTAAACAGAATTAACACAAGTTTGCTTTTAAAGGGAGGAGTTGATGAGGTGAAATGATAACTCGGATGGTCTGCTTCCAGTGAACTCAAACAGGAAGCCATAAAATGAGGAAAAGGTCATTTACGTACACAGGAAAACATGAAGAATTCTGGCTATTTAAAGAGCTATTTTAAAACCACACAAGGTTCTTAACTAAAAAGCAAAACATCTTTTTTTTACTCAAACAGGTGGACTCAGTTCCCAAAGATTTGCAAGAAATTTGTTTCCTGTGCTAAATTTAAATAAACTCTGAATAACAAGTGTACAAAGACTTATTGTAAGACTTGTTGGAGCCAGAGTCTGATTCTGAGTCGGAGGAGAATGAAGACGACCAAACTATAGTTGGTAAGTCCAGACCTTATTTGGCAGTTCATCGCAAATACTGTGATGTAATAGTTCCAAAAACATACTAAAAAAAGAAAACTGAACAGGTTGAAAAATATGATTCAAACAGAATATAAAGATAGCTACAAAGCACCAGGAGACCCTGAATTCTAATTTTCTGCACTCTAGAGAGTAAACATGAAAATGCATTTAACGGCTAAAAAAGTGGAATTTGCAGGACATGTCCCCTTTAAACCACACATGAAACAAGAGACTGGGTCTTTATTCTGTGTGGGATATTTATATTTTAAACGTGAATGCACTATTCAGACCTGTTCTTAGAATTAAACAAAAAAAATTAAGACTGTACATTTGGACCGGTGTGGAACTTGTTCCCCAGCATTTTTAAACAAAGAGCACGCAAAAGCACAGTTCTAAACAATGTGGAAAGAACACACCTCTTCTTGTGACTCGCAAACATGAGACGAGCATCCAGCTCTAAACAAAGCTGCAGCAAGATGAAGCCACAGTGATCAATGATACACCTGGAAGAGGAGAGAGTAAACGAAGCCAGTAAAGTTGGGTCCAGTAAATCCCAGTGTGATAAACACACACACACACACACACACACACACACACACAGAGCATAAATAGTTGTGTCTGTGTTTCATGTTTAAAACTTTGTTGGTGTTTGTGTTTTGAAAGAAAAGGGTTATAAACAGAAGGTCTAACTGCACTGTGCTCCCAGACAGCAGGAGCAAATAAACTKAACATTTATTATGAAATATCACTATTAAACAATTCAAAAAGGAGTTTAAAAAGATCACACAATATTGTTAAGTGGAGTAATAACAGTTAAGCCAGATAGACATTTTGTACAAGGAAAGGAGGCCTTCTTTTATAAAGTGTTCCAGGTGTGTCCCTTATTTGCATAGCCAAAACCGAACAGGTTTTACATTCATGAGTCCTCGTGCCACAATTAATGAGTAGTTCTCAGACTTTCCCCAACTAAAGTTTGCATGAAAATAAAGGTTCAAAACAGGTGAATTACTCACATGTCCGTGGTTGATAAAACCGTGTTTTTGGGCAACTCGATCAGCTTCCTCCGAACCTCCGGGTATGTGGACAGCCCACGTGTTGGTGTAGACCTCCTGACCCAGCGCCGACCCCAGCCCAAAACCCAGGAACACCAACACGGCCCCGGTTAGCAGCTCCAGCAGCCCGAGCCTGCGGTCTGCGGAGGGAGATGAAGGGCCGGCAGCCATGGTGGTGGGGTGGGGGGGTCTCCTAATGCAGCACAGTCACCGAGCGAAGCAGCTCTCCAGCAGTCCGGGGCTGCTCACAGCACATGCAGGTGCACGGAGACACAAAGACACGGAAGGTCGCAGCTCACTTGGGAGGAGACAAAAGAAGAAAAAGGGAGAAAGGAAAACAGGCAGCATTAAAACAAACTAATTTACTGGCTTCAAAAAGTCAAGTTTGTTAGATCATTTCTAGCCTGGCCYTTGCCTTCCTACACAGCTCCGCTCATTCTAGTTTCCCTTCACTGATACGTCTGGGGCTTCTCCCATAGACAAGGATTTCTTCAGGAGAATTGTTGTCCAGGCCAATCAGAGAACAGAAGGAGGAGTTTTGAATGACAACGATGATTTTCTGCGCAATGCCTGCTAGTTAGTTTAGCAATGACAGTGGAGGAAGTGAATGAAGCCAGTCCGTGTTGATAAGGCTTCCAAATTAAAATAAATGTGTCTGACAAAGCAGCAGATCTCATTTACAGTCRTCTCGGTACTTCTCTCTTCTCAGTAGAGTTGTTTACAGCGCACGCAGTTTCCCGTTAGCTTCTTAGCTTAGCCTCCTTCACAGTGGAGCTGGCTACAAATGTCGCAGCCAACAGATCCAATCGTTTTAAAACTTCAGCAGAGGCCACGCCTCCAGCAAGAATCGCTTCTCTATAGCTGAGAGTCCAGACCTTCGTACGAAGCAAAGCGTAGGACAAGGGTCAGGTTTTTATCAGGCTAGATAATTTCCTGTAAACAAAAAAAAGGGCAACACTAACAATTTACTAACTGCAGTCARAGAATCAACAAGTCTATTTAGCACAACATGGGCCTCGTTCCAACAAACACATAATGTTTCACATTTCAGGAATGTAGAATTGTTTTAAGAGTACTTCCTTGTTAACTATGACCTCAYATCCAGGGTTACTTTAAACATTGTAAGCAAGGATTCTGGGACGGGATGGACCACAGCACTGTGRTAAACTTTGTGTGTGTGTGAATAAACATTCAAGGCTGAGTACTGGACCAGTTTCCTGCACCTGATTCGAGTTCTTTGTACATATTTTACAACAGAAGAAAARGAATATGAAGATATGTCAACATAAATCAATCGGGTCGAAAGAACGGCTAATTTATCCCAATGACAAGTTAGAGCCGCTCAGTTAAGTACAAGTATTTGATAATCCTACAGAAAGYGGTGAGCTGGGGAGGCAGGGCGCGACCTGATGTCGTGGTGAGACGCTCGGCAGCAAAACTGGGTCTTTACACTCCCGTGGGAGGACACAGTCAATAAAGCTTGTGAAAGAAAAATGCTTAGACACAGTGAGTTGGCAGCCGAAGTGGAGAAGTGTGGTTGGAGGACTACACCACGCCCTGGATGCTGAGGGATAACAACAACAGAGTCCGTTTTATTTAGTACATGCTGAAGAAGGCMCTCAGGGGTGAACGCCTCAGGCAGCAGTGGCAGCCACTGAACGGACCATAAAGAGCGCTGGAGAAAAATGTTGACTGAGTGATAATTTGAGAGCAGTCGTTAATTTTAAGTGTGTTGGGAGATATTTTACAATCCCATTACAAGCAAATATCTCAAACCCAATCATATACATAAAGAGGTAAAGCTATTTTTTTAAACATCAACTTTAGCAGAGCAAACATTAACTTATTGTTTAGTTGCTTTTGCCTCCATATTTTTATTTCAAGCCAGAAGGGYCAGCTGCTGTGATTCCTGACACCATTACCATCCTGAGAAAACTGCACTGAATACAGGCCTTTTTTTTATGAGAAATCCTGATTCAGGTCTACAGTGAGGCAGAGTTTTGTTTTTTCTCTCAAGTATCAAAGTAATAAAGTCCCTCCTCCTGTGTAAGACATTGTGTTGGAGTCAGGATGAACAAACAAGCTTCTCAAGATTTCCCTGGACAGTTTGTTGCAGTGAGAGAATGATACGTTTGGAGGTGGTTGTCGTTTTGCAGTGCCTTAAAATAAAATAARAAAGAGGATTTATTTCCATTAAAAACACCTTCTCTTTTCAATTTAAAAGCAACTGATGGCAATTAAAACWGCATTTGATGTTGGAAAAAGAGAGATGTGGTATTTTATTGATGATTTCAAAACTGACAAATAAAATAAACATCGACCCTGCAAGGAGGTTTTCTCAGCAGATGAACACAATACTTTTACACTGAAAGCTCATTTTGCTACTAATCCATGATTTCATTTAAAGGGATCTCTGATTAGTTGTAACATCAGACTTTATTTGATAAACATTTATTTCAACTGTAAAATAAAGACTGTAAAAATACTGTAGGCTGTTTAGTTTTGCAAATTTTTAAAAATATATTCTAACATGGACGGAGCCATTTTATTTACACGCAAAGCATTCTGGGTAAATGATGACGTGGATAGGTCATGCTTTGCGTGTAAATAAAAATGGTCCCCATCTGTGTAAATGATAAAAACTGAACATCCTACAGTATTTTTACAGTCTTTATTTTACAGGTAAAATATATGCTTATTAAATAAAGTCTAATGTTACAACTAATCATGGATCCCTTTAAAGCCACATCAGTAACATTTCATTTACTGACGCTGTTTGTATAACTATGTAGCAGAAAACTTCCCATTTGCAGATCTGAGGACGCAGCTTTATGCACAGATTGTTTCACATTTTCACTCCCTTTGACATAATCGCATAAGTGGAAAACTCCATTTTTAATTATCCTTAACAGTCAAACTATGGTCACCATAATTTGCATAAATGTCTTTTTGAAAGAAAAAAAACAATGACGCTCCTCCCAGCCTGCCTTACCACATGTCATGTTAGCACATACTGTCACAACAGCTCTTCTTTACACAAACCTCCCACACATACAGAACAACAGCTCTGTTTTAGTCCTTCATATGTACATAAAAACATTTTAAGTTTAGTCTAAATTTAAATAGATGTTTGTCTTTTACTGTTATAAAAAAAACAAGAAAAAAATCTGTCTCATTTTACCACAAAATGGTGTTTTTTTTCCAAGCAAATTCACAAAATCATTGCTTAAAAAACTACAGAGAACTTGTTTTAGTGGGTCACGAGTCAACAAGTAAATTTAAATGACTTTATTTAAAAAATAGGCCACGCTGTCCAAAACCTGACGGGTCTGACGAGCTGCTAATCCCATTTCAGGTATTACAAGCATTCATTAGCACTGAACAGAGGCGATGTTTAAAAAAGCACTTTAACTCAAACAGCAGTGTGTTAATATATTCATTTATCCATGTTTAATTAAATAAATCCAGAGGAAATAATTCAAAACACAAAAGTTCTCAAAAAGCTTAAAATTGGAAGTCTAAAACCAAAATTATCACAGTTTTTAACCAAGCTAAAAATTAATGAAAATTATAATAATACAGCACTTGAAGTAATTAATAAATACAAGCCTWCAAAAAAATGAAGAATCCACAGATAAATCCGTAACTTACACAACTCTGTCCTCGCTCCGTTGACACAACGAGCAAATCAATCTGAGCGCTCCCGAGGCTTTGTTTGATTTGATTTTTTTCAAGCACACAGTGACTCTTAGTGCTGATTCTCGTGACCTCAKCTGAACGTTCAACCACTCAGGTCCTTCAACGTCAGCTTGAAAACCACACAAACCAGGKGCTCAGTTTACAAGAAACCAAGTGGAAGCCAACTGTTAATATGGCCGCCGTCTTCACGGTGATCTCAAATGTTGAACAGTGACGACGTAATATCATATCAAATTAACCAAGCATCGTTAAACCCAAAGGATAACACTGTCCTCATTACCAAAGATATCAGGACAAGTTTCAAAGGAAACTCTTTACACCTCATTAGTTTATTTAGATTCTAATGAAATAAAAAAAATTTACCAACATGACCTTCAAGTTACTGTGAGTGTTAATACTGTCGGTTCTCACTTGAACACATGAACTCTGCTCTCTGCAGGCAAATAGCCTCTGGAGGGTTTAATAAGCTGTGAGTACAAAGGATGAATTACAAGAAAATAATAATTTAACTTATTAATATATCATGCATGTCCAACATATATGTAGTTTTGCTCTCTGCTAAAATGGTGGTTTATTTTAAGAAGCGTTTATCCAAATATACAAAGCATCATAAGGTTCTTTACGAGCTGTAAAATCTGGATTTATTTCCAGTTCGAGTTATCTAAACATCAGTGTCTCACCCCAACCTTTCCTCACAGTAATTTATCTTCATCTGCATGAGTATTAAACATCATGATGACACTAAAGTTACAGTCTAAGCTTAAACTATTTTGCTGAAGACTCTGTTAGACTCTTCAGCAAAATAGTTCAAGCTTAAAACTTGCATCCCGAAATGTTAGAATGTGTCCAAAATGAACAACTGAACTGGGAAATAAAGTCAAAAAAAGCATTAGGTAGTAAATTGTTAACAGGGACTAGAGACCTGAATCTATACTTTTAAAAAATATCATTCCCAGGATTATGAGCCGATTTGTTTTTTAAGTAAAGGAAAAGTCTAAAGGACACAAGGTTATCCTCCTGCAAATGTCAGCATTTATAAATCAAATTTTTATGAGCAAACATTTCTAAATAAAAAGACTTTGCTAAAGCTTGCTTCAGGACAGGGTTTGTTTGGGGAATWGAGAAACACGTACGCAGCGGGAGGCAGAACAAATAGATGACGACTACATCTTCAAAGTTTGAGCATTGTTTTGATTTTAGACCTAAAACAGCAAATTCTACAAAAGGCTTTTCATCGAGGCAGCTGTTTGCACTCCTGAATAAGACTCATTTTTAAAATTCCCTTTGAGACGAACAATTAGTTTTCATCACTCCCACTTTTTTAATCAGCATTCKTTGAAGAAATGCCAGTTTTAGAAAGTGATTGTTTCACGTGGACGCTTGTGGCCTTTTTAGCCGTCAAACTTTAGCTCAAAATTTGCAAAACTGATCGAGTTCTAGATTTTTAAATTGACTAAAGTTGATCAGACGTGGTGTTCATTTTTAAATTACGTTGATTTGAAAAGTTAATCAGATKTAGAGGCTCATCTAATGATCTGTGCAGTGCAGATGTTTTGCTAACAGACTGGGTTGAAATAGTTAATGGTAATATTTTAAACACATATCGTGCAACGTGTTGGAGATTAGTCTCAGGGTTTTTCCATTGGCAGCCAAAATACTGGTCTCTTATTCTTGTGTGACATTAATCAGACATGTTAAGTGTTTGCCATCATTTCAGCAAGTTAACTGTGTTTCATACAAACTCATTTCTGTAAATAAATAACCGTAATAAAGGAGGGTTCAGCTCTTTGAATGGCAGTGAAAACAGTAAATCAAAATGTCTGGTTTTGTTTTTACTGGAACATTTGCTCTACAGAAACACTTCCCCAAACTTCAAATATTTCACATTCTTACAGTTCTGATTTTATCCTGAGATAACGACTATATAAAATATGTTTTGTACCTGAGACGTGCTGTTTTTATTTCTTGCATGCTGCTGCATGAAATGGGGTTTCACAACTTTTACATTTTCAGTGTTCATCCAGAAGCAGCAGCTCTGGGTTTTTTACAAAACAAGTCGAACAGATCTGCGTGTATCAGCCAGCCGGATCACTGATGTTCCTGGATATAAGATTCACACTCCAAACAAAAGGTTTCATATCAGCTCCAGGTGGTTTCCTGGGTTTAAAAGTCCGTTTAGAGCAAAAAAATAAATAAATAAATAAATAAATAAAAACACACAACAGGAGGAAGAGCATAACTGCCGAACTTCTCCCGGCTGAAATATCTGTTTACAAGTTTTAATTTGTCAGCTGGGAGTTTAGCGTCGGTGGACTCACCTCAAAGTCCGTGAAAACAACACGCAGTCCTAGTTTGGCTCGAAACCGCGTCTGGAACTGGATCCGACCCGGTGAGGACTCCTCCGCTTGACAAATATGTCTGAAACTGTTCGGTGATCGAAAGCGATACTACTCCGAGCTGCTTCGTCTCTCTCTACACACAGGTGCCTCCCTCCTTCCTCTTCCTCGTCTCCTCCTCCTTCATCCACGCCTGGCGAACATTACCGACTTACATTTCGTTACACGCCCGACCGAGTTAGCGCGGAACGGCAGCTACAGCTCTTCTTCCACGACCCCGCAGGAACAACCACAGAAACCCGACGCGGCGCRGAGTCGACGTCAGCTCGCGTGCGGTACGTGTATATTTGTGTGTTTGTGTGTGTATGTGTGTGTGTAACTCCCTTCTTCTGAACAAAAACACCACGCTCAAACTGACAGGACCCGAACCGATAAGACAACACATAGCTCCCCGGTGGTGAGCCAGGGGTCTCCGGTCAACTCGGCAGCCCGAACAAGTCCGAATACGAGCCGAAGCAGACGGTAAACTTATCAGCGGCTCAACTTACCCCGCTTCCTTTTTACATCCTGCTCGAGCCGACTTGTTGTCTCACACCGGGGTTCTTCCGCCGACGACGACACGGTGAAGCGACTGGAGAAGAAGACGACTGCTGCTGGTGATATAAGCACTCATGATACCCCTCCGGTGTACCACTGAGTGGTCCGTACAAGCCCCAGGAAACACGTCACGACCGTGGACGAAGTGGAGACGTTGTATGGCAGGCCGGTGTGACATTTAATCAAACCACACTTACCATCTCCGTAGACCAGGGTTGTTCAACTGGCGGTCTGGGGGCCAGATGCCAAAGTCTGGCCTGCCAATTGATTCATTAATCTCTTAAGCCCAAACTCCCATTTTTATACATTGATAAGTTCTTTAAATTAGACATAAACGTGTGGTGGAATCTTGGATAGAAGCTGGTAAACCATTTATGAACACTCAAAACAGTTAAAACTACAAGAAGTTGAAGATAAAACTAAGATAAGTTTTAAAAAATACTAGTTTAAACAGTTGTGGAGGAGTCTGAGATGTCAAAATAATATTTGTGTCAAACAGGAAACATAATGAGTTATTTTTGGTTTTGATATATTTTTATCACTACTTTTGTTACTTTGGGTTTTGTACATTGTATTCATGAATAAACAAACTAATTAAAATGTAACTGATCTTTGTAGCATGGTTTATTTACATAAAGACCTTTAATTGTTGGATGTTTGGCCCCTGAGCTGTTGGCCTGCAGTAACTGTGGCCCCTGGAGTAGTTTAGTTGAACCTATGGGCACTCTCTCAAACCAAGAAAAATGACGTGATAGCACCTCTATATAAAATCTTATCTATAATCTTAAATGAAAGCTTAACATGAATCAGTTTAGAGCAAATACATCAGGTCTGTATAACGGCAYAAATTTACCAGTTGGATTTGTTCACTTCAATGACGTTTCCATAGAAAGCTCAGCCGTTATCTTGAATGACCTGCAACCCAAACATTTCATACATTTGGTCTATTTATGGTAAGTAAAGTAAAGTAAAGTAAAGGTTATTTATATAGCGCCTTTCACAGAAAAGGATTTCACAAGGTGCTGTACATCCATTATCAGAAAGAAAAAGCAAACATATCACAATAACTGTACAAATTATACACTCAATCCATTCAATATTTGAAACAAAAACAAAAGGAGTTCAATTTATCTCTCACCCTTATAGGTGGAGGGGATGGATACTAGACCGGAATAACACACATGATTGTTGGTCAGGGCTTATAAACTCAAGTTGTGAGGTGTTGAAAATATTCAGTTAAATGCTTGAGTGAAAAGGTGTTTTTTTTTAGTTGTTTTTAAAGGAGTCAGTGTTATCAAGAGATCTTAGATATTTATGTGTAATCTGTGGAAAAAGTTCAATATCACTACCTGTTCCACCAAACATTAAATGAACAGAATCAGCTGCCAATAACTACAATTTGTTTGTTTACATTCGAACATTGGCAGTACACTTTGGACAGTCTCACACTGCAGCCTGTACTCATTCTGACTCATGTTGCCAGCTTGTGTCACACTGATACAGTGAAAACACTGACAATACTAATTGTCTCATCTAAATACAAAAAAAAGGATCTTAAGCGGTTGTAATTTTTTTCACCCAGCAGAACTATGGGTACACACACACACACACACACACACACACACACACACACACACACGTTTTTTTCAGTCCCTGAAAGTCATGTCATGATGAATTGGAGGCGGAGCTTATTGTGAGATATATCTGTGGAGATTGAAGAACTAAATTTTGCTTACATACACAATAACAATACTGGTTTGTATAGCACTAATGAAATCTGGTTTTGTTTACTTTTTTTATTTTTCTTTTGAGCATCCATGCCGTGCCATCTGCACCCCTGCTTTTTATGGCCTTAATTAGTCTCAGAACTCAGACTCAGAACCTTACTTTATTCTTTAATAATTAAATACCACCACGACAAAAGGTCAAAAGATCAAATAAATGGAATAAATGTTATTGTGAACAGATAAAAAGCTCTGGGTATCCAGAATGTTTATAATGATTTGGATGACTTGCGTTAGACATTGAAAAACCTGCCTAAGTATTATATGACAAACCTTCTTGCCCTACATGTTTGACAAACACATACTCCGTGATCAGCAGCGCTGCTACAGCTCCACCTACTGCTCACAGGCGGTACAACACCAATTACCAGACACCCTGGCTGTCTGAGGCTGGCAGATACCAACCATGCAGTGGGCAATTTATCGCAAGAAAAAAACATGAACTAAATGCTCAGTAAGCTGATTGCATGCCAATAAACGTCATCCTGATTGAGGACATTGTTACCAGCATGGAGGGATTATGAATAGGCTTACCAGGCACATGTCCAAGGTCAGGAGGCCCCTGAGTCTCTGAGCCTCTCCATGGAGTGATTAACAAAGTCCATCAAACTGCTGCAAATATTCACAATAAAGAAAGAGAAAAAAAATCATAAAGAATTCTTAAATAATTAGACCGTGACAAATCCACTGAGAGATTTAAATTTGACACAAGAGACAAAAAAAAAGACAGATAATAATCATACATACAGAAATTTAATAGATGTAATATCACTGAAAACACAAAAAACATATGTCGCGTCAACAAAAAGTAATTAGGAACTGAAATATGACTCAGAAAACACAAGAATTGGAACACAAACAAACACAAAACCACTATAAACAGAAGAAAACATCTCAGGAACTGAAAACAACCATAAACTCTCATCTTGAACTAAACAGAAAGTCAGAAAATGCCTGATCTGTGAGAAACAGGAGACAAGAAGTCTGCACCCTGGAGCTAGGATCATTTCCAGCCTTGTGAGGACAAACGGTAACTGACCATTTGTATGAGACTTACGTTGAACATGCATGAGACTCACCTCACAGAGCCCATCTGTGTGCTCAGACTAAACAATGACTCACAGGTTCTGCGTGCCGACCGGGTCATTTTCTGTACAATCAAATCTGATTTTAAGTAGAAACATGCTCCATCTGTGACGTGTCTGTGTTCAATCATGAGCCACACGTCTCCTGGTTCCTGTAAGGGCACACAGACGTTGTTTCTTTCCTTCTTCTTTTTGTTATCATCCTGCTGTATCAAAGTAAAAGATACAACGCCACAAAACACACGGGATGAATAAACTTACATTAACACTGATTTTTTTATTCAATCCTTTTCATATAACAAAACCAAAATATAATTAAAAAAAACACTGCAGGTCTTTCAGGTCCTAAATTCTTGAAGCAATTTTGTATCAGAAAATGTTTTAGAGAGATGAGATTTCCTGTGAAGGTCACAGACTGTTGAAGTAAGAAGCATTCATAAATAAGAGCAAGATTTCACATTTCTATTCTTAAAATATTATGACAGCATGGCTCAGTTGGTAGAGCTGTTGCTTCTCAGCAAGGGGGTTGCTGGATTGAATCCCAGCCTGGGAACCTTCCTGGGTTTGCATGTTTTCTCCAAGCTTGTGTGGGTTTTCTCTGGTTTCCTCCCACAGACCAGAAACATAACTGTGGCAAACTGGAAACTCCCCAGGTGTGAGTGAGAGAGTGAATGGTTGTTTGTCTCTGTATGTTAGCAAAATATCTTCAGATCCAGAGGACAAATTTGAATAAAACTCTCAATAACTAATAGTTAATCATTAATCATCAGATGTTCACCTACAACTGCTGAACCTGTAGGCTGTGTCCTTCAAAGGTCCTGTGAAGACTCACCTGCCAGATTTACAGCTTTAGTCCCGTCCTTACCCTGTGTTGAACAGAGGCAATGAAGATCGATGCTGTGCATTAGAGACCCGGCATACGAGCTAGTTTACGATGATTTCTGACAAGAATAATATAAAAAACATGTTTATAAATGACAAAATCCTAACAACACAAACACTTTAAACTTTCAATTTCTGTACCGCTAGATTTTTATTTAAAACCGTACCCGCCTCTCGCCTTGTCTGCCGTTACAAGCCAAAAAAGAAAAAGAAATAATAAAAATCTCCAGGTCTGCCTGAAGTGCATCTTGGGATAGGCCGGCCTGAGAAGGATCCACCAGACCCGACCCTTGGAGGAAAAGTGGAGGAGCCTTTGAATTTGGACAGCCTTCGGTGTATCGTTATGATGTAATCTGCCTTCAAATCCAGCCTTCGAAGGATGCGGCCTTTGTAGAGCCAACCTGATTCAAGATGGCTGCCACAGCTTAGTAAACTGAGCCAACACAAACGTAACTCTGACTTGGTGAATTTTACAGATGTGGAGCTAAAATCCGGTGTGGTAGTTGAGCATCTGCAACACAAAGTGTCATATTTTTGTTCAACATCTGAAGTCAACCCTCTGTTAACAAAAATGCACATGAACCACTGGACAGATGGACATCTATAAATCAACTTTCGGTCCTCTTCAAAATGGCCAACACAACTTTGTCAGGAAAGGCAGCGGGCGATATGCATTCCTTCACAGACTGCCAGGCCTTTAATCTGTATTGTTAAGGTTTTCTTTGTTTCAGGTTTGTTTGTTTGTTTGTTGTATCTGAGAGCCCGCTCTTCTGCCAAATAAACATTAATCACTGAGCTGCGTGTTGTTCTAACAAACAGATCCCCTCTCTCTCTCTCTCTCACACACACACACACACACACACACAGATTTATATTCTGCTAATAACCCTGATGGAGCAGAGCACAATTAGAAGCCGTGTAAAGCAGGAGAACAACACGCTGACGAGTGGGGCAGCTCTGATTATTTATTTGAAGTACAAATGTAATACCAAGGGAAGTGAAAAGGAAAATTAAATTGGGTTTCATCATTTTAAATGAGCTGCTGAAACAAAAGGCACAGAATCAGGGAGCAGAACGTGACGCCGCCTGCCTTCAGAACTGATGGAGATGAGTTTCTTCCTAAAGAAGCAGAGAAAAAAATAAACTTTTTCACAACTCAGTGGACGCGACTTTCTCACAGGAAGTTCATGCTTTTTATTCATTTATTTATTTATTTATTGCTCTTTGAAGACACACCTCTGAGCTCCAGCAGGACGTCGCCCTCGTAGCGAGCAAGCCCGACAGCGTGCCTCTGTTCCGGGCCCAGCTCGGCCCACTGCGCCTCTGTGACCGCCCACGCCTGMTCCGTGCTCAGCCACGACAACTGGACCGCACTGAACACCACCTGCCAGGAGAACAGGAAATAAAACAGTTTTTTTTAAAAATACCACCGGTTTATTATCATTCCCCAAAAAAAATTGATCCACAGACAATTTAGATTAATTTGTGAATCTAAAATTCTGAATTTTAGATTCACAAATTAAGAACTATATAGTATTAGCAAATATTTATATTTTGCTAACAGTACAGGCAAACAGGCAACTTCACTATTGCCTGTTGCCTTCAGCAGTGGATGGTGATATAATAAATTTTAAAAAATTGCATTTCCTGTGAAAATGAGCATTCACTTTTTAATGCTGAAAGATTTTTGCTGAAAGCTGCTGAATTTAAACTAAAACAGCAAAACTGTTAATGTGAGTTAAATTTGAACAGCTGRTTTTTGCTGAAAGTTGGAAAACAGTGAAAAATCTGTAGCAAAAATGTATCAAAAAAGCTGAATAGAGCAGAAATGCAGCTGAAATTAACAGAAAATTGTAAATGTTTGCAAAAATGTACTGTAAAAAGCAAACATTTTCAAACTTAAATATTGTTTAAAAAAAAGGAATCAAGCTGAAATTTAGACAAAAGAAAGTAAAACATGAAGAAAAAAGAATTAGATGTGACACTGACCTTTTATTTTGTGACCTTACAATTAATAGGGGTCATCAGTGAAAGAGCACGTTTGCTGAACTAAGAAATAAGAAGCTGAAATTATCACAAAAATGTGAATTTAGCTGAAAACAGCTAAAATTAGCTGAAAATAGCTGAAAAGTAGCTTAAAAAGTTAATAGCAGGAAGGAACCAAAATAGCATGTTTGCTGAACTAAGCTGCAAAAAACAACTAAACAACAATTTAACTGAACGACACTTAATTTAGCAAAAAAAATAAAATAATAAACTGCTGAAATGTAGCTTTAAAAGTTAATAGCAGGAAGGAACCAAAATAGCATGTTTGCTGAACTAAGCTGCAAAAAACAACTAAACAACAATTTAACTGAACGACACTTAATTTAGCAAAAAAAATAAAATAATAAACTGCTGAAATGTAGCT
>NW_013952407.1:4485217-4490129 GCF_001266775.1 Austrofundulus limnaeus | reverse complement strand
TTTTAATAAATAACTTGTCCTTATCACTTCCTCTGTCTCATCAGAAGTGGAATGTTGCGGTAAGCACGCCTGCTGTTGTTTTTCTACTACATGAAGGCAGCTGCTGTATAACATTTGACCTGTCTTATGAAGCTGCTGCTTGAGGTTTTCAGAGTTTGGAGACATTGACCTGTAAAGCTCGGTGTCTGTATGTCTCTCCTTTTTGCAAAAAGCTTGATAAGAAGTTAACTCTTGTCTCTGTKTGGTTCTTTTAGATTGGGCCTGGAAAAATACCCAACAGAAGACCGCTCTTTTTTTTTTTTACTGAGAAATGAAAATGTTTGAAAAAACTAAAAAAAAAGTATAAACTGCTGAAATACCAAAAGTCAAAGCCRGAATGTCCTGAAGGAGCTGAATGTTTTGATACACAAATTGTTCAAATAGGACAAAAATTGCAGCATAAGTAACATGCAAAGCAACATACAAAACAAATGGATCTCAGTTGTGTGAATGCTTGAAAAGTATTCACACAACTTGAGAATTTTCTGCTATTTTCAAAAACAGTGAAAAAAAACCAAATGGTCAGTTTAGACTTTTTAGTTTTAATCAGCTGTATTCTTCTCATCACCACTGAACCTGGAGGTCAGTTTGAACCAACAACATTTAAACGACCGATCAAACTCACGGCCATCTTTCCAGGTGGCATCAGGGCGACAGCTTCAGGGGCGATTCCCTCCATCTGTTCTCGCAGCAGAGCTGACAGCACCAAGTCAGGCAGGCCCGCTGGAAACACAGACAAACACCGAGCTCAGATAATTAATGTTCCTCTTTTCAAATCACACAAAAAATCTAGAAAAAAAACTTTCCTCCCTGAATCCTCAAACCTAGACCCTCTGGGGTGATTTTAATTGTGCCTATCCATCTAAGAGCTGCCGTTTTTTCAAACAAGAAACTCATTTTCAGTCTCCACCTGCAGGGATAATACGCTCTGCCGTACCTGCCAGAGTCCCAATTTCAGAGAAGATCTCCGGCCCCCAGGCGCTGACCGGACCAAAGGCCTCGGGTCTGGACAAACGGGTTGTCAGAGCCTCCATCTGCTGCTCCGAACAGGGCAAGGACATGTCCCGCAGGAACAGGACGGCCACACTGCAGGAGGACAGGTTAAAGACTTCAGACTGAGGAGACACTGAATGTTTGAAGGAGTTTTGTCCTGATTTGTCCCATAAATACATGGAGTCAACTCTGTTAGCAAAGAATCTACTGAACTACAGAACAAATTTTAATGAAACTTTCAGGAAATAATCTCTTTCTCTACAACACAATTCAAGATGGTAGACAGCCAACTGAACTTTGAAAATGAAAAATCGAATTCAGTTAATTTTAAAGGTAAAGAGCTAAAATTTGGTGTAATTTTAGCTGATGGACATTTATAAAAYTCTAAGAGTTTCTCATTTTGTGAGATTTTTGCTTAAAACTAAAATAAATATGCTCAAATAAACTGTTTATCAGCACATTTTGACTTTATTTGCTGAACTCAGTCCACATTATTTATATTTATTGCAGTCTGTAATGGACACGTGGCAGRGTTTGACATCGTTTCCTTTCAAAATATTGAACAATTTCACATTTTCATGTTGTAAAAGTCATTGTTCCAGCAGGTAAYGTGTATAGATTTACTCTGATGGACTTCTCTGACAGACCTGAGGTCGTATGGGCTCAGTCGTTTGATCTCTGAGGGGTTCAGACCACAGATCAGATGACCGAACGTTGCCAGATCGACAAATGTTAACTGCTCCACCTTCTGTCTGCGTCTCCGCATCACACCTAGAGTCACCGCTCGCATCTGAGGAGTCAGATAAGAACATTTATTTTACAAGTTACCACTCCCTACCCATCAAATACGGACACTTGGTCAGGCTCCCTCTCATTATTAATTGACGTGTCGGTACAGACAGTATGTTACTGTGCTAGCTCTGTGCTAACAYAGACTGTATATGTAAATGGTAAATGGACTGTACTTATATAGCGCCTTTCTATCCATCCAGGACATTCAAAACGCTTTACACTGACAGACATTCACCCATTCACACTCACATTCACACACTGATGATGGCAAACTACATTGTAGCCACAGCCGCCTCWGAGTTGAGATGCATAATTCACAGTTTGCTGTTTTTATTTTATTTTTTTACTTTATATTTAGAGTTACTTTGCAAGACGTCTTCCCACTATTTAACTTCATTAATCTGGAATATTATTGCCAAATTCTTACTGAAATTAAATTAGAAATCCAATCCAGAAAGCTGTGTACCTATCTGATTAMATTTACCATCAATTAAACTAAAACATACTTTCAGGTGGTTGCAGGAGGTRTTTTTCTCTGATTTATTTATTAGACATGACATTTTTCATGAGACACAACCTTGACTTGCAGGGAGGGAGAAAAAAACACGATAACTTTGTGCACAAATAACTGATTTAATAAATAACGTCTATCTTTTCAACAAAGAATGGGACAGAATTTGTAACATTTGTAAAGATATTAATTCAGGAAATTATTGTACGCCCCGCTAATATTTATCCTCCAGATGCTGCTGGGGTTAGTAGAGGTTAAGTTTAGTGTTATAGTTAGGATTAGTTGTAGCACATTTGWATGTTTTTTAAAATATGAGAACTGGCTCCTCCTCCTCGTTCTCATGTCATCAATTAATGACGACAGGGGTAACCAACACTTAAATAAGTGATGCAAAGGGAGCCTGAGCAAGATGACGAGAATGTAAGTCCTGTAGCAAAAATAAAAAAWTTTAAGAATCAGAGTCTACCTTTTGAGGAGTCCAGCCCGTCAGCGTGCCCAGATGTGCCAACACGCCTGGATGGGTGAGGTTGGTGTCCTGCAGCTCTCTGTCACCCATCTCTGTCAGCACCGATCCCAGACTCAGAACCTGGTCTGCTCTCAGCTCCTTCACGGGACTGAAGAACTGAATCACATCAACACTTCCCCTCAGAATAACAACATATAAAAACACTTCAGATAGAGCTACGGTCTTATTATTGTCCCTGTAATGTTTTCTTTATTCCACAATAAGATTTTTCTTTAATATAATGTTGTTTTACAAATGTGTGTTGATGAGGGATAATATAATGTTCTCCACAGAAATCAGCCTGTGGGGAACGTTGAGGTCAGGAGGTTGTTCTGGCTGACCCACATAGAGTCTGTATCATCATCAGAACAGAACATGCTGTCATTCATGAGTCAGGGTGGGGGGGGACAGTGTGTGCAGATCCCACAGAGCTGAAAATCATACTGATAATGACACGTGGCTTTTAACGGGAGGTGTTTTCCTCACCTGCCTGAGTTTCACCCACAGCGCCCGTCGCTGCTCGGAGCTCAGAGACAAATCCTGACCCAGAACCTCCACGCACACTYTCAGCTCCTCTGCAGACATCCGACGGAGCTGGGTGGACGTCCAGGCAGAAGGAAACGTCCCCCTGATGTCTGTGCAGCTTGGAATCGGCACTGCTCAGAAAAAAAAAAAACAGATAAATTTAACCCATGTATCAGGTTGTAGTTATGGATCACGCTTTAGATGCTGCAWGTTTTACGTTTCGCCCTCCTGTTCCGTGCTTTGACAATCCCTCGAAGGAGACTCTGAGTCTGCTGTCTGTGGTAATCCTGGTCCACGCACCGGCTGCTACAGACCTCACCGACCACACTGTCCCGCCAGCGCCTCTGACCCGCCAGGACCTGCTCCACCACGTCCCTGTTCAGCACCGTCTGTTCAGAAAAACATCGTACGTTCACGCTGGCAGGAGATGTTTCAGACGACTAATGACTCGTGTCAGACTCACCAGAGGAATGGAGTTAATCTGCTTTGTGGAGAGGGCAAACACAAGCCTGCCCAAATGTTCCACGTCCCCAACCTGCCATTTGGACGGGTCTCTGGCAAACAAGGACACAGCCGCTATTATTACAGCTGCTTTGTGTAATCCATGTCTCACTGCAGGGACGACGCAGGCTTTTTACTCCAGGAAGGTTTTTAACTTCACAYTGACAATTATTTCCTTTCTTTGTAGCTTTTATAGACCAGAATATTCAATTTAACTATTTATAACAAACATTCACCTCTGCTTTAGCTTGTATTTGTACATCTAACTACAGAATTTGCTTTACTTGCAAAAATGCAGTGTGAATGCTTAATGCAGAAAGATTTTTTTCCTGAAAGCTGCTGAAGAAGCTGAMAATGTTTAGTAGCAAAACTGYTAATGTGACTTCAAGCTGACTTTTGCTGAAAGTAGAAAAACAAAAGTGAAAATCAGTAGAATAATATCAAAAATGTGTTWAAAAAAAGTYKAAACAAGTTGAAATTAGCAGACAGATGGTAAAGGGAGAGTTAAAAAACTCATATTAGCAAAAAAATGCAGAACAAAAAAGTTGCAATTTGTTGTAAAATAGCTAAAACAGCCTAAATTAGCAGAAAATAGCTTAAAAAAGGTAGCTGAAAAAGCTGGAACTAGCACAAAGAAAAGAACAGAGCATGTTTTTTTTAATTAAGTAGTAAGAAGCTTGAATTACCACAAAATGTTAATTTAGATGCAAAAAAGCTAAAATTAGCTACAAAATAGCTACAAAGTCACTAGATGGGCAGAAAACAGTTTGAAAAAGCCTAAAAACATTTAAATTAGCAGTAGAATAACTGAAAGGAGCTGAAAAAGCAGAAATAAACTAAAATTAGCACTAAAAAAGAGAAGTTGACTGAAGCTGAAATTAGCACAAAGAAGTTGAAAAAAGCAAAACCAGAACAAAAGATAAAATTACAATAAAGATATATAAACATTTTAAAGGATTTTAAGGATGTTAAAGAAAATTCTTCATGTGCAATGAGAACAAATGGCAGAAAAAGCTAAATAACTGAAAACGGACATGGCTTAAATG
>NW_013952407.1:4460021-4485024 GCF_001266775.1 Austrofundulus limnaeus | reverse complement strand
TGCAATGAGAACAAATGGCAGAAAAAGCTAAATAACTGAAAACGGACATGGCTTAAATGCCAAAAGTCATAGCACTCGATATATCAAATGTTGAAATAGCACAAAACTTGTGGAATGCATTTTTAGTTGCCAAAAAAACATACAGAAGAAATATAGATCATCCCAATTAGTTTTGTTATAATGTTCTTCATTAAAAGGCTCCATGAATGCCTTGCAGTTTTTCTTTGGACTTTGGCTTCTTTTCATTCTTTTTTTTCCATTTGTCTACTTCTGAGTATTTTGTCATTATATGTTTAAAATAATTAGCTAATTACAGAAGAGTCAGCAGATAATTAGTGTGTGAAGGTTACGTTTAAAAAAAGAACCACTTAAAGACCTGAAAGAGGCATCATTCTTCACATGATAAGATTTTCAGCTAATAGTATTTTTTCAGAATCATTTTGTTAGGGCTAAAATACTATTTCATGTCTGTCATGAGATGTTTTACAAATTTAACTATAAATATTAAAAAGTTGTGTCTTTGTATCTGCTAACAACAAACTACCTAAAGATCCGATTGCTAAGCAGCATGTTGACACAGAACTGGTTCATCYCTTGTGTTTTGAAGTCTTTTAGGTCCAAAGAATTCAAGCTGACTAAAAAAAAAACAAAATTACTCCTTTGAAAATGGTCCAGTCTGGGACTGAAAGATGAGTGGGAAAAGTCCCGAGGAAAAAAACTTTCAAAGACTTCAGAAAGCCTGGAGAAATATCGATCAGCACCACTTTGAAAGACTACAGGAAAGTCTAGCCCCTTGGAGGTGAAGAACGGCACAGAGCTGCATAAAAATGATACGAGATGGACAAGAAGAAGCTGCAGAGGAGATGCTGCAGACTCCTAATGTTTGTAACATGTATTCTGAAACATTTTATAGCACTCATGAAAATCATATTATCAACATTAAGCAAATCACCATTTAAAAAATTCTAAATGTAATCTATTTTAACACAACTTAAATCTGCTTATGGATCAGTTTTTAATGCTTTAGGTATTTTCATACTGCATGTGCATCCATTTTCTTTTAAAGAAATCTGTTGCAGGTACATTACTTTACCCAAACAGGTCTTTCTGAGTCAGAACGGCACTAATATCTTTGAGAGCCTCTTTCGGAAGGCAGAAACCCCTCATGTCCTCGAGCCGCAGAGCCAGAGCTCCTCTATCCACGAGAGCCAGGCTGTCTCTGTCCAAAAAAGGCAACAGAGCTCCAAGGACATCCAGGAGAGTGCCGTCAATCGTCCCCTCAGACAGAGAAGAGCCCTGCAGAACCACGGATACAAAAATTACCTTTTATTATCTCACCTATGTGAAAAAGCTGCTCTATGACACGAGCTTCCCTGTTCTTTTTATCTGACTTGAACTTACAAAGGTAGTTCTTTCTTTCTGTCCTTTAACAAATAAAAGCATGTCTGATGTGCAGCTTTGCTCCAAATTATTATAGATTTGTAACATTTTCAGACAGAAGTTAAATTTATGTCTTTCTGTGCACCATTTAAATGCAGTCATTGTATTTTAATGTCTGCTTTACCAGTCGGGCCATGGCCTTCTCAGCTAAATTTGTCTGTTTATAATGAGGCAGCTGCAGGAAATCGACAAAGTGTGACTGAATGTGGCTCAGAATGGCTCCGACAGACGTGTTGGAGAGGCTCTCTATCATCGTCACTCTGCAAAAGAAGGACCAGTTTATAAATGAAGTCTTTGATAAAGAAGATTGGACATTTCTTTTACGGTGATTACACATTCGATGAAGAGATTCTTACGGTAAAGTTGCAGCAAACCCAGAATTTAAAAGGCTGAGGTCGAGTTCAGGTCGATTCCTCAGTTCCTCCATGATGCATTTTCTCTGGTAACACAGGTTGAAATGGTTATTTTTCAAAATAAAAGCGTACGTGTGACATTAGCTTTTATTATACGAAAGGTTGTGACCAGTGTTGCCAGATCTCACAACAGAAACAAGCAACCAGCTCTGTGAAAACAAACCCAAAATAAGCCCAACTGGCAAACCCCCACATTGTGTAAAACAGAGGTAAATTATAACAGTACTGTAAAAACATATTCATTTATTAATGCATTATACATAAGCAACAGAAAAATTATGATAAATATTACCATAAAAAATGAACAACTTTAATGGTTTGAATTATTTCAATTATTTTAATGACATACTTTTAAACTCTGGTCATAAGAAAAGTGCATTTTGCAGCAAAATGACAGTTCAGTCAGCAAAAACTCCCAAAAATCTTTGCGCTCTTATTTCCTCACTTTTTATTATATTTTTCCCCATATTTTCCTGACTTACTGCAACTGATTCTCACTCTGTTTTGTCACTTATATCCAGAGGTAAAGAAGTAATTTTTGCTGATATTAAAAWATTGGCTCTGGCTCAAATTGTTCTCTCTCTCTCAATTCATGCAATTTAATCAGCAAATTCCAAACAAATTAAAACTTATCAATATTTTCCTGTACTGTACTTGTATTCCAATGTAAGCAKCGTATTTTATTTATTTATTTTTTGTCTGTGCACCACTTGTGTAAAATGTCCCAGTTGATTAAATCGAGCGCACCAATCCCCACTGTGTTTTAGAAGTAGACACGCATGTGTGCTGAATAAAGTCTCCTGTCATAAGTTCTGAACCGGACCGGACCGGACCGCACTGCCTCACCCCTGCTTGTTTCCCCGTCACTCTGGGCTCTGGTGTGTGTGTTTGAAGTGTGCCRACTCAACTCAGGTGGGAGCAACAACCAGGAAACAGGGGAATGGGAGGGACAAACCCACTGCTCCTTGTGTTCTGCTTCAACAGGAGCGGAGTTAAGCATGTCATTCAACAGACAAACCCAAAATAAGCAACTCACCTTCAAAAATAAGCCCAAAAAAACCTCAACCCGCGACTCACGGAATTTACAAGCAACTTCAGAAAAAAAAAGAAGCCCAAAGTCGCTTATAATAAACGGACCTGGCAACATTGGTTGTGACAAAAACAACTGTTTCTCACCAGAGCAGGTCTGGAGCTGGCAGCAAGTTCACTGACAAACTGAAGCAAACCTGTCGAATCTGTGTCATTGATCCAAAACCTGAAAAAATCACAACTCATCCCACCGGCAATGTTGCCCAGATCTCTACAAAAGAAGAGGACATTATTAATTTTAAAAAATAACGTCAATTTGATCCTTTCTATTGTTTAAGATGCAAGAAAATTAAAACACAAACAGCAGGTATATACCTCAGGTTCTTCACGGTAATGTTTTTAAACTCAAGGATCTTCCTGAACAAAAACTGAGCCTGCAGGAAAAAAAGACAACATGAGTCAACATTTTGATCAAAGATTCCGGCTGAGATGTTTGCAGAGGTGAGATGGAGATGGTTTGGACCAGTGGAACCAGCTTCCAGTTTCTGTCCATGAGGCTGACACTCTGTCTCTTTTTAAGACTTTCGTTTTTGATAAATCCTTTTAATATCGTCAGATTTAGGTTATTCCTTACTTATAGGTTTAAACTGCTGGAGGACAAACTGACCACAGAAAAACACCTGGACCAGTCATTCTGCGTTCATCCTGAACCTGGTTCTGCTGGAGGTTTCTTCCTGTTAAAAGAGAGTTTTTCCTTCCCACTGTCACCAGTGTGCTGCTCAGGAAGGAGACTGAAACTAGTGATTCAATGCAAGCTGCTGGCCTCTTAGATTATTTTTGTACAGAGCCCTGAGAAGACGTTCATCTTGGTGCTGTTTGAATAAAAATAACTGAATATTGGGCAAATGATGTTGAATAATATGGAAATGGCATTGAGGAGGACAAGAGGGAGACTACAGAGGAGGTTTATGCAGAGGGTTGGGGTGACAGAGCTAAAAGAAGATTTGTTTTATTTGCATTGTTTTGATCATTATAAACTGTAGGAAGTCTGTTTTCCTTAAATGTTTCTTTGAAACATATCATGTCTCAGTGGGATCACCTGTTTAAATAAAAAACAAAAAAGCGCCAAAAGGAATCTCAGCTGTTGATATCAAAACAAATATCAAGCAACTGACTGAGCTGAACAATCCAATAAACAGATCGCTCTGAGATCAGCTGCTTTCGCTGAGTCTGAGCTGTTAAAAAGAAGTTTTGTTGGACGTTAAATCAATTGCAGTTAAACGATAAATGCATCAAAATGAGATTTATATTATGCTCCGAATTAATGAAGCAGAAATGACTTCGGGTTGAACTCAAAATCTCTTAACTGAGAAACTGATAGCCCACGTGGAAACATTTAGTTGTTCTTCCAAACAGAATAATTTATGTGATAATATTCATCGACAGTGCATATTTCTGTGTAAGCGAAAGGATCAATCTTTATTGATTTAATTCAGGTCTCGTTAGGATGAAAACAGGTGTTGAAAGCAGCTTCATACACTCCTGGCTGTGATAAAAATYCCTTTAAGGACAGCCATTATTAATTGATGCTATACTCCTGCCCGCCATTGTACAACATCCAGAGTAATTAGCTTGATGGCAGCTGATGTGAATGGAGGATTAATACCCTGAAAGGCTCATCTGAAGCATATCCAATGATTTGSAGATTAATGAGAGTAAAAAACCTGAAGCTGCTAACATTTAGTGAAAGAACTGGGGGGTCTACTGCTGTCATRTCTGAAATGTTAGGCTGCACACAAGACAGGAGATTATAGAAAACTGTGCACCTGCTGAGGCGACCAGAGCACGTCTCTGTATGAGCTGATGCCTCTCCAAACGGTTTCACCACTCAGGTACGGTATCAGCTTTCTCAGGGGAACAAAAGGAAACAGACAGTTTGCCTGTTGAGTGATGTTCTTTGAGTCTCTATGCAGAGCCTGTCAACAAGCAACAAAACAGAAAATAGGAAATTWAAGGCATATATGTTCCCAGATTTGACAGATTTGTCTAAGACAAGTTTTAAGCACCTGCACATCTGCTTAAACCAGAMTGGGCTGCAGCTAATTCAAATAAAACACTTGTTCTTAGGATTAAAGGGAGAAGTGATGATTTTAATAAAGAATTTGAGCACTGTCACCTCCTGCATTGCACYGTACAGCATGGCTCTGTGGCTGGGCTTCAGCTCGGTTAGCATCTCTCTCCAGCAGGGACAGCGGGCTTCATCACTGATGTCAGACCAGCGGAGGTCTGTGAGCAGAGCAGGAAACAGAGCGGAGTGTAGGGGCTTCAGGCGGCACAGGCTTTCCACGGAGAGCTGTGGGGGGAGGAGAGAAACGCAGTGATGACGCCGCAAACGCACGGAATTCAGTGCAAATGCTCCGGAAAGGTCTCCTTACGTTGGCGTCCTTTGTGAGCCTGGATAAAATCTGAAACGCCTGAAGGGAGCATAAAGAAAAATAATTACGTGGCCAAACTTAGCAGGACTTCACATTTAAAGAACAATTCGCACAATTTAATGACTAGAAGATGCGTCGTGGCTTCACATTGACAGTTTAGACTTTTTTTTTTCTAACAATACAGCTCCTTACCATAAAACAGTTGAGCTAAAAGAAAAAAAAGAAAATGGCACAAAAGAGAAGGAAAATGATGTGAAACCAGTTGTGTGAAGAAAACCTCCCTCCCTGCTGACCTGAGCTGGTGAATATGTGTGAAGTCCTGGCAGAGACAGGACTTCCTGCAGCTCTTGTGAAGGTAGAGGCAGCAGGAAGGAGGCTCCTAACTGAGGCAGCAGACCGGTGAGATCAGACAGGTCTGAAGACGTCGTGCTGCTGAGGTTCAGCTCGGCTGACGCTGCTGGGATCAGCCAGGACGACAGCTGCAGAGTCCGTGAAACACAGTTAAACAGCCAGTCAGGCAGAAACAAGCTCAAACCCGAGAAGGCAGATTGTGCATTTTGTGCCTCTCACCCTGCCATTAGCATCGATGAGGCCCTTGGACATACACCGAGACAGCTGCTGCCACAGAGCAGAGGACACAGCTGAGTCCTGGAGATATAAACCCAAGTCTGCTGGATCCATGTAGCACGCAAGAACTCCTAATCTGCAAATGAGCTTACTCTTTATCCCTTTATTCATTCATCCAATTACAATAACATCAAAAACATGTGTTTGATGCTGCTAAAAGTAGAAATATTAAACTGCAACACAGGAACAACCAAATGATTAGATGGACAGAAGAGAAACTTCAGAATCCTCCTGCTGGTTATGATTAGTAGTGCTCCAGGTGCTGCAAATTGACCAGTGCCGTCACAAAAACATGTCTGCCCCACCTCAGCAGGTCRTCAGCCGTCAGATTCTTTCTCTTGCTGAAAAGCGTCCGAAGCACATGGCGCCCCCTCACACCATCCAGGCTGCTGTTGCCTAGCAACTCCACCAGAGGAGCAAGCTGAGGATGAGAAATGTCCAGACAAACAAAAACCAAACTTCCTTTAATTTAACAAAGAGAAATGTTTCAAGAAAACTACAGGAAACTAAACTTAGTACAGAAAATAAATAAAGTTGTGTTTAATGCTTCTTGGCAATAAACCTTATACTGTTGGAACGTCTGTTATTTGTGCTACAAGATAGACGTAAAACCCTCAATCAGACTAGAATGAACGAGTCTAGAAGCTGAATGGGGGATGAGTGTTGAAGCACCTCATTTGGATTCAAGAGACAGCCTCAAAACAAGTTGATCTGAGACACACCTTAGACAAGGGGTGAAAGAGGGGCTTGTGGAGCTACAATAAGGAGGAATTCAGGCAAGACAGTTCCACTTTATACAGAGTCTGATGCTACACTGAATTTCTTGAATCTAAATGAAAGTATGACAGAAGTCATCAGCTTTGGTAAAGACATTTCTCCTGACAATCTTGGTCCTTTGGCTTCATCCAGCTGCTCTGCTGTCAGAAATTTGGGTTTCATTTTTGATAATGCATTCTTTTGGACAGGCAGATAAACTCAGTGGTTAAATCGAGTTTTTTCCAACTAAGACTTATTGCTAATGTGAAGCCATGCCTCCCAAAAAAAGACCTTGAAAAAGTGATTCATGCTCTCATTACATCTTGTTTAGATTATTGTAATTCTTTGTATGTTGGTTTAAATAAATCTTCTCTGCATCCATTACAAGTTGTCCGGAACGCAGCAGCTCGTCTTTTAACAGGAACTAAAAAACATGAACACATACCCCCGGTTCTGGCTTCTCTCCATTGGCTTCCTGTTCATTTTAGGAGAAATTTAAAGATTTTATTGCTTACTTTTAAAGCTTTAAAAGGTCTGGCCCCATCCTACTTGTATGATCTCATTAACATCCACACTTCAGTTAGAGCACTTCGGTCATCCAATCAGTTTCTCTTAGATGTTCCTAGATCTAGACTAAAGTTTAGAGGTGATCGGGCCTTTACAGTTTCTGCCCCAAACCTTTGGAATAGTTTACCTCTCAGCATTTGGACTGCTGAGACTGTTGAGACGTTTAAATCTCTGCTTAAAACTCATTTTTACTCCCTGGTCTTTCACTCTGGTAGAGTTTGAGATTCTTTTAAAGCCAATGTTTCCTATGTCCTAATTCTCTATCTTATACTGATCTTATTTTTATTTATTTATTTTGTGTTGCTTTGTTATTTCATTAATTTGGCTGAATTGCGAAGCACTTTGGTCAGCGCTTGTTGTTTTTATGTGCTATATAAATTGATATTGACAGACCCCAACTGAATGATTTAAATGTGAAAAGAATTTAAAAGAAAGATTTGTTGCCAAGAAGTATTGTTACAACAAACAAAGAAAATAATATACCAAACACACATTTTCTTACATTTTGTGTCAATAAACCACAGCTGCATTCAAACCCGAAAACAAGCATCAAAAAACACAATCAAAACAGAGAGATGATTCATTTCTGTTGTTTATCACCAGCTCATGCCTGTGAGTTTAAAACAACTTGAGCCAAATGCTCTCTGACCTGTTGTGACGTCAGCTGACGGAAGTGACTGACAGGCAGGTACGGCAGGAGCGGGAGGACAGAACTGAGGAAGTACGGTGGCCACGTGGGGACATCTCCCACCGCGCTGGACTGCAGCAGCCGCTTCACAAAAGCCTTTTTCTGCAGCTGCTTCATCTCTGAGCTGTGGTCACGAATGGCCGTCAGCCTGAGGAGCAACGCAGAAACAGACATCAGGAGAAGAGGCGATTTAAGATAAATACTGCATGATCTGCTCCGTCAGGAACTCACACGCTGTCGTTGACGATCAAGGAGGCCGGGAAGCTCATGATGTCAGAAACAGACATGAAAGGGATGAACTGAGAGAGGTCAACAAAGAGCTCCGGGGTCACTCGGGGGAACTTATGGATGAAAGCAGCCGTCATGGTCTCCATGGCCTGTAGCTCTTGTTGAGAAGCCTGATGAAGAAAACAAAACAGGATCTTAAGAAGAAAGGCATCCAGTTTTTCTCTCATTAATCATGGGCAGCCATCATACAACTTAGGTAGCTTTGCAATCAAATCACCTGCTTATAATGAAAACCATGTTACAAATCCTGCTGCTGTTTTAATTAAACAACATAAAATAGCAAAATGGAGTATATCTTATCTTAGGTACAGTTTTAAAGTGCCTGTGACATTAAATTAAAGTGATAAATTTGAGTGTATATTTGGAAAGATAACATTCATGATGAACTGCAAACAGAAATTCACGACACTGAAATGAACAGTTGTCGAGATATTTGCATGAGCAGAAACAGGAAGTGATGTCAAAGGGGAATGCCTGAATGAGTTGTTACAACAGCTAACAACAGACTGCAAAGAATCAGATGTTTCTCTAAATTATTTTGAGTCATTATCAGATAAAGAAGAGTCAGATTTATAAAGACCAGGAAGTTACCTTTTTTTTAAAGAGTTCCCTTTTGACATCACTTCCTGTTTCACTTGGACCGCACCAAATGTAGAAAAAGGTATTGTGACAAACTGGGTAAAAATCATATGAATGATGCCAAATTTCTAAAATATTAGGATATTTTCTTTAATTTTTTTTGTAATTGAAGAAAAGGGCAATTTTAAAAGCAAACCTGGCTGGTTTCAACTTGAAGCTGGTCCCAGCTTTGGTGCATGTGGGAGATGAATCTCTTCACAGCATCTTTTTCAGCAGACATCACCAGAGAGCGAATGCTGTCTCTGGGCATCTGGAAGTACTCCTAGTTATGCGGTGATTCAAAGAAAATGTTCAGTTAGGTGATTATTCTGCAAAAAGTACAAAATATAACTGCAGAGGCCAGTACCTGCAGCAGAACCCTGAGAGTGGATGAGTTATCGTTCTGCTGAATGAGGTCCCACAGGATGGGCTGAAAAAAGTCACATCAGAAACGAGTCATTCACTCATCGCTTGGTTCAACCGGTTCAGATGTTATCATCCATTAAATGGAYGTCATTAGCCTTATCAGTCCCATAGAATGGCTTCAGACTGTCCCGACAGTGCCCCCTAGTGGGTTACCAGTGCCACATACACTGGAATGCAACAATCTACTTTATCGTAGCCCATGCCATTTTCTCTAAAATTAACCTTAGTGTTTTTATGCCTCATATTAACCAGCTGACAATCTGAAGCCATTCTATGGGACAGGGGAACCCACTAGGCAGCACAGTTGAGACAGTCTGAAGTCATTCTATGGGACTGATAACGGCTAATAACGTCCATTTAATGGATGATAGCATCCAAAGCAGGTGAGGAGAACGTGTCACTGCTCTGTCTTACGCTGAAGCAGCTCAGCAGGTCCTCTTTCAGAGTGGCGTTCTGCTCCCTGCGCAGGAAGACCCCCACAGTGTGCAGGACGCTCGTCGAGGCCTCGGGCCGCAGAGCGGTCCAGGATGTGTTGTCGAGCAGACTGGAGAGCAGGATGGCCTGACCCAGACCCTGCCTCGCCTCTCGTTCCCCTTCATCCAGCCCGGAGGAGAGCCCCACCACCACGTCCAGCACACGCAGCAGGTACCCCAGCGCCGCTACAAACCCCTCTTGCTCCCCTCCTTCCATCTCGCACACGCTCAGCTTGTGCAGGAGGTCCGCCAGCAGCGGGGCCGGCTCCACGCACAGCTGAGACGTGTCAAACTCGTACCGCGCTGGGAGCATGTCGAAGAACCGCTGCAGGAAGCACTTTCTGCTTTCCTGCTCTGCTTGGAGGTCTGCGCAGACGTCTTCCAGCTGAGGCTTTGACCTCACCAGCTGGTGGTAGAGAGTAGCGTTCAGACAGATGTACTCCCTCAGTCCCTGCGTCTGTATGCACAGCCGCAGGAGGGTGGAGTTGGTGAAATGCTGCACAGTCCACTCCCTGTACTCACAAGTCTCCCTGAAGGAGTCCTCAGAGGTGACGTTGTGCATCTTAGAGCAGTAGGCTGCTGCCCAGCTTCCCTCTGATAGGGACTGCTGTGKGTCACACAGACCTGAGACCAGGACTGAGTGGTTGGGCAGGAAGCAGTCTCTGAAGGTTTCAGCACTGAGGGACCTGCTGCCCAGCTGGGACACACAGATCTCACTGAGTCCTGGACTCGCTGACACTTCATCTGAAAGCTGCACACACAGACTGTCAAGGCTTGTCTGGTTAAAAAAGTGATAATCCTTCAGCGCCGCAGCCTGAAAACAGCCAAACAGGAGTTTGAATTTAAAAATAAAAGCACAACATCGGCCCTGAAATGAAACGTTCAAACACTCACTTATGAAAAAATCACTGCTTTACCTGCTGCACTCTCTGCAGCCAGAAGGACGARTTGGCACACACGGTGTTGTTGAACTCGTGGGCGAAGTACTCGCTGCAGACATGGACCCAGAAGAAGTCCTCCTCGGCAGCGGACAGGTACCATTCTGCATCAGAGCACGTAGCATGCAGGTCCAGCCCCAGATGAGTCACAGCGGGATCAACTGACCCGTTTTCGCCTTCAAACAGTTTACAGTAGAGGAACACGGTGAAGTTAGAAACGCCGGTCAAACCTGGGATGGACTCGTTACACGCCGCCTCCAGGATTTCTGCAGAGGTGGAGAACTCCAGCTCTCTCTGCCTGCTGTCCTGGCCGTGAGGTGCGGCCGAGTCGTCGAAGATTCGCTTTGGTTTGAAGCCTTTGGTGTCCTGAAGGTTTTTTGAGGACGGCTGAGCTGGTGGTCCTTGTTTGGAGGGGCAGGACAGAAATGGGAGTGAACCTGGGAGACCCTTAGAGCCCAAAGCCTGAGCGTTCCACATCACATTATGTCTTATCCCCCTGGAAAGGCCAGAACAAGAAAAACACGTCTCAAACATAAATCTGTGTAACTCATAATCTGCTGTCAGACTCAAACACAGCAATGAAATCTTACCATAAGATCAAATGTCTCAAGTCACCTTTAAAGAGACAAAAACAGAAAGAAAACATCAATTTAAAATCAGAACTGAATGAGTCGTGGAAACAACAGCTGAAGACTCCTGCAGCGCAGAACTATTGGTGATATAACAGAGCAGCTCGGCTAACAGTAGCCGAGATATAAAGTTACTGACATCAACGAGAGGATAAAAGGATTAACTGAGCAAACAACAGAAGCTTTCACGGCTCAGAATGATTATAAAGATTTTAAAGCAGTGTCAGTCAGTGTCATGTTCTCTCAGGTGGAAGTCAGACTGATGAAACTCTTAATCAGGATTATAATATAAAAAATAACCTGAAAACAATGACTGATTTGTTTGTTTTGGTGTCTGAACACAATCCAGATAGTGATTTTTCTGAATTATCTTCATCAGTTATTAGATTTTCTGCATGAATGTCTTTAGGTWTTAACCATAGAGGTACAGATAACAACTAGAGTGAGTCTTGGCCCGGTGACTGTGTGATCTACTGTGGAACAGGCAAGTGTCTGGTTTACTGTACATGTTGTCAACACAGCAAATAAAAAAAGGACTGATGAAGTAAAACTCATAAAAACTTTTGATAATAATATTATTGAAATTTTTATAATTATCATATTATAAAATGCTAGAAAGCTGCATATGTTATGAATGTACCATCGGAAGAGAAACAGGAAAACGTCTCATTTCACAAGCAGATTTGATCTTATTTTCCTTGATCTGGATGCGATCTAACCAGAACTGAAGCTAATAATTTAATAGTTTAAAATAAAAAAAGCTATAAAGCCGATGTAATCATTATTAATTATTGACTTGGTGAACAGATATTAGCTCTTGTAGCATATATTGCAATAAAGTGTTGCACTCAGCTGAATAAAGCTACAATTTAGCACAAATTATTAAATATTACAAGCTGGTTTTGTAAAATAATATTATGTATTTGACTAATTTTGAGTTTCCATGGAACAAACCGGACCTGTTGTGAAGAGCTAACATCAGTAGAGACAAGTTTAATCCTGAAATATGGTGGGTTTGCAGAGAACATTTTCTAAGTGTCGACTGGTGAATCCATCCATCCATTATCTATACCTGCTTCTTCCTTTCAGGGTCACTGGGAGTTATTGGTGCCCATATCCAGCAGTCACTGTGCGAGGGGCGGGGCACACCCTGGACAGGTTGCAAGTCCATCACAGCGACTTGCAAATATTTATTATTTATTTATGACAATAAGAAATAATAAATATCTTTTATTAGTTGAAGTCATAAGTCTGCAGCTAGCTAAAACGTTATTGACTGATTTCAGGTCTGCTTCAGATAATCGTTACTTATAAATAAGATTTTTCTTGTATATATTTAGCTGTTTTACGTGGTTGTTGAAAGAAATTAACAGAATTAACCATAATATTAATTTATTGTTAAAATATTAAACGTTTGTGACACACATCCAGTTGGGCTTGCTGTTAATCATATGTGTCGGCTGTGAGCCAGCGCCCTGCTTGGTCACCGTTTTTGCTCCTCTGTTGTCACAGATGTCAACAGTGGACAGGATGGGTGGGGCTCACTCTAGTATTATTCAGTGATGTTTTTTAACCCATCAGAGCTCTGTCTGGATTTTTTCACTCGTCCTCTCTTCCCCTCAGACTCACCGACTGAGCAGCGACCTCGAGTGTTGGGCAGCGGCCCGTCCACCAGGTTGCTGACGTCATCGAGCAGAGCCACTGTGACTTGGGACACTTTGTCCCTCAGGCTGCCGTAGACGGAGCTGCCCACCCTGTGCAGAACGCCGCGCCTCAGCCCGTCCAAACTCTGAACAAGAGCTAAGTTCCTCTGAGGCAAACTGGCCTCACGCTCTCCCCCACCTGAGCGGGACAAAGCCTGCAGCAGGAAGGTTTGCATGAAGCCTGGCTCGTCCTCCGAGGCCGTCATGTCTTCTGCAGATGCGTTGGCAGGCGACACTTCCTGTCTCATGGCTTCAGGAGGCATGCTGAAAGGCCTGAAACGTCCAAACGAGCCTTTAGTGTGTCCAGCAGCTTCGCTTGCTGGGTGTAAACTGACCACTGGCTTCCAGTTACGCGTTTCCAGAAACTGYAGCAGCTGCTGGAGCCAGCTGACACTGAAGGCGCAATCATTACGGCCCTTCAGAGCGCAGATGAAGCCCTGCAGGCCTGCACTGGCCTGACCGTATGTCCCACTGATTACAGCCTGAAGTGTAGCTTCCAGCACGGCGCTCACRGTCCTCCAGTTCTGAGATAAGAAAGTCAGGARGGGTTTGTGGGGCTGGCGCTCTGACAGAGTGAGGAGAGTCTGCAGGAGGCCCAGAAACCAGTCCCAGTGTGGGCTGCCCCTCAGGGACAAAAACCAGTCCTGCACTTTGACACTGGGTCGGGGCGGGACGCGGCCGTTCCACTGGTTCAGCGCAGCGTTCCCCTCAGACTGCAGAAAAAAATGCAGCACCTTTTCCCACAGCTGCTCCTCGTCCGGCTCCGGGGGCACCTCCTCCAGCTCAGCCCCCATCTCCTGGAGGTACAGAGAGATGTTGTAGAGGAACCCAGAGAGACGATGTCTGTTTATCTGCTTGTTTAACGAAGGCAAGTTCTTGTTGGGGAAAAGGGTTTTTAGGCTCCCAATGATATTCCTCATCCAAGAAGTGGTCGACTGGTCCTTCTTTGTTCCCGGTGGGGGTTGGTGAGAACTCAAACCGGCATCTTTACTCCATCTTGAAAGGATCTCTTTTAAGGTAGCATCTCTCTGGTCCACTTTATCACTTCCTGAAACAAAAAGCATGAAAGACTGAGCTGGAAAGAAGCATGAGCTTCCTAACGTTGCATTTAGAGCCACGTTCATGCAGAGACCTCACCTGTCCTCTCAGATGCTCCTTGTCTGAGTAAAACCAAACAAATGATGACGCCTGTCAGGTTAAGAGAGGCCATTCCTGACCCTTTCTTCAGCATGGTCATCTCATGCCAGCGTGCAAACAGCCGTCACATCTTCACCTTCAGGCTTTTAAACCTGTCGAACATGCAAACAGTAAAAAGCACGCAYGCTGCTGTTTCACTTRTTTTAACTCAGAAAATATTACTGCAGAAACACCAGCTTACACATCATCTTACCACTTTTACACCAGCAGTGTTCACAATTAGGTTTGCAAACTGCAACTTTTAATAATATGCTTTAAAAAAAAGTAATACCTTGTATTTTAAATAGCTAACAGCAGAATAAAACATCCTGAACTCACCAGCAGTTATGATCCATTTTTGTCTTCAAGTGTCTGCAGGTTTCTTCTTAAACATGTTGCTGCCATCACACTAGGCGCTGACCTCCTCCTGAGTTGGTCTCGATTTCACTACGGCTCGGACTTTCTCTACCTTTTGCTCTCTTCTTGCACCCCTCCCACCACTGACGTTTTTTTAAATGGTTTGAGACCTTTTGTTTTTGTCACTGTGGCCTGAATTTTCTAAAATCCTTTCACTGTGTTATATTATGGCAGTATGAGTGTCTCTGAGCTCAAATTATTGCTTCTTTTGGATAAAAATTTGATATTTTTTTCTTTTAGCTGTTTTTGGTGATGTGTTCTGGCGCATGGAGACGTCACAGGAAGGTCACCAGCTCTGTTTAACACAAGGTGAAAATCTGGATCATATTCATCACACCCAGGATATCTCTGCTGCTCTCCAACTGTCCAGTTTGTCCCGTTGACTAATTCTTCACTCATCTTGTCACACTGGGTTTGTCGTGGGGGTGTAGTCTTACCAGAGGGGCCAGGTCAGGCGGACTGTGTGGTCTGTCGCTGCTTGGACACTTTTATCCTTGAGTCGGGCAGTTATACAATYAAGCCTTGTGCAGGGGCAGAGGAGCGAGCTCCCCGGAGTCAGACCACTGTCTGCAGCCACTGAAACTTTAGAGGACTGAGTGAAAGGACGCCCCCACCCCATCCACCCCAACTCCTCCTCCCCCCGCCTGCTTTAGCTGTGCGATACTGTGGCCTGCACAAGGACAATAACTTCCTCCTGTATTATTGATGCCACAGGGAACAGCAATCACTCAGTGCAGCCGGGCTCAATTCACCACGGGAATAGTCAATGAGAAACTAGATCTGCTCCGTTCGTTCCTCCTCCCTCGGCTGGAAACTCTGTCAAAGCAGTGGGGAAATCAGCTGGTGAAAATAGCTGTTGAGATTGGAATATGTGCTCCGAGGCCAACTTTTAGCCCCGTTTTCCAACAGAAAAGATAAAAAGGACGGAAAATGAATCCAAATCTGAGCGTTTAAACGTGGTGGGAGTGTTTAAAATGGTGATTATATACCGGTGCGAGTCATTAGAGTTTGTTTGATTGCATATTAACGGCATGGTTTGAAGAACGGGCTCAGAAAAAAAAAAACCTCTGCAGCTGCCAGGATTTTTGATTTGAGTAATGAAGAAATGCGGTCGGCTCTTCATTTGAGTCAAGATTAAAGACAAACTAATTCACACAGATAAATGTGCTGTTTACATCCTCAAAGAGCGCTGGTGAGTAATGTTCCCACTGCAGGCCGAATGTTTGATCAATGACCTTCATCGTGGGGTTTTTGTGTTGAAATATGGAAACGTAAAATGGTGAAGAGACGGTTTGGCTCTGTCCTCCCTCTGAGGTCAAGTGTCTTAAAAAAAAAGATTTTTTAATATTTTTTTGTGTTTGATAAACTTGTGAACTTTGGTTTTATCATTCAGTCTTTTATCTTCAGGACATGAACTGATATCCTGATGTTGGGAGGCAGACAAAACATGACTCTTAACCCACCGTGTTTCAAAATAAAAATTTGTGTGTGGGTGTACATGTTTTTGCTTCCTGGTGGGGATGATTTTTGACCATTTTCCTGGTACACACAGCCTGATGAGGACCCAATGGGGACAAAAGCCTGGTCCCCATTGAGGGAAATACGGTTGGGTCAGGAGTTAGGGTTGGGACTAAGGTGTGAATTGAGTTTAGGTTAGGTTTAGGGTCAGGTATGTACCTGTGAGGTTAGGTTTAGGGTCAGGGGTCAGGGTTAAGCTATGACAATAAATGAATGGAAGTTAATGCAAAGTCCCCATGAGGATAGAAGAACAAACGCGTTTGTGTTTGTGTGATGTGTGGCTCCTTTATCCTCTTTTCAAAGAAGAAAAAAAGTCAAATGTTCCACCATAAATTCACAAAGTCTCAAAGATATTAACTGTCTTGTCATTTCAAACTGCTGCCTGATCAGGTCTGTTTTTTGTCTCACATAAAACTGGTGATAAAAAGAGTTCAAGGCTCCAAAAACACTAAATATTTACATGTTTTTTTGTTGCAAAGAACAAGGTCAGTTTTTGTAAAACATGAAAAAGCCATAAAATTGATTCTGTATCACAAGAGCACAATAAAAGTGTTTATGAGTAAGAGGATGGAAGGTACATGCACCAAGCTACAGATTACAGCCCGTTACTTCACTGCAGCTGTGATTGAGAAGTGAAATTTGAACACATTTATGGTTCCCTCAGTTAGAAATAACTTGGGTTTTGGAACAATCTGTATTTCAACATCATTTCCTTTAAATTTATTTTAAAAACACATCTGTTCTCACTGACTTTTAACCAATTGTTARTTGTTGTTTTTTATTGTTCTGTTCTTTCTTTCTTTTTCTTTGATAATTTTTACATTTATTTGTTTTATTGTTTTTAACTTTTTTGCTTTTTATTGTTCAGAACTTTGGTAACCTGTTGTTTTTAATGTGTTTTATAAATAAATTAGACTTGACTTAACTGAATAAAACATTGCGTTAGGCTTAGATATAAAGATTGTTATTGCGTCACTGACCTTCATGTTTTAGTGCTAACTTATGACCTTAGAAATGTTTTTTATAGTTACTTTATTCTGTGCTTAAAAGTCCAGAAAGATTTTGTGTTGTGGCATTCTTCATATCACATTTTATAAAATAAAAAATAAAGAATAAATAAGTGTGCTTTGCTGATAATCAGACTTTTTATGCTTTTAGAAATCTGTTAAGCTGAATCTTTTGAAAAAAAAAGGTTTTGAAAAAACTGACGTGTTTTTCAGCCTTGAAAACAAAATATTACAGGTTTGAATGGGGTGATGAAAAGGACAGAGAAAAAAGCTTGTCTACATTCAAGTATAAATGAGARCAGTTTTAAGGTAGCAGAATAAAATAAACTGAAGTACTGTTCCAGTTCTCAGGGTCAGAATTTTCACCCTTTTTTTTTCAGGAAGATTTATTTTCCCCTCTGAAAATCATTTTTGATATATTTTCTCAATAGAAACGGTTCTTTTGATTAAAAAAAGTTATTTAAAAAATTAAATTCACCTTGTTCCTTTAACATTTTTTATTTCTTTTAATGTCACCGCGCTCGGTTGTAGTGCACTCTCTCTCTCTACCTCTAGAGGGCAGCATASGGGTGGGGTGGGGGGTGGGGGGTTATGATTGTGATTCCAGCTCTGAACCCTGAGAAAAACAAAACAATATGTTTGGTTAAACTTAATTTATTACTGAATATGCATGTTTTATCAAACGTAAATCGCAGCAACATGGGAGTTTCTGATGCAAAAACCAGCAGGATTTGCTGTGATTTTGTTCTTTTGACTCGTTGATTTTTACTCCAAGATCTATTTTTTGCTTACAGGATAGTTGGGAGAACTTATCCAGGGTAGGAACTTGGAGCCATTTGCTTCAGTTCAGCAGTCAGCAGCAAATTCTTACGAGCCTACAAGACACATAATTTTATTTAAATAAAAGAGTCAGCAGTAAAATACATGTCATGGTTTTGTTTCTAGAAGTGAATGAATGACAAACCTTAGAAATTAGATTTCTTTTGTGCTCTAAGACCTTGATTGTAGAATTCTTGGACTCAAGATTTTCCTACAAATACAAACATATACAGTATATGTATATTTTTGTTATTGTCTTCAGAATAAAGACGAAGTGTGTGACTCTACAGCAGTACCTTCACTTTGGTTGTGATGCCCATCAGGGCGGTGTGGTCCACGTTCGGAGCTGTGAGCACAGACTGGAGCTGAGCCTGGATCTTCTCCAGACCGTCCACCCAGGTCTGCAGCTTACTCTCCAACAAGCTGTTCCTCAAATCTGTTTCATCCTGCGCTGTCTGAGTGTTCTGACGAAAAGACTCGAACAGCTCGTCCCTCTCCAGCTGGAGCTGCAAACACGAAGAGAGACATAAATATTTATCAAAGATTGACACAAAATGTGCTTTTATTTCATAAACATTCTGATCTTTAGCTTTTACCTTGGTGAAGTGGTGTTTCAGTACCTCGTGGTCTGTTTTCAAGTCTTCCAGGACTTTTCTTTTGGGTATTTTTATCTCTTTCTGTTAAGAAATGTAACAAAATAAAATCTGAGTTTTGGGGGGGGTTTTGCACATATTTTAAACACAACTCCAAACTTGGATTTAACCTTTACCACTGAGCCGCGTTTGGTTTTCTTCTCGACGTCAGCGATTTCCATCCTGACTTTTGCAAGAAGCTCAGTGAGATGAAGGTTTTCCTTCAAAACAGAGCTCTGATCCTGCTTCATCTTCTTCAGTTTCACCTTCAGTTCGGCAATTTCTTCCTAGGATGTAAACAAAATGAGTCACAGAAAAACAAAAACACAGAAAGTAAAGGCAAGTTTTTTCCTAAATTAAACCCACACTACAAAAATTTGCCTTTTAAAACTAAGTTTAAAAAAATATTAGATTATAGTCTGGATCTTCTTTAAGGGAAACTATCTGCCGGTGCAGTAAGACAGTTGCACATGGTAGCTAAGACTTCTTAAAATAAGGAACAGGATTAAAACAGTATCTAACACATTAATCTCTTGCTTAGTTTATCAGTCTCAAAACAAGATCAAAAGTACTTTTTGGCTGGATATAAGATTAAAAGACATTACATACAAAAGTAAACGATCAAAACAAGAGCTTATTTTGAACTAAAAGAGTCCAGTCTAAACAAAGTGTGTGAAATGAGAACACATRCGTTGAGTTGATCGATGGCCTCAGCATTTTGCATCACGTTGAGCACGACTGCTTTAGCGTCCCTGAAGAACTGGTTGTGATCTTCTGTCAGAGCCATCATGTGGCTGCTCCACTGCAGCTCCTGTGTGCTGATCACACTTCGCTTTATCGTCTCCTGTTCTTCTTGCAGCTGCTGCATTTTCTCCTTGCATCTCGCTGTAGTTTCTAATCAAAAAATAAATAAATTCACAACAGCTCAGTAAGTTTCTAAAATTATGAGAAGTTTGGTTAAGAGACTAAACTCTTGTTTACCTGCGAGAAGCTTGTCGAAGTTGGCCCTGGTTGCTGCCGTTTCTTCTTTGTGTTTCTGTTGAGGAAACAACAGACAGGGTCATCTTTTATTTTGAAGGGGCAGGGTTGCACTTCTTTTTTAACATCAGTCACATTTAGTTTGAGGATCTGAACTTCAAGCATTTTTGCTGCCATCAAAACAAACTGTGGGACAAGCTAAAAAGGATATGAAGATCTTGCGCTTCCTTAGCATTGGGCTAATTTAGCATTTTCTTTTTATGGCTGATGGATTCAGTCACTGAGGATCCTCTGAAAATATGACAAAATATTCATCACTCACTGGTTTGTGAACAATCTTGTTGAAGCTCATTGTTGATTACCTGGATCATACCGATATCCAGGGTTTGTTTTTGTGTGCTGTTATTGCTTTTATGTCATAGATTGTGTGGTTTTGTTTACATAATCAGTCAAAGTGACTATTCTTATTCCTGTAAATGCAACGACATCAAAGACATTTATTAATTCAAACAAAAAAATATGATATTTGTCTGTTTAAGACAGGGAGGTCAAACTCAGTGACACTAGTGAGCCAAACCTCAAAACTATCTTCAAGCTAGGGGCCAAATTCGTCAAAATCTATTGAAGAAATACAAATGACCATTACCAAATTATGTTTTATATAGTATTTAGAACATAAACAAACCAAATAAATAAAATTTTAAAAAGATAAATTTAGAAAGACACATCATTAGAATTCATTTTTCATGCCTTGCTCTCCATCAACAACTTTTTCATTTAATATAACTTATAACATTCAGAAAAACAGGTACAAACAGGCTGGATAAAATGGGCCAGATTTGGTCTGCGGACCCTGAGTTTGATACATGTGGTTTAAAACATTGATGGGGAATCTCCCAGGTAATACGTACACCCCAAATAACATCACAAGATCAAAAGCACCCATATGTGACAGATTTGGACCACTGACATAGTTTAAAGGCAAACTATTAAAAACCAACAACACATGGTGTGTGGGACAAACCAGTTCAAGCTCCCTGATTTGATTTTCACTTCCGAGCCTCTGCATGTCCACAGTGATAGCTCTCATTTTGTTAAAAAGTTCGTCCTCCAGCTCCTCGTGCTCCTTCTGCAGYGCAGCAGCAGCAGCCAAACGGTCTGCTTTCAGCTCAGACACTGTGTTCTGGTGCTCACACAGCAGGTGCTTCATCTTCTGCTTGTACACCTGGTGAGAAAGGAAGAAATTATTAAAATTGTAAGGTTGGTTTATTGATAATTTTGCCTCCAAGTATGTTCAATGATACACATTTAAGCTAATCAAAAACATTCATGAAGTAGTGTTTTTTTGGAATTGATTACTTAAAACTTTCAACTATTTCCAAGCAGAAAATTGCTCTTAAAAATATGTGATCCTTATTAGGCTTTAACAGTAAATCCTGCGTTTATATCCGTTCACCTTACCATATTCTCCACGCGATGACACCCATCATCTTCCTCAGCAGCCCTCTCCAAGTTTTTCAGCTTGGCCCTGGCCTCATCTAGTTTCCTTTCAGTGATTTCCCTGAAGACGCGGATCATATCCTCCTCCAGCTGGAAGTAGCTTCTCTCTTCCCTCTCTCTGTCCAGCTCCTCTTGCAGGTGTACGATGTGTTCTTCCATCTGAAATACAGTTTTATTGTAGACAGAGCATATCTGTGACAGATGATAGACAGATACTCATCCAGGACAGGGTATATGTTCAGTGTCTTTGCACAGTGACTGGACATCGTTTCTTGATTGTTGAAGACGTTTTTGATACTTATATGAAGCTTTTGTAACTTTGCAGGAGCATCTGAGAACACAACACAGTACTAGCTTTTCAAACCAAACAGAATCCTGCGACCGAACGTGATCCACCTTAAGAATAAACCCCACAGAATATGGGATGCCCAGTTCCAAACAGCCTCAGGAGGGAGGGGAGGGAGGGACAGGGTTCCCACACCTTGGTCAACATCAAATTCAAGGACCTTTCAAAGGCTTTCCAGTACCAATTTCCTCAAATTAAAGAACCACGCACAATGGCAATTACCTACTGCTACCGCAGATTGTTACCAATAAACACGTTTATTATCAAGTAAATTCAATGAAAAACTTAACAGCATAGAAGTTGTTGAGTCAGAAACAACGATGTCAGTTTACCATAACCCTGAGTTATACACATTATTGTGTACATTGTTATCCAATGTGTTTTTTTTTTTTGTTTTTTTTTTAAAAGATGACGAAAATCTGTCGTGTGAATAGAGAATTTCAATCCCCAAAAACATTCAAGGACTTTCAAGGACAAGTGTAATTTTTGGCTGTTTTCACAAACTTTCCAGGTCCTTGAAATAATTTTTTTTCAAATTCACAAACCTTCAAGGATTTCAAGGACCCGTGGGAACCCTGGAGAGAGGTTAGTTTGTGAGTCCAGTTTGTATAAATGGATCTTTGCAAAAACAAGTCAGTTTCTTTAAAACCTTTTCTGATTATTTTAATTAATAAATTTCCATTAGTATTTAAACCTGGCTTGTATTTAACAGAAACTGACAGCTCGTTACATAAAAATGTGATTTATTTTATGATGCATATTTAGCTCCAACCTGCTCCTTGGATATCTCCTCCTTGGTGAAGCCATTTATCAGAGTGGGAGGCTTTGCAGCTGCAGTCTGTTTACTTGTGTCTTTCTTTTTGGGTGGCTGGAGAGAAAACAAACACTTTAACACAGTGCAGGATTAATATATATATATACACACACATATAGCCCATGGGTGCTACACACCGCCTCCTTAATTTAGCCGGAAGCTTCTCGTGTCATAACTTCAAAATGTCTCCGTCTACCGTTAATTAGCCAGCTAGCACATTAGCTAATTATTTTTAAAAAGTATCTATAAAACTGTATTTACCATTTTTATGCAGTTGTTGGAGTTTGAGGAGAAAAACGAACCGATCAGAAGTCCAGTTCGACACCAGGGTCAAACATTTGTTTCCATGACAACAGCGGAGGGCGGGCGCAGAGGAAGTCATGAACATCCGGGTACTTCTTATCTAAGTTTATGTTTCCCAACTGGGTGTTGATCTAATCATATAATTACGCATTTGTCTACTTATGTTCTTTATGAACAAATGTTAATTTAACATTCAAATGTGCAAATAATTTCTACAACTGTTTAATTCTGGTCTTTTGATAATCATATTCCCCCTTCATGATGATTTGTCCTATTATTTGGCTTGTGACCACATATGCTAGCAGACTAATAATATCACTTTAAGTGTTACTAATGAGCAACTGTTAATCTTATTATGGAACTGGAAACATGCATGTGGTTTGAATTAGCAGAGAAAACAGCACTAAAGTGGAAAAATATTTGCGTGGGAGCAGATTATAAATTTATTCACGCTGCAGCGATTATAATCAGTTACACGAGTCCTATAAATATGATTTAACAACTGTTAAAAACAGCTGAACATTCGTGCTTCTTGACTCCAGTGATTGCTTTGATCCTTTAAAAAGAAGGCACAAAATTGAAACAGTTATTTATTATTTACAAAATCAAAACATCTGAAAAAATGTCCACAGATGCAGGAGTTGATAGTCAAAGGTCACAGAGGTCATCATTCTCATCCAACCTGGACCTGTGGAGAAAAAACTGAGGCGTAAATAAATATTAGTCCAAATATCAATATGTGATGAATAAAAATAAAATTTAAAATATGAAGCGCACTCACAAGCGGTGGATATGATCTGAGAGGAAATCTGCTTCAACTTCTACAAAAATGAAGGAAATCATGTTTACAGTCAATTAAAGTGACTTCAATCAGTTATAAATAACAGAGGATATAACCTTTGGACAGAATAATTCTGATCCTGAAGGTTTTTTAATAAACAACAAAATGAAAAAAATATCTTTCATATTAGTGCAAATATTCTGGGCTCAGAAAATATACAAAATATAACAAAACAAAGATAAATAGTTTTCACAACAGTGTTGGAAAGGTTCTGATTTCTTGTCTTATGTGTTTTAAGAAAGTTTGTTTAAATTTAAAAAAATAAACTCCAACTTCATAAAATGCACCTATAAATAAAATGTGTTTTTTTGCGAGCCTGCTTATCCCCCATCTAATTAGCTTGAGTGCTTTTTGTTCCATTAGCTAAAGTTTGGCAAAGTTTGGTGTCGTTTTCTTTCTCGTCCGACGTCAACGTGGCTGACTTGGCACATTGTAAAAGTTCTTTGGGAGGCGGGACAGGAAGTACAACAGGAACKGAGGTGACGGAGCGCTTGTTGAGGAGTACGACGTCTACAGGTCCTCTGATGCTTTTTATATAGATCTGATACTTTTCCGGGCAGTTCGGGACCTGAGGAGAGATGAAGGTACGCTGGATTAGTTCAGGAGGCTGAAGGACAGAGAGCAGATGATGATGCAGAGCTTACAGCTTTGGGAATGGGAACATCAAACTGTGTGCCAACAGGTGCTTGTACTGCCAAAACAATGTGACCTGAAAGAAAATGAAACTAATATTTTAATATTTTGCATAAAGCAAAATAATTTTTCGGCTTCTAAACTGAAGCTGTACAGATATTTGCTAAACTGCTGACTCAGCTAAACATCAATTCCTTTAAATATTTAACAGTGGTGGGCACAGCTAACCAAAATGTTAGGTTTACTGACCACTAACCTTCTAAGCAAGAATCTTAGCCATGCTAACATTAAACTGTTAAACAGATTAAAAAAATTAGTAGAAGCTAACGCTAACCGCTAAGCCGACTGTAACTCCGACTGTCGGACATCTTCATCTCTTTCCAGCTGAAGACTGRTGGGACTGACAAAAACTCGTAGTTAGTTTGATTCTATTAGTTTAATTTGAAAGTGGGTGGGATCATCTGTGGCAAATTAGCCAATCCAAATCAGAATTATAGCTCCGCCTCCCTTCTGACATTTCTAGTTTACCCATTTCAGAATAGAAGCGTTTCTTTGCTCGAGATTTTTATAAATACGGTTTGAAGTTAATCAAACAGCAAATACTTTTTCTACCATATTTTAAGTTTAGTCAATTTTTGTAATCATTATTTAACTATTGTTAAATGTTACCTAATTTCAATGCTCTTAGTTTGAAGTTTATCTGCTAAAGATGCTACATGCTACACACGTCCAGCACTGCTTGTAAGAGGGGGTAKTTTTYATTTAATTCTGGATAAATGGCATTAAAATATAAGTTTTACACTTGTGATTATTTTAAGTGGACTTAAAATTAGCTGAACCTAGTTTAGCGGAAGCTATTGTGTCTGCTAATGGTTTACAAAGTTATTAATAATAATAAATGCTAATCCTCTAAATGAAAAGCTAGTTCTGTTATTAGCAGATTACAAGAACTGTGCCCACCACAACTTTTTGAATGCTCTGTCTTCTTT
>NW_013952407.1:4457075-4460011 GCF_001266775.1 Austrofundulus limnaeus | reverse complement strand
CTCGCACTGTGACTGCTGGATATGGGCACCAGTGACCCACGCGACCCTGAAAAGGAAGAAGCGTGTACAGAAAATGGATGGATGGATGGACTAATGTAGTGGAGGCAGAGTTAAAAGTGAATGAAATTAGTCCAGATTTTTACATCAGTGTTTGAAAATCTGACATGTTTTCCAAAGTCAGACGTAACGTCCCCACACAAAGAGCAGATTGCACTAAGTTTGTCTCTGCCTCTTTGGCTGAATTTTCAACCAGACCAGATTTAACATATCTGTTACGATCTGCTTTTTGTCTCTTTTTGTGAGGAGCAACAAGCAGGAGCAGCTTTAGCTGTCCCCCGTGGCCAAGAGGAAGCCCCCTAACTTACTGGTTCCTGCAGAGAAAGTGATTCATAAACCTGCTGCCTCTCATTTTAATGAGCTTGGCCCCGTTTCCTCCATTCTTTTGATTCTTCTCCATACAGATCTCCCATCAGCGTCGTCGCAGCAGCGCTGGCGGTGAACTTCAGAATTGACATGTTTCAGGTTTCCACTCGTGACGTTAATAACAAGTGAGAAAAGGTGCCGGCTCACCCCGGGATATCGGACGCCCGCTGAGCTGAGAACGTGTTTCAAAGCTGCGTAAATCAGGTACAGACAGCAGGCTGGGGGAGCTCTGCCTTCTCAAGCACAGAACCAGTCAGATGGGCTCGAGCCAAAGCAGCGAACAGACTAGATTATAAATTTTATTTAATGGGACTCGTGAGTCTTTGCACCGCTATATGTTCAACCATCCCACTGGCTCGTTTCCCCTCAATTTACACTTCTGCAACATCTGGATAAGCAGTCTGCTGTTTTATCTCTGCTCCCTGGAACGGTGGGGTGTCAAGCTGCCACACAGACAAACCTTCTGACATAAAAAATCCAGCAAAGTGACGGTACGTTACCACTGAAGCAGTTGCAGATATCTTCATCTGTCACATAGGCCAGAGTTGATATGAGTTAAGAAGCAATAGAGACACAAAGAAATAGTTCATTTACCAAACACAAAAATAACGTCTGTGCCCCCCAGTTTAAATCCGCTCAGCTTCAGGTAAAACTGAAAATATTTATATACATCTACATACAATTTTTTGTTGTTTTTGAGCAGGAGTAAATTAAGAACAAAATATCTAATCAAAGTGTATTTAAACAGTGTTAAAAAGGATATGATGTGCAGCCTTCTCTCATGCTCCTGATGCTCTCCTCAACAAAAAGCTTCTCTTGGTCCAACATCAGCTCCTGACGGTCCAAGTCCTCCAGCTCTGACTTTAGGGCTACTTCCTGTGCATCGTCTCCGCCTCTTGCAAATAAAGAGTTATGTAAACCAATGTAAAGCAATTATACTGTGTTGTTGTACTTTGAACTCACGAATGAATACTTACATCCACTTTACATGGTTCTTGGATATTTTGGCAATGAGGCCGGCACCCTCCAGCACATTTGTGATGTCGTAGATTCTTCTTTTGTGTCCACAAAGAGTCTCGACAGCCTAAAATGACCCTCCCGAAAACAAACGTTATCACCATTTTACCACTATTATGAGAGATTTTCTGTTTAATATTTTGTTTACTCAGAAAATGTAGCATAGAGATGGGTAGAAATAGGTGAAAACCATTTATAGCTACTGGTTAAACACAACAACATATTTTTTTTTCAAATCCATTAAACATGATCTACACTCTTAAATTACTGTAAGGAAAATCAGAAAGATTTGAAATGTTTTTTTGTACTTGTAGAATAACACAAGCTGTGTAGCAAAATAGGTGCTTGTAGATTAATTAAATTTTAGTATGGTTATATTATAAACAAAACTTAAGACACTGTAAAAAAAACAACAACAACTGAGTTTTTGTGTTTCATGTGGTTCACGTACATATCTGAGATCCAGCGCTGTGTTTCCTACTTCCTGTAGTAACTGGACAAAGTTCCTGGTGAGCACAGCGAGGCTCCTCATCTTTCTACTTGGTTTTGGTTTTTGAACCAGCACGAATAATTTTTTATCTTTTCCAGGATCCATGTTGCTGCTCAGGACAGAAGAACAGAACCGATAAAAAAAAAAATGGTAAGAACTTCCTCGAGTTACCTGAAACCTTCCTTCAAAATAAAACCATGTTGGGCTTTCCTTGCACGTTGTTTTTTGTGTTTTTAAGCCACGAGTTTATTCATACAAATGAGAATTGGAGTGTAAATGAACTGTTTAAAAACAAAACACCTAAACTTACTCGACTCCTACACATAATACTAAACCCTACGTGGTTTATTATGAAAAGCATAAACCGGAAGTGTTACATTTTCACATGCTTTCATGCAAAAAGTTGCAGTTTCTTCTTAATCAACATTGTACAAGTACTGTAAGGAACTTCTAAATGCTCTAACATACATCACATTATCTACATATTTGTAACATTCAATGTAAAAACTGAGAACAGGATGGTTTACCTTTTACAGATGTTTTGATGAAAAGACAGTTGCTAATGCAGCGCTAACGTTAGCATTCTTGCCGATTACCACTTTAAGGTTATATCAAATTCATCAAAGCTAGAGGGACGTATTAAGCGTTGAATTCCGACGAAGAACACTCTTTAAAAGTACTTTTCTGTCCTTACCCTAATAGTGTGCCAACCTCCTAATGTCATGGAGCGGTTTTGCCGCCTTCTTTTCCGGTAGATGTATCCTTCACAATAAAAGCCCAAACTTTCGGCCTAAAAGTCTACGAGAGTTTGGTGTTTTCCACTAATGTAATTTACTGCAATTTATATAAAGTGTATGCTTTTTTTTAAATGTGGGAATAATTCAAACATTTTWAACAAAAGTGCACACTCATTTTAACAAATTAGAACTAACATGTAAAAAAATTAACCCAAAAATAATTGAGTTACTTTTGACATTGTTGACAATATCGTTACCTTGTAAAGTGA
>NW_013952407.1:4440348-4457017 GCF_001266775.1 Austrofundulus limnaeus | reverse complement strand
TATATATACTTTTTGAATTCATTGAAATTTTTTAAAAACTTTTTGATAGTTGAAAAAAACTAATTCACGTTTGAATTAAGGCAGTAAAAGACTGGGAAAACTTGTGAAAATCTTAAAAGGTAAAAACATTTTGTGGAACTCTCAGTTGCTTTAAATGTTGAAGAACAGAATTAGTGTCACAATAAAATGTTAATTTTCTTTCACATTTTTAGAATTTTAACTTTTTTAACAGAATTCTTGGAATAAATTCAGAATTCTTTATAAAGTCAGGCTTTTGAGAAAAAAAATCTGACTTTAATCTCTGAATTTTGAGATCAAGGATCACTTCTGGGATTAAATCCAGAGATCAGAATTTTGGTGGAAAAAAAGTCATAAATTTGAAATTTGTCAGAATTCTGAGTAAAATATGTCTCTAACTCTAGAAATAATTATCTTCTATACACATAAGATCTTTTTTATTTTTTTATTATTGTTTGTTTGTTTGTTTGTTTGTTTGTTTGTTTGTTTGCTTGCTTGTTTGCTTGTTTGCTTGTTTGCTTGCTTGCTTGCTTTTGTTACATGTTATCCATAGGCTACATCATTTCGGTTTCTCTGCTATAAAGTACAAAATTGAGTAAATGAAAAATCTTATTTATCTGTGTTTTTATTCAGTTTTTATTAAGTGCAAATAATAACTATTGCCTCTTCAGATAAATAATTTCGTATCTTTATTTCCGGGTAGAGTCAGGCGGAGGTCACGTGACTCGGAGCAGCAGCAGTCATGTGACGCTCACTCGGTGCAGACTGAGGACGGAGGTGCAGGAAGTTGTCTCCACCAGCAGACTCAGTTTTTCTTCCTTGTTATTATTATTGTTTTTAATTAGTGTGAACAGAGTGAGGTTGGAGTCATGTACTCCGGCGGGTTCCTGCTGTGTTTGTTGTGCGTTTTTCCGCTTGGCGCACGCGCTCAGTACGACCCTGATGAGGTCCAGCAGCTGCCCGGGATGACGTTCAAACCCAACTACCAGCAGTGGTCCGGGTACCTGGACGCAGGGCCTGGCAGGTTTCTCCACTACTGGTAAGAAACAGAAACCAACATATTTAGGTCTGAATGTGTTTGTTTTGTTTTAATTTAATTGACAGAAAAACTTAAAACAAGTGTTTTAATCAAAAGGAGCGCCACCGAGTGGTCACCTCCAAATAAATAAAATAAAAACACTGCCCCTTTTGGCTGCACAATTTTATCATTTTAGCCCCGATCTTTTTTATTTCCCTTAGTTTTTGTAAGATTACTAGAAYCTCATAACACAACATGTCTCCCTGTCTCTTTAAATCAAGATATGAGCTTGAGTGAAGGAGGGGTTATGTTATAAATGATGCGTTCACGTGGAAGAAGTTTGTTTTGTTTTTTTAGTGCATCGAAATGCCAAAACTTTTGTGTTGTATCATTATGGGTTTTACGCAGCTGCCTGATCAGAGGTGAGTGAATTTAGYACCTCCCGGCACATGATGCACACAAAGACCAGCGTTATCTGTCCAGTTCAAAGGACACTTGGGTTAAAATGACCCACAGATTAGACAATGAAAATAATCTCCTGCAGGTTTGTGACGTCTCAGAGGAACCCGTCCAAAGACCCCGTGGTGCTCTGGTTGAACGGGGGTCCYGGCTGCAGCTCCTTGGATGGGTTCTTGTCAGAAAACGGACCGTTCCACGTGAGTTTTCTCACTTTAAATGAACACGTTTGACAGATTTGTCAGTCGGTGATGATGGTTTTGTGTTTCAGGTGAATGATGACGGGGAAACCCTGTATGAGAATCCTTTAAGCTGGAATAAAATCGCCAACATGTTGTACCTGGAGTCTCCCGCAGGAGTGGGTTACTCCTACTCTGATGACCAGCAGTATAAAACCAACGATGATAAGGTGAATTATTTATTTAAAAAAATAGTTTTATAAGTAATGTTTGACTGAACTCTGCTAGACACCAGATTACCTGCTCTTGTTTCAGGTMGCAAAAGATAACTACAGAGCCCTTCAGAGTTTCTTCGTGAAGTTCCCAAACTTCACAGAGAACGAGTTCTTCATTTTTGGRGAAAGTTATGGAGGATTTTACGCACCGATGCTGAGCCTGCTGGTGGCCACCGGAAGGGCCGAAATCAACTTCAAGGTGAGGTTTTTCGGAGACCCCGTGGTTTTACTTTTTATGAACAGCCCCGCCTTTTTAAATCTGAACGCTCACACCTTTTSTCAGGGCTTTGCAGTGGGAAACGGCCTGAGCAGCTTCGATCTGAACGATCAGTCTCTGATCTACTTTGGTTATTACCACAGCCTGTTTGGAGAAGAGTGAGTCTCATATAACATCCAGTTTATGATTGTACTTTGGATATTTAATCTAATATACATACATATATATGTATATAGCAGTTTGAAGAAACTGATGTTTGGTTTGACTTTCARTCTGGTCTAAAAAAGGCCTCGAGCAACCTCTTGTGTTTTCTGACACTGATTTATTTGCATTGTTGAAATGGGTAAAGAAATTAGGATGAACTGAGTTTCCAGCAGGCTTGTTGAAAATTACCTGAAGATGCAAACTTTAAGGAGGCATATTCTGACATTTTCTGTTTTTATTGGTGGTTTATGTTTGTGTATCTGAATTCACTGCCAGTTAAATATGGAGCTAACTTGGGGCCATAAGGTTTGTTCAAAAAATATATTTTTTTAAACTGAAAGAAACATTTTAAAACTGGAAAAAAATAAATATTGTATAGTTTTTACTGATAAAACAGCCTGATGTACAGTAATTATATGATACAAGGACCTGCCATATTTTTTTAAATTACGAGACAATGGCCTGCCATACATGTTAATTATGATACATTGAACTGTCATAATTATTTATTACATGATGCAACAGACTGCAGTAGTTTACAGTTACATAACACAATGGCTTGCCATATTTTAGTAATTATATATACAACGGCATGCCATATTTTTTCATTATAGGATACAACAGGTTGCCRTACTGGTTCATTATATGCTATAACGGCATGCCCTACATGATATGAACTTTTTAAAAACGTTTTTTTAAGTTTTCAGAACTCTTTGATCTGTTTTCTGTGCAGTCTGTGGCGAGATCTGAACACAAACTGCTGCAACAAGAAAAGCTGCAACTTTTACAACAACACTTCTGAGGCCTGCAGGACAATGGTACGTGTGTGCGTTCAGTTCCTGTATGTGCTTTAGACTTTCTGCTTCTGTAAAACCATGTTGTTGTCCCCCCCACCGGTCCAGGTGAACATAGCCTTCAAGATCGTGTATGAAAGCGGACTGAACGAGTACGCTCTGTACCTGGACTGCGAAAGCCACCAAGCATACCACCAAGGCTACGTCAGGACCATGAGTCATGTCTTCAGGAACTTCAGGAAGAACCTGCACGCCTACAAGGTGCTGCTCGCTGCTTTCCTCTGTGTTTTTATCTGAATCCTCTCAGCATCACGGTGATGTTTTCACATGCAGCTGCCAGACGTGAGGCCGTCCTCCTTCTCTCTGAGCTCAGTTCCTCCCTGCATCGACAGCAAGGCGATGACCATCTGGCTGAACAGAGGCRACGTGAGGAAAGCTTTACACGTTCCCGACACGCTGCCTCCGTGGGACATCTGCAGGTTCTTCACTGATACATTTTAAAGACAAGKATCATTTTAACTGTGAAATAATTCACTGTGTAAAAGATCCTTTCGTTGCGTTTTTGCCTGCTGCTGCAGCCCAGTTGTACTGGGAAGTAGAAATTTAAACTGGAACTCCCCTTCCAGTGGGAATTCCCTGTCGGAAAGTGGAAGATTTCAGAATTCAAGATGGCAGCTCAGTTATTGTTAGCGATGCGACGAGGAAGGTGACGTTTTATGTTTTAGTCTTATTTAGTTTAGTTATTAAGTTATTTATCTAGTTTTTCAGTCTCTGACCTTTTTGAATTTAAAGAAAAGTCTTCAACACTTCAAATTTCTATAGTAATCTTTTTGTGCCTCCTTTTAAAGAGAAAAGAAATAAAGCAAATAACTGAAGGATATCTTAAGTTTCTTGTTGTCTTGTTGCAGTGACGCGGTTGGGAATGAATATGATATTTTGTACTCGACGATGAAGAACGTGTATCTGAAGCTGCTCTCTCTGGGCCTGCGGGCGCTCGTCTACAACGGAGACACAGACATGGCCTGCAACTTCCTGGGAGATCAGTGGTTTGTGGAGGACCTCGGCTTAAAGGTAGCTTTCATTCTGGRCCGCTTGGAATATTTTCATGAACTTTTTTTTTACTCTTAAGTTTTACAGTGAAGTTTTGACAACACAGAATTAAAATAAAAAGGACATTTGGAAACACACGATACAAAACAAAATGTTGCAGGCATCAGAACAAGCAAACAGATCAAATATTTTAGGACTGTTTTATGTTTTTATCTTGAAAAAAAAATAGAACAGTTGAGCCATAGAGCTGTAAAGTCTCTGAACCCTAACACTTTTGATGCTTTTAAATCACATTTTAAATTAAAACATAAAGATTCTTAAAAGCAAACAATAAAACTCAWACTGTAAACCTTGACCTCATCAATAAAGCTGATTAAATCCAAACTTGGCACAAAACATGAGTACATTTGTGTTTGGTAGATTGTTTCTTTGTTGTAAAACTGCTTCTTGCCAATAAATCTTATAAGGAGCACCAGAAACTCTAAACAAGAGTCAATAACAGCAGACTGAGCTATTTGACAGAGAAGATTTGGCTAATTATTCTTGTGTGCAACCCTCATACTCAGCTCTACTGCTCACCTCATAAATGCATGTTCCTTACAAATGTTGCACCATTTAAAAGGGAAATAAACAGGATTTCCAACAATAAGATTTATTACCAAGAAGCATTGGGCCTCATGCAAGAACCGTTCGTACGCACAGATTTGTTCTTAAATTGTGCGTACGAGTGATTTAGGAGAATTTGTGGCATTCACCAATGTTTTTGTATTCTAAGAATTTTTTCAGAAACGAACAAAATTCGCGAGTGGTCCAGACCTGTCGTATATTTTATGAGCAGTCAGTCTGCTGTTATCCAGACGGGTTTTCTTCATTAATAACTTTATATTTYGTTAGTTTGAAGATAATTTGAGTTGAAAATAAATCACACTCCATAATTATGTTGACAATAGGCTATTCTCTTTGAATTAGTTATAATTTTAAATGTAATAATTTAGACTAAAAATATAAATTGTCTGTCCGTTTTCTGCCACTTATCCGGGATCGGGTCGCAGGGGCAGCAGGAGAGAGACCCCACTCTCCCCAGCGACACCTTCCAGCTCGTCCTGGGGGACTCAGACGTTCCCAGACCAGAGGGGGTACACAATCCCTCCAGCGAGTCCTGGATTTTCTCCAAAGTGCCAGACTTATTTTGAAAACATTTTAAAATGCTTAGTTCAGACCCACAACTGAGACCACCTGTGACCGCGCGCGGGGTGGTGGTGGGTTGGGGGGTGTACGGTGCGCAGCGCTGTGTCTTCTGAATAAATGAAAATGATTTAACACAGTTGTTTATACTTTTAGCAGCTCTTTTTATYCCACAGCTGACCTGCTAAAAATGACAGATTTTCTTTTCTGGATCTCTGATAGCAGGACTTCAATCTCTGAACTCGTAAAGTTTTTCTTTTTAGTTTTCGCTGTCATTTTTTCATGAATGGACACTTCCTTGTATCTGAGGCAGGAATCATAGCCTTATATGGTGTTTTTGGGGTGGTAATTATGCTAATCTCCTCTCGCGTGCACGAGCAGCTGGATACGAACAGGTGGAATTTACGCAGCTCATTTACACACTTTTCCTGAAGACAGAAGAGTTTGTTGAGTCTGCCGTGACATGTTCGTACGAACCCTTTTGTACGAACAAAAGTAAGAGAAATTTAGGATAAGAATACRAACATGTTCTTGCATGAGGCCCAATGTTACAACAAAAACACTTTTTTTGTGCTAAATTTAGATTTTCTCTCAAAACTAGTTTAAAATAATCTGGTTTATTCTTCCTTTTGAAGATTTTATTTATTTATTTTATTTATTTGTATTTTGTTAGGTTTTTTTTTTGTATCCCATCTTTTAAGAAACATCACTAAATTGTCCTAAACTGTTTCTAGGAAACCAGTAAATACCAGATCTGGATCGACAACGACCAGGTTGCTGGTTTTTATCAGCARTTTGGAAACATCACGTTTCTGACAGTAAAGGTAAGAATTAATCAGTTTTTCACGTCTGTCCTGATTCAGGTGGTGTGGTGGGAGGATTACTCTACATAATTGTTGTTTTTTTTATGCTTCAGGGCGCGGGTCACATGGTTCCTCAGTGGGCTCCGGGTCCAGCTTTCCACATGTTCCAGTCCTTTCTCACAAACAGTTCTTACTGAGCCCAGATGGAGATTCATGTAGTCATTATTCTCAGGGAAATAAGTCTCTTGTGATTTTAATCTCACAATGTTTACTCATTTTTTAGGGATGAATGGAGGATAAACTGAATGAGTTTCACTAAGTGTCCTTTTTGTTTAATAGAACTGTGACCTGATGGTGGAACTAAAATGTCCAATTTACAAAGCTGTGCCCCTCTCCCAAGATTTAATATAAAAATATATATATGGAATTTATTTTTAGTTCAGTCCTATGGTTTTCAAACTAATCATATAGCTTGTGTTCAAGGGAAAAGAGGAATGAGCCAAAATACAGAAAACCTAATTACTACTAATAAACATGGTTTATTAAAAGGGATTGTAACGCCTGGAGGGAACAGACTAATGGTTACTAATTTAACAAAAATAATTTGTTCATTAAGTTATGATTGTTTTGTGTGAAACACATCTGCTCAGCTGAACTGAGGTTAAACAATTAGATTTTCTGTTTAACACTCTGACCTCATTATACTGCAAACGGATGTTGTTTGTACTTTAATTAAAAACCCACCAGAAATATGCTTTAATGCTAAATAATATTTATATCTGCAATTAAGCTGAATGTCATTTTTTATTATTATTATTAGTAAAGCTTTTTAACATTGTTCCTAATCTATCAAATGAAATCTGTTGACTTCATTTTATTTTGAAAATAAGATTTTCAAAACTTGTAAAATCCAAAATGTTTATTTTTTTCCTTTGATGCTTTTTCATTACTTTGAGTATCTTCATATTAAAGTGTTTCTGAAAGAATACATGAAGTCTGATGGATCATATGTGATTAAAGTGGGGTTTTCCTGTCAGAAAAAGCAGCAAATAAAAGGTCATTAAAGCAACTTCCTGCAACAAAAACAACATATATAAAAAATGACACAAATTATTGATCAAACTATAAAAAACTGTTTAAATAAATAAAACCCAACATTTTCTGACTGCAGCATATTTGATATTGTTTACAATAACATTTTCTGAGTATAAAAAAAGGAAAATCCCTTTTAGACTTTGTTCAATATCAACATAGTGTTTCACTTGATTTTACAAAAACAGAAAATATGTAAAATCATTTAAATCTAAACTGTCAGAGCTAAATGCTGTTTCCTGTCTGAAAATGCACAAATGATTTTATCTAAATATACTTCAGTTCTTGTGCAGATAAAATGGAAATTGTGTGAATTTTAATTAGTTTTAAGAGGATGATTGTATTTGGGAACCAAAGCAACAAAAAGAAAATGTTCACATTTTAGTTTTAAAGCAAAGATGATCACTTTATTTCTCCTGATAAAATAAATTTAGAGTCTCCTCAATAACTGATGTAAACTTTTAACTTCCTGTCAGGAAAATTAGGTTGTTTTGCTTCTTGAGCTCATTGATGTTTAGCAGTGAGGAGCCAGCACCGTTCAGAGATGGCGCTTGTTTTTTTTTTTACTTCCTGTTGGCTGACGCACAGATCCAGACCTGCATCTCCAGTCTGACAGGCTGGTATTTATTTCCCTCCTCACATTAATCAACTGTACCTTTTGTATTTGATTGTATGAATCAGTTCACAGTTCAGGAAATCTAATAATCTTCATCAGTTTTAAATGCCACCCGTTAGTGTTTCCATAAATAAAAACATGATCAAGTGTTTTGTTTCCAGTCAGGTTGGATCCTCACAGCCTGTGATGATAAAAACAAACGTGAGGTAAAATATTGTCGTTCGAGAAGTCAGAACATAAAGTCCATCCCTGGGTTCGATTACAGACCAGAGCATGCCTTTTCTGTGAGAAATGTTGGCATGCACGGTTAAAGCTCACAAATTGGTACAATTCCATCATTAAAATCAATTTGATTAAAACCCTTTCTGTACAAAAACCCTTCCTCTAACGACGCCGACAGGAATGAGTCGCCTTCACGGCTTCCAGGAACAGGAAGAGCCGGCTTGTTTCCCTTTGGAGCCGTCTGAAAACAACAAAAAAAAAAAAAACATGCTGAGACTTCACAGAGAAAGGAAAGTAAAAACAAAGTCTGGAATCCATCAGCGTTTTGTGATGATGAGACGTTTCTCATCCAGCTGACCCGAGCAGCGGCTGCACAGTTCCCACCGAAACGACGGCGCTTTTAGTGGACGACGTCCTTGTAGATGGAGTTTGATGTGGTGAGGCCGAAGATGAAAGTGCCGAGAGTTACCATGACGATGCTGAAGACCACCAGTCCCTGCCAACTGGAAAAACAAAAAGTTAAAATAATTCAAACAAAAACCTGTTAAATCACTTCATCGGTGCGTTCGTCAAACCCTCAGCCTCACCTCGGAGTCCGGACGTCCGTCTCCGACAGCTTGGCTTGCATCAAACACAAACCTGTGGAGTGTGAACAGGAAGCAGACGTCAGAGCGGGACAAGAAACCTGCAGGGTGAGCTCAGACCTGGGTGACGCAGCGCTACCCGGGAAGACGAAGATGAAGCAGGCTGCCAGCCCCCCGATCAGCGAGATCACACGTCCGATGTCCGGGGTGAAGAGCGCCAGGATGAGCGTGACCACGAACCACACCAGCGTCTGCAGGATCCGCCTCCTGCGCTCGCGGCGCACGCACACCTCCACCTGTTCACCTCGGAAACGCAGCCAAAGCCCCTCTATGACGGCTCTGCAGGGGGTCACATGATCGCACAGGGACTATCAGTCAAAACTTTATTTATATCAAACTTTGCACATCTCAAGGCTACCAAAGTGATGCTCAGCAAAATAAAAATACAAAACCAAAACACGTAAATGAAACAAGAAAACGAAGAGAGCGGAGTTTTGTTTTAACAGGGGGATTTGGAAATTCATCATGGACCAAAGAATTGGTTTTTAAATCTAAGTTTACCCTCTTAAGCCCCAAGGGGTTTTCTTGATGTTTTTGCTCTAAATACCATGCTGAAATATAACTGAGTGTATCTCACCATTTACAAACTCTACTTAAATAATCTTGGTAACAAAATAAAGCTAACACTTGGGAGATTTTATTAGAAGTGTAAGTATTAAAACAGCTGCTGTGTTTTAGAGATATTGAGGATGGAACTTTTTTTTTTAATTTCCCTCCCGTCTGAATAATGTTTGCATTAGACAGTATATAAACCATTTAAAACCATAATGACTGAGGCTAAAAACTCTTGAAAACCATAAATCCACTTGTGGACATCACCTGTGCAAAGATTCATGCTGCTAAAATGAACTGGAGCAAAGTTACTGAGGTTTTAATGAAGAAATAATTTTGCATTTTGTCATTCTGCACAGGACGGACCATGTAGGTACCATTAAGAAATGTTAAGTTTTTATTTGCAAAAGTTATTTATTTTTTCTTACCTGCATGAAAAGACTTGTTATTGAATGTTTGTTCTTTTGAAAAATTATCCAAACATTTATTTGTCACCATATATAATGAGAAATTATATTTGACTTCAGTTCGACCATATTCACTCAAAATCAAGTAAAAAAATAACTTTCAACACACTTTACTTTTACTTTTTATTTAGGAATCTGCTTTGACTTACTTTAAAAACTAACGTCAAAAATGTTTCCTTTACAGATTTGTTGTAATGTATTTACAGATTTGTAACAATCCCATTCTGCAAAGTTTGTTTACTTTCTGATTCAACTATCATTTGCACTATTTAGTGGATAATGTGGTAAAAATAGTTTCCATGAGCTTTAGCCAAGATTCTCAGCTTTCTGTTGAAACCAAACATGTCCAAGTTAAAGACTTAGAAAACAGGAAATGATTGGGGCTCAAGGGGTTAACAACTTAGCTGATGACATTTTTGCTGCGTTGACACGGTTGTGAAGACAACCCAATGGATTTTAAGTCTGATATAAAATGTGTCACTATGATGAAGGGGCAGAGCGCGGTCACACAAGCAAACGTCATCCAAAAACTAGACCGTCTCATTTCACAACCGTTTCATGCAGCCTACACGGCCAGCAGAGGGCGTGGCCTCTGTGGGCCGCGGTCTAGGTAGGCTGCAGCCCCTGAATTGGGACACTGTTAGTAAATCAACACAATGGGTACAATATTAAAGTAGGAAGTATTTATTTTTTCATTGAAAATTCTCTGGTTTTTTTGGCAAGATGTTTTTAAATGGTTACAACCTAGCTTTTCTCAGCTTGGAAATTTCTGTCAGAAAGACATTATTTTTGGTCTTATACTGTAAAAACACATCCCTTTTGATGAACACTGTTACAATTCTTGATAAACCATATATACACAAATCCAAATGTAAGAAAATGTCTCCTAAATTTTGTGTTTTTCTTAATGAGTTTCTAATCTATGTAAAAGCCCTTAAAATAATTGTCTCCTATCACTAAAAAACGTCTCAACATTATTGAAGAACATAATTTAGCAGTTTTGTAGCCCGTAATTGCCCCCGTTTCCACTGTTTTATTTTATTTTATTTATTTACTCTTTTAAGTTATCTGTTCTGCACCTATGCCTATTTGTTTTGTATTTGAATATGTGTTTGTATTACTGCCTTGTGGTTTGTATAAAGCTTTCAATAAAAAAAGCTCTGTAGCTAGCTTGTAGGTACAGTAACTAGGAAAACTGTAAAATAGTAAGAAATTTATAACCGATATAAAAAAATTAAAAAACTTAAAGTAGGAAGTTCATTATAGCCTCAAACATCACCATTATTTTTATTTCCTGAATATTTTTATGATAATAAAAAGAGAAAAATTTAAAAAAAAAATTAAAAATCCATTAGATTGGCGATCCTGGCTGTCCTGCATGTTTTTATTGTTTTCACTGCTCCAACTCACTTGATCCACTGAACAAATGATCTGTTTAAGCTCTGCTGAAGCTTGGTCAGCCACTCATTAAACTGAGGGGATTGGAGCAGAGAAACAAGTAAAACATGAAGGATAGCGGCCCTCGAGGACCAGGACTGCCCACCCCTGAGTTACAACTTTATTAAAATGGAAGACAGGAAGTCCAACTTTAAAACAACAAGCTCAAGTAAAAAGCTTGGTCACAAGAAAATTAAGGAAATAAACAATGGTGCACTTTTTAAACTAAATATTCTCTTGAACTGAACCTTTTTGAGCATTTATTGACTCAAGTTGTGTTTTAACTGTATTTTACCTGCCACAGAAATGTAAAATGGGGTACGAGGTGACCACGCAGATGACAATGAAAGCTCTTGCGATGGCCACGGCGACGTCATCAGGAGGGTACGACATCAACACGTCCTGACTCACGCTGGAGCCAAACGTCAGGTAACCACAGACGCCTGATCACACAGAAACCACAAGAGGCAGTTAAACGTGCAGTTAACTGTGAATCTGCCGCCGTTAATCTAAACTGAAAAAAAAAAATGCATGACTGAGCGGCGTACCTGTTCCCGTGTAAACAAAAAGACAGATGATCATGCTGAGTGTGACTACGAAGACCCACGGTTTGATCTCTTTCCTCCTCATGCTGTTGAACACCGGCACGCAGCTGACGTGACACTGCAGGGGGAACAGAAAGCTCCATGAGAGTCACAGCCGCGTCACAGGATAGTGTTTAAAGTGCCAAATGATCAGGAGGTACCTGGAAGCCGAAGCATATGGTGGGCATGGCATTAAAAACTGCAGTCCAGGAGGCAGAGCTGCAACGAAACGGAGGGATTAATAAGCCGAACAGAGCAACGGAGTGTGGATGTGACGAGTTGAACGTGGACTTAAATACGTTACCTGGTCAGGACATAATCTGGAGATGTGCTTTTGTTGGGCCAGATGTACTTCACGATGACCACGATGGTGACGTAAAACGTTCCCATCACACTCAGAGTGCTGCAGCAGAAAACAACAAGCAACACGATCACCAAGTGAAAAAAAAAAGATCAATATATTTCTGTGTCACTGAAGGAGCTCTGTACCTGGCATACTTCTGGAAACTAATCTCTTTGGGGATGGACAGAGGCAGGATGACCAGGACGGCAGTGAGGACGATGGTGAACTTTCGGTCGGTGTACCAGGGACCAGCGGAGTCCGAGACGTGAGCCACTGCAGCGATCACTGCAACACAAACAGGAAATAAACTATCTTTAAAGGCGTGTATCAAGCTTTTAAACCCTTCAGCTGGGGTCTATATAAAGTGAGAGGTTCATGAGATATTTTGCTAACAAACACCAAACATGACGGATCACTTCCGATGGCGGCAGGCAGGAATTAGACTTCCTTTAATTTGCTTTAAACAAACAGAGAGGAAACAAAAGGACCAGATTTCCTCTGTGTCAGCATCTCAGAGGCAGAACGAGTCAGAGTCACATGAGAGACTCGCTGACGGAGAGAAAACGCTGAGGAGTCATTCCTGACGCTCTTTGACCTCCTCCCTTACGTTAAATAAATAACCTCAGGAACACAGACAAAACGGCAGTTGCTGTGTTTTCTCTCTGATTTAGATTTAAAAAAACCTAACTCACAGCGATCCAGCTGGTCTCCGATGACGATGAAGAAGGCGATGCAGGTGCCAAAGGTGTAGACAGCGATGGCGACTTCACACAAAACACCTGAAACTTTCCCACAGGTGGCCCGAACAACTTCCTGATAGGTGGCTTCATTACTGACCTGAAGAAACCAGACATGGAGTTTAAAACGATTTGTTCGTGTTAAAAAACACACAACAGGGTCATCGCAGAAAAACATGTCAATATTAGAATAAATATTGAATGAGCAAACCTGCTTTCAAAAATCAGCAAATGGAGCTTAAAGCAACAACCTTAAAAAAAAAAAAMCATTTCTGTGTTTGTTCACCTGTTGAACATTTATCCAACCACAGTCATTTGTTCTAGTTTGTTTTCACTTTATGTTTCAGCACGTGAACATTTGTCTGAGTTATTTAGGAAGTGAAAGTCCTTACGACTCGTAAGTTCTGCATTTGACCAGGACTACAAAAGAAAAAAGACATGGTTGCAAAAAAATGCTGATTTTTTTTTCCCACAAGTGGAGTAGAAAACACAATTTCAGACAAAAGTGGTCAGAGTCAGATGGTTGCAGTAAAGTAGATAAGAATAAAGGTTAAAATGGTTTCGTACCAAGGAGCAGTAGGCGAGGATTACGAGCCCGGTGATGATGAAGATCAGCATAGACTGAAACACAAAAACAACAGAACATCAGGATTTGTTGTTTGTGGTAAAGGCCCTGTCACACCACACAACTTATGCCAACTTATGAAACATTTTTTATGTCTAATTTTTTAATAAAAGTTATATATTTGATCAGTTTGTTAGAATTACATTATGTACACGCCTAAAAGAAGCTTCCTGTTGATTTTTGCAATTCCATCTTCAACATAGACGTCTTTAAAATGTTCATAATCTGGCATAAGTTGTCTAGTGTGACAGGGCCTTAAGTTTCTGTGTTTGTTCTGGTCACAAACATAAAGATAAGGTGTGTCATCAGTGGGATTAAATTAAACACTCTTTAAAAAGCACAATACGTTTTGTCAAAAACAACATAAAATATGTGATTTTTACTATTATAGTTATTTAGCTTCTCCTAATATCAATTTAATCCCAGTTCTTTCTTTAAGGTGTTTCTAATAATACTTAGGACCTATTTGATGACGAGTGTTTGTCCACAAACCTGCAGCCCAGCTGTTTGTTACATTACAGTTCATTAATGCCTTCTACAAAGACAGACGTCCTGAGGGTGTCTCCTCACCATCTGAAGCATCACTCCTGCAGTGACTCCTCCCGCCATGCTGAAGGCCGCGGGGAAGTTGAGCAGCCCCGCGCCCAGCGCCGCGTTCACCACGATGAAGACGGCTCCCAGGGGCGACACGCCTCGGCTCCTCTCCTCCGCCTCGGGCTGGCGCACCGAGTCCACGCTGGGGCTCTGCAGCAGCCACGCTCTCTCTCCAGAGTCACTGCTGCCAATCCCGGCCCAGTCCTCGATGTCGGTGTTGATCGCCATGAGGAGATGGTTCTCAGAGGCAAACGATGTCAGAAGATGAGGTTACCAGTCGGCTGCAGCTGAAGATCGAGTCGTCAGGAGGCAGCTGAGATTTCTTACCAGGAGTCATGAAGTAGCAGTGAGACATTCATTTGTAGTGCTTGATCTGTAATGAAAAGGTTTGATTAGCATTGAAGGCAAAAGACCGTGTAAAATCACATTACAAAATAAATACATGTAATTAAAAGACTTTTATCCAGTTTTTGCTAAACAGCTTGTTTATTGATTTCCAAAAGTATGTATGTATTGCAGAATAACTTGTGACACAAACATTTCACTGATGTGTGAAAAATCTTTAATTCTGTATTAAAACAATTCTCTATTAAAATATACGACTAGGCTTCTGACCATCAATGATTATTTTTCATTTCAGAATAAGAGTACAACCCAGTTCAAAATATAAACTCTATAAGCATTTAATTACAAAATAACAGATCTATACGTTCATTGTGAATGATTTTTTTTAAAGAAGAACCCTGATGATGAGACTTTTCACTATCACCAAAAAAAAAGCTGTAAAATAGTTTTGCAAATAAGTCAAGCCTTTTCACCAAATCAAATGTTTATTTTCCACAAACACCCCACTCTTTCTGGGGTCACTAAATTGCTTCCTAATTTAAAACGACACAAGTAAACACAAATGATTTAATCATCTCGGGTTTAATCAGTTACAGATTAGAGCTGAGTTTAATTTCTGAGTTTGATGTCGGAAAAAACTGTCAATAAAGGAAAGATGTGACCTCAATTTAATAAAAAATATATCTGACCCCTTAAACTTCCTCTTAAGAGTCATTCAAGTCTTTATATTTAATGATTTAATCATCTGAATGAATGCTAGCACAGATTTGTCAACGTAACCTTTTGTTTTTACGAGACCAATAGCTAGCTAAAAATGGCACAGCTACCTGAAATGAAACGATCGTTTTTCACCAGAACATCGTTTATCCATCAAACCTACTGAAAATGGTGTGTTTTTATAAAAAATAATAATAATAAAATCGTGAAGCTGTTTACCTTCTGCCTCTGTCGGAAGAATGCCTGCCTGCCCCGGTGTTTTTGCCTGCTTGTAAAGAGAAAACCACCTGACAGCGCATGTCGTGTCACGTGAGTGGAAGAGGAATTATGGGTAATGTAGTCCTACAGCTGATTCTGAAGAATTACCTGTTCTGATTTGCTGATGAAMTCTGGCTCTTCATGATAACAAAAATGTCTTAGATTTATTAAAACCTCTGTATCATCACAAGAAATATTTTCCCAATAGGGGTAATTAAGAGTTTAAACGTCGTCTAAAACTGTAGAACATGACTTGTACGAGACTTTTGTATTCTAACCATATTCCCATTTATATTTTTATTGTAGTGTTTTAATRTTTATATTTATATGACTGCATTTCATAAATTTATGATCAACTGATCAAGGACTGTATTGCTGTATTAATTTTTTATACCAGAGTTGTAAAGTAACTAAGTAGCGACACTTTGTTGCTATACTCAAGTAGAATTTTGGGGTATCTGTACTTTACTTGAGTAATTATTTTTCAGCCTACTTTTTACTTCTACTTCTTACATTTTCACACAGTTATCTGTACTTTCTACTCCTTATATTTAAAAAAGGTAAGAAGTAGAAAATCGTTACTTTTATTTTATTTTTGCTTGTTTTCATTCCAGCTTAATGTAAAAAAAATACTATCCATATGAATTGTGCCTCCTAGATAGAGTAAATTTAATTGTGGTGGTTGAATGAGAAGTATAAATATATATAAAATTCTGATACCGTATTAGTTTGTACACAAACAAATCCTGCCACACTCCAGCAGGACATAATCATTAAAATAAAAGGACAATTAAAATTTGTATTTATTGTATTTCATGAATTATGTTATTGCATTTGGCTGCAGCCCTCGAATAGATTTTCATTTTGGGGTAAAAAGGTTTGGGCTGCCTTGAACAGCTGGACTAGTGCATCCTAAATTTAACATAAATTAATTATTTTAATAGCTACGAGATAGTCATTTCTGCTTTTATTTTATTTTTTTCTTGGAGGGAGGTCACCAATGTCATTAGGTAAAATCTAACTGCTCATTTTAAATCAATACTTTTACTTTTAATATTTAAGTACAAAAAATATCAGATACTTTATGACTTTTATGCAAGTAAGATTCCTAAATGAGACTTTAACTTTTACCAAAGGTTTTTTTTTTGTAAGATGCTTGTACATTTACACAAGTATCACTTTGTGGTACTTTATATAACACTGTTTTATACTATATGGATGGAGGCTTTATATATAT
>NW_013952407.1:4415097-4440233 GCF_001266775.1 Austrofundulus limnaeus | reverse complement strand
TATGTGTGTGTGTGTGTGTGTGTGTGTGTGTGTGTTATTAGCTCAAGCCCAGGGTCCCGTACCCGCTAAATCCGGCCCTGGCAGGCTTTACATAAGCCCACTGGTCTTGTACCTCCTCCTGCAGTTATCACTGTTTTCTTCCTAAAATTTTGATCTGTAAATCATGCAAATATACTAAACTGATATATGAAGGATTTATCAATGCTTCATGAGTAATTTGTAAACACTTCAACAATCATCTACAAAACACTGTTCATAGCAAGCCCAGTTTGACAAAATCAAGTCTTGTACCTTTTGATAAAATCAGAAATTAAATATCAAACATTTGTCCGTAAATTACCCACATGTAGGCAGAGAAATTTTAAAGCTGAGCAACTAGCACAAAATAACATTTACTCATCTATCCAAATGGTAAACATGTTTTGATAGAACAATGTTGTAATAATCACTGCTTTATAAAGCGCCTGTAATATTACCTTATTAAGCATCAACACTAAATGGTACAGTATGAATGGAACTAAGCACAGAAGTCTTTTGGAGGCAAATAGTGAAAAAGGTTAAAAAAATAAAACACCAACATGAAACAGTACTGTAGAACGATTTATTGTTTGTTCTGTAAAGTTAAACGACCCATGATCTTTAGTCACACAGAGAATACAGAGCATGGAGACAAACGTCCTCAAGTTTGAGCAAAAATGGACCAAACCCACATTTCTAGATCTCACCGGTGTCCCACAGTCTGATGTTCACACTGAAAATGCAACAACCTTACTCAAAATCAGATCTAGTTTCATTATGAAGCCTTGGTATGAACATTTAGAAATAGTGCTGTTTTCATGGTTTAATGAGACAAAAAATAATCACATCTTACTTTTTAAACTCTCAATTTTTGTGCTTGTTTAGTTTATTTTTTGTTTGAAGAGGATCATCTGCTGCCCTGTGACTACTTAGGCTGAAATTACAAAACCTGCAGGAAAACTATTGAAATAAAGGAAACATTTGAGCTATTTGTAATACGACAAAGCAACTAAATACCAGAAGGATTGATCAGATTGACCATTAAACTCATAACCTGATAAATACCCATTTATACAGTAATAAACTCAAACTGTGCCACACAACTTATAAAGTGCTACACAACCACCATTAAAATAAAAAAAAATGCTTTTCCTACAGGCTTTTACAAAGCAACACAGATCTCAACATGCATCTAAAGCTCCTGATGTTTAAAGCTGAGTTTACATTTGGAAGGACATTAGTGCACAGCCAGCAGCTGCATGTGTTCAATAAATATGACTCTGAGCTTTCATTTGGTAAGGGAGTCCGTTCAGTCAAATGCTTAAGAACAACCAGAAAATAAACAACCATTTCAAGTTGAATTCATGACAAAATCCAGATGAGAAAAAAAACAACTAAACTTTGAGAGCTTAAGCTCCTCAAGACTGCAGCTTAGACTGGGTTGTTCTCCCAGAAGGACCCGCTCTACTTCGTGACGGCGTGGATGGCCTCCGCGAGATATCCCACGTTACCAGAGGACACTCCTGCCATGGAGATACGGCCATCTTTGGTCATGTAGATGGAAAACTCCTTCGTCAAACGCTCAACCTTCAGGAAACACAATAATGAGTTTTATTTCACACACAGCAGAGCTCAAACGACGGATCATAGATATGAAAGAAACAGAGTACCTGTTCAGGTTTGAGGCCCGTGAAGCAGAACATCCCGATCTGGTCAATGACGTGCTGCCAGTTGTGGGAGGAGCCGTGCTTCTGCAGACCTGCCACCAGCTGTTCTCTCATCTTAATGATGCGGTTAGCCATGCCGTGGACCTCCTCCAGCCTACAGTCACAAAATATATATATATATCCCTCAGAATATCTACAATCAATAGAGCCATCTCTGCCCCTTGGTTCACACACAAAACATGCTACAACTGTGATTATCAACTGGTGGCCCGTGGGCCTCGAGTTTGTTAGAGGAGGCTTTTACGGCCAGTTTGGGAGGAGTCTTAAAGCTAAAAATATAGTGAATTTTAACATTTATTATTATATTTATAAACACTTTAGAACAAAAAAAAGAGTTTGTGTAAACAAGAAAAAAAAAGATAAAGTTTATGCCAAATTTAATAAAAATTAAAACACTGAACTATGGAGGTATGTGATTTATTTTATTTTATTTTTATTGCCATTTAACAAACTCACTTGATTTCGTTATTCAGCAACTTTCTGAAAAGGTATCCTAAAATAATCCTGGTATATTTGAGAGGAAAATCATCCTGTAAGGCTGGAAGCTGGATTATAGAAGTGTTTGACAAACTACTTGCTTAATCTAATCAAGTGGTTCCCAAACTGGGGTGAAGCCAAAGACCATGATCTGGACAAACAAGAAGCACTTTGGCTTTTTAAAGCGTACCAGAGACTGCGCAGATCGGGTGTGTTGAGGATGGTTGCAGCGATCCTGGCGCCGTTCATCGGCGGGTTGGAGTACATCGGCCTGATGAGGATCTTCAGTTGAGACTCGACCCTCTTTGCCTCTTCTGCGTCGCCGCACACCACGGTGAAGCCTCCCACACGCTCACCTGTCAGCAGTCACATTAACGAGTCGTCAGCATAACAAGAAACCAATTAATAGAAAAAAACGAACAAGTAGATGAACAAAAAACTAATAATCAGCAATGTTCCTTCTTTGGCTGAGTCAGATCTACATTTCACCACTGGGTGGCGACAAAACTATCACAAAGAAAAGGTTTCATTTGATTCATTGAATTTTTTCCTCTCATAATAAGAGTCTGTTATGATTCTTGACAGACCGTAGAGTCCCATGTTCTTGGCGAAGGACTGAGACAGTACGATGTTGCTGCCCTTCTCGATGAAGTGGCGTACGGCCCAGGCGTCCCGATCGATGTCCCCGCTCGCAAAGCCCTGATACGCCATGTCGAAGAACACCAGCAGGTTCCTTTTCTGCAAAGATCAGAACGTGGTTAATGTTTAAATGTGATAACATGCGGCACTTATCACATTTATTTATTATTCCTGGTTGAGACAAGAGCAACACATTTTATCCAAAGGTTCCTGGAAAGTTGAGATGATCCTCGCTCACCTTCACGATGTCAGCGATCTCCTTCCACTGCTCGGGCCTGGGGTCCACGCCCGTGGGGTTGTGGGCACACGCATGCAACAGGATCACACTCTTCTCTGGGATGTTCTGTCACAAAAAAAAAGAAAAAAAAAAAAAAAAACGAGGTTTCAGTTCGTTCACACCCACACACACTCCGCAGGACGCTCCTTGTTCTGCGTCTTACAGAAATGTCTTCCAGGGCTCCTTTAAAGTCGAAGCCGCAGGTGGAGGGGTCGTAGTATCTGTAGGCTTTCAGCTGCATGCCGGCGTCTCTGAAGATGGGCGTGTGGTTTCCCCAGGAAGGTTTGGGCAGGTACACATCATGTGGACCCTGATGGAATCGAGCCTGTGACCCAAAGAAATAAATGTGTTTCTTAGCACAGACAAATCTTAAAGCTGTATTTTTTTTTAAACAAACGCCAATAAAGGCGGCGCCCACCAAAAAGTTGGCTCCAACTCGCAAAGATCCAGTTCCTGAGATGGTCTGAACAGTGATGCTCTGTCGGGAGAACAAACATCATTGCACTCGTTTGGACTTCAACCAGTAACAACCGCTGTTTGTAACGAACGAACAAACAATCCCAGCTCACCCGGCCGCTCTTCAACACCTCATTGTCGGCCCCAAGAGCAAGCTGAGCGCAGGACTTGCTAAATTCAGCCAGACCACCAATGGGAAGGTACTCCTTATCCATCTGTTTGGATGCGATCAAAGCTTCTGCCTAAAAGAGAAAAAATATATAAAGWTAAAACAATTTGAAGAAACATTTTGGTATAAAACAAATCCACCAATACTGTCTGAACTCATTCTTAACATGTTTGTTTCATGATACTGAAATAAAAATGTGAAACTTAAAATTCTCTCTCATTTGAAAAAATAAATAAGTGTAACAATATGCGATACAATCCGCTAAAGATTTTTGCTGTGATTGGATAAAATTTTATTAACATTATAAAAACCAGCTGCATGTGTCAAAATGATCAAAGCTTAATAGATTGTGTGGTTTATTTGGCTTTGTTACCTTGCGAACACAGCTGAGCACAAAGGGCTTCCCCTGGTCATCTCTGTAGGCTCCCACTCCCAGGTTCATCTTTTTGGGGTTGGTGTCCCTCTTGAAGGCCTCGGTCACGCCGAGGATGGGATCAGGTGGGCCCATCTGCACTCCAGCCCACCATGAGCTGCACAAAAATAAATAAATTAATATTTTACCACTGATAAAGAGACAGAGCTATGGTTGGAGGCTGTCTGCACACAATATGGTGAAACAATGTCTCCCATATTCACACCTGAAAACCAAATTTTGCCTTCATGCAGTCATGAAGTTTTTTTTTATGAAACAAACTTTGTTGCATTTCTAACATCAGACAAGCTCCTGTTCAGCTCAATCCAATTAGAAGTTTCTGGCTAATCTGGACCTAAATGTTGATGCTATTACCACGTTCACTCAGTAATTCTTCCCCACACAATCAACAGAGTACTGCACCACTGCTGAGGAGATTAGCTGAGACCACTGAGGAGGTTCAGGAGATTCCTGAGAAAAGCTGTGACACATATCTTAACTGAGGGGGAGTTTTAGAACGTCTATCCACTTCCTCTACATGGGGTTTTAGCCGCATTTCTAAAGTTGTTTCTTACTTTGAGTCATGTAGCTTAAAAGATGCTAAAATAGCACCGCCTGTAATTAAAATAAACTTCATAAGGACAAAAGACGAACAAGTCTAAGTATGTGCACCAGGATTAAAGACGGTGACGTCAAATTATTCAGTCTGGCCTGCTGATCTCAGTGTGTCTGCAGCTCATCATGCTCACAGCAACAACACAGGCTGAGAGAGTTCATGAAATACAGACGTGAGCTGTAACGTGTTAGGGTGTTTGATACACTAAAGTACTGATGAATGAGGTTAATTAAATTGGTTCTTTTTTCGGACCTGAACTCCACTCCTGCTTCAACATGTCACGACTCGAGTTTCTACCAAACTAACCATCTAAATTCTGCAGCTAAATTTAGGCCAGAGCACTCTGTAAAGGGCAAAAGTATCCAACTCTTGGATGTACAAGCCAAGAATGAAGTTGTAATCAATGGTAAGCATGTTTATTACATCAAAACCTAGAAGAAAATGTAAGAAACAAACGGAGGATAGATGTGCAATACAGTTCTTTGAAGAAGTGTTGAAAAAAACAACAACAAATTCTGCTAAACGTAAAGATTATCTAAGACACTTTTTTGTGATTCTTATACAGTACATACACACACAATGATGGATAAATGTTTGTGTGAAATAAAAGTATATTCAAATAGCATAACTGCACTGAATATAAGTTTTAGTCTCTAAAGAAAAGAATGTAAAATGCAGTCGATACAGACAAGATGCAGGAAAAAAGATGTTTTGTTGGGCTATTCATTTGCCACTACACTCAGTTTCTCAATCGTTTCAACAAATTGCACTCAAATGGCTTTTACTTAAACTTTGAACAACCTGGGGTTTATATAAACATAACAGATGAGCCGGTATCTGTGTTGGATGGGCCAAAGGCTTCTGCCATGATGCAGAACAGGGAGGGAGTTTGGCTTTYCCAGAAGGGGTGTCACGTTTAAAAAAAGAGCTGCAGGTGATGCACACGTGCTGACTTGAATAAAATAAGACTGAAACTTTGACACATTATAACAAGCAAAAAAAAAACTCACAGATCAAATAAGTTTGCCCTACTGGAAAGGACACACGGAACTGCAATTAGCCAATCAGCATCCACATGTTGAAACCGACAGCCAATCAGCGCACAGGAAGGATGCACGGCAGCCAATCAACTCGCTTGATCCGTCCTCCTAGAACAAGTCGCTTTTCTCCAACTGCGAGACTTACTGCTAAAATATTGGTTTGTTTACTCTGATACGGTTTGAATTATTTAAAAACACGAGCAATAACAAATAAACGAGCCATAGCATTTATTATAATATAATTCTCTCAGGTCAGGTTGAGGTGTTTTTCCTTACACCGGCTACGTGTGTGAGCTTCCGACGCATCGACGTGACTTTAAGAAGCGTCTTTACTAGCAACTGTTTGTCCTCTAATGTGAGTTGAAATGGTGGATTTAGCAACAAACGTAATAAATTAACAACTTGAGTTACTGAATAATTTCACTAAAAGATGCAACATAAAATTAAGAGCGATTGGCTTGTCGCTGATCATGCTGCTAACTAAACCGAAAAGCAGAAACCGGGGCCTGTTTAGCCCAATTTGACCCCTGTTTGTCTCTGTCATTAATTAACTAGCTGGTTAGATTTCACTAACTAGTAAACAACTGAGCCGCTCCATAAAAAAAAACACCAGGCAGAAAGAACAGCTGAGGTAAAATTATTAGTTAGTCTATTGTTTATGTTAGCTAACAGCTATAATACACTTGGAGTTGGCACGTGAACATATCTGATTTCCGATTTAATGAAAGCGAGTTATATTTAAACATTATGCGGAAGTTCACCTGTAGCGGGTGGACAAGAGTCCCAGAGCCGGAGAAATGTTCCCCAGACTGGAGATCACCTTGTTGGACTTGAGCAGAGCCATGTTAGCTGCTGAACTTAGGAGCTGAGCCTAGCAAGAGGATGTGAAGGGCAGGCAGGCGTGAGCACGGTGCGCTGCGCATACTTACGTCGCTACGCGATGACGTCAGCAAGCAGAACGCGAAAAAAAATAGTAATTCCACAAATCCTGATTTTTTTTATGTCATATTTTTAAATAGTCATGTTAAACAGGTGTTTGTTTGTTGTTGTTTTTCATTTTTAATCTGTTTTGGTCAAATAATTTTAATTACACATCACACAAACACATTTCTGATACTTAATAATACTTGATAACTTGTTACATCCATATTAATTGACAAAATGTACATAAACACACARAAATAAGAATATACAAAAACAAGTTGTAAACTTAAAACTAAACAACAACAACAAATGTAATTAGCACAGTTGTTGTTTTGTTTTTATTTTGTTTATTTTTTGTTTGTTTTGTGTATTTTTGTGATTGTTCTTGTCATCTTAATGAAGTTTGAACTGATTACATATTATTCCTCTTCCATTTTATTAATTTTTTTAGATATCACACTTTCTGCGTATTTTTCTCTCTCCTCATTTCTTACCTTTATCATTTTTATTTTATGTTTTCTGCCACGTTTGACACAAAGTTTCTTATAAAACACACACACATTAGAATGCATGAGATTATAATGTATTATTCGACTGTTAATCCCTGAAATGGTGAGGCATGCTTAGTGCAGCCATGAGAGAGCAGAAAAGCACACAACACACACAAACACACACACACGGAGAAACACATAAATCCACACAACATTCGTGCAATCTTCAGGATAAAAGCCATCTGATGGTTGCAGAGCAGGGTTATGTTTTTCTACACTTGGAGTTCACTGGGTTATCCATTTCAGCATGATGTAACTCCAGCTGCTTAAATATTTGAACCACATCAGACCWGTATGAGTAAAACTGTGGGATATTACAAAAAAAATGGGGGAAACAAAAATACAAATTTTAAAAATAATCTGAAATAAGCACTTTTTTTTTCTCTGCTAAATGTATCTAAAATGTAATTCCATCCCCACGTTGCAGCATCTGTTACTGTGTAGCAGTCCACCTGAGGGCAATATTGTATCACAGAAATGAATACTTTTACATTTTCTACTACTTTTAATGTCATTCTGACACATGTGCCTTCATATATTTGAGCATCTCTTAAAGTTAATCTAAAAAAGCTGTTTTTTCAGACATTTAACATCACAAACATTTTATTTGTGTAACAGCCAACTGAATTATAAAATTAAGTTGAACAAGTGACATCAGACATATTCATTTGTAACTGCACACACACACATGACAAAGGAGAACAATGTTTTTGCCTGTGTTTGTCTTTTAGCAAATTATCTCATGAATGAAAACCAAAGTTTGACCAAAACATCTATGATTTTGTTAATTCTCATCGTAAACTGATCTTAGTCTAAAGGTGGCATTCCTTTGAGGAATTAYAATTTTCTTCAGCATTTGCCCATCATTTGGATGCTAAAATAAAAAAAACAATAAATGTGTTGCTCATGACTGAAGGAAGCAAGACAAAATCCAGCATTTCACAGAGATTTGACAGAGAAGAGGCAGGAGGCTTTGCTGTGTCTGCAGCAGTTCATCCTGACCTCAGAGCTGAACTGAAATCCTKTTTTACTTTTCTGGTAAAACTTTCTTGGCTGACAGAAAAGCGATGACAGTTTAATATTTGCTGGGGTGAGGAAGAGGCAGGGAGGACGGCATCGAACTGAGCGAGAGGAACATCTGAAAGGAGACGCGTTTCAGAGTTTAATGCTGAGTAATCTGTCRCTGCTTAGAAGCTTTAGAAAGACTTGTTTTGCTGTGCGTTGTGTTATAATGCATGTGTGTCCCGATGCTTTTTGTTTATACACTCCATCAACATATGGCGGCACAGGCTTCTCCTCGGCTCGCAGAGGATTTATGTCTGTGTGCTGCAGAAAACATGACATGGTGACATGATTCAAAGCAACGCATATCTCATTTAATTTATTTATTTTAATTTATTCTTTAGTTAAATCCTGTGACAAAGTGTGAGCCTGCTTCATGACATCAAGTTTACTAAGAGATGGTTTTATTTACCCTTATTGGTTTGAACAAGGGCATAATAACAATATTCATTATATTTTTATCCATTTTATCTACAWTAAACCCACACTTTTGTAACGACTAAGGCAAAAAACTGTTGTTAGTTGTCATTTTTAAATGTGATTGATTCAGAAAATCTTTTCAGGACACCACTGTGGGTTTCGACCCCAACTTTAGTAGAGCACAGTATTCAAATCTGCATAAGTGCATGGAGGGGATGGAATTAGATCCTTTAAGGAATGGAAATCACCTTTCCTGTCAGAGTTTCAGAYTAAAATGACAGAGTTGGAGTCGTTTTTGGTCAAACTTTGAAAATAACAATGTTAGATGTCACASCTAGTACCACCACAGCTAATTTTAGCTCAGTATCTGTAACACTGACTGTGCTGCAGCCATTTTTGTGCAGGTCAAGGTCATTTAGCTCTGGCAGCCATCTTGAATTAACCTGACTCCATCGGTTAAGGTCAAAGCATCTGTGCAGCACTTGTTGTGAATGATTCTCAGCAAATTTAAGCTCAGTATTTGTTGAATCAGCTTGGCTCCAGAAGTTAATGAGTTGTAGACGTGAAYCTGTCACAATCTTCTTTGGGCTTTGTTTTGTTCGTGCTTGGCTCTGTGTCGTGTTTCCATGTGTTGAGATTTCTTATAATCAGTTTGTTTGGTTTCTCAGTTTTTCCTCGAGTCATCAGACATTCTTACATTTAAGTCGTACCTCCAGCTCATCGTTCTCACCCTACCTTGTGTTTTTTGCTCCTCACTAACYATGTGTGTGCTCAGTGTTGTGTTTTGTTCATTAAATCTTTCAGATCCTGAGCATCTATACATTCCTGGGTCCTGTTCACAGCAAATGACAGCATGACTTTTATAAAACAAAACAACTGTGGTTCATGAGATATATCTATAATGTAGAGGCAAAAGATGTGATGAAGTTGCTYAAAAAAGAGGAGTCAGCGTTGACAGCCAGCTTGAGGGTTTATTGAAGTACACAGTTCACAGTCAAAATACAGGTATTCTTATTTCCTGCATGGTCAGTATATACATATTTATACGCAACACACAACTGTCTCAACTTTTAAATTCTTCGTATTTTGCAACATGATAAGCAAATTCTRGTTTGTCTACATYAAATGTGGATTTGTTTTTGACTTTGGCCATCTGGCTACACTTTCCTGACAAAAGGAGATTGAGAAAATGACCTGGCGTTCTGCAGGAGTAATTAATTATTCTGTACTGCACATGAACCAGCTGCCACYTCAATAACAGTCAAACACAGACGCRAGATATCTCCACCTCCATCTTCTGCMGCTTATCTGTWGTCAGGTCCCGGAGGCAACGGGTCCAGGAGGGAAACCCACTTTCTAGTTTTTGTCTAGCAGTGAGTCTTGGGTCTTCCCTGGAGCCTCCTACCGGTGGGTAAAGCGAGGTGTCCAGGAAGGATCTCAATCAGTTGCCCAAACCACCTCAGCGAATACTTTTTGATGTGGAGGAGCAGCAGCTCTTCTATGAGTTCTCCCCGGATGACAGAGCTCCTCACCCTCTCTGTGGGCTGAGCCACCGTRTGAAGGAAGCTCATTTCAGCTGCTTGTATCCAGGATCTTGTTCTGTCAGTCATGATCCACGGCTCAAGACAATAGGTGAGGAGTGGAATGAAAACTGATCAGTAAATCTAAAGCTTTACTTTTCAGCTCAGCTTTCTTCACCACAACTGACCGAAGCAACACCCTCATTACTAAAGACGAGRCCCAATTCGTCCCTCCATCTCCCACTCCTTCCACTCAGAAGAGCCATTCCACATGAGATGTGATTCTATTTTCTGCTGCCACAAACATTTGCAGCCATGACTGCATGAAGAACCGATCAGCAGAGACTAAACTCATCTGCCTCAGTCCTCTCACTGCGAGGGACCGATGTGTGTGAAGGAATCAGAGCGGATAAAACTCTTTTTCCTCGTTAGCAGCTTGATCTGCAGCCCACTGTTTCCCTGTGTCCCTCTGTGGGCGAATTTGCTGTACGTTTTTTTTTTACATACGTGCGTGTTTGTTTGCTCAAACGTGTGTGAAACTGAACATTTGCTGTGAGGCAGTGTGCGGTCGCAGCCATGGCGTGCGTAAAGGGGTGTGCTTTAAAGATAGTGAGTTTAATTAAATATGAAAGTGCTGCTGATGATTAATTGATGGAGAGCAGAGCGTTCCTTGACACTGAACGATGAAAAAKAAACAGAATAACATGTTTGGATTGAGATTTGCTGCAGTTAATGATAAGAGAAAATTCCCATGTAATCTATAATAAAGATCTTTTGTCATATTTGACCTGTTTTTTTTTTCTTTAGTTTTGTTTTCTTAAACAGATTTCTTAAATCCTCCTGGCTTTCATTAGGTCTACATTTTTGTTGTTCTTTACCCAGCTGCTCATTTTTTGTGCGTTTTTACTCAAAGTGGCCCTCAAAGAGTCTTACACGTCCTCAGAGACCCTCRTCTATAAAAAATGTAGCAGCTCCAGCTTGTTCCTCATCACGGTAGTGAAGAAAGTGAAGTGCTTTTGGAAGGAAACGCTCTTATTCTGGTGAAAACTCKAAACATCCTTCCATCCGTACCTGCAGCAGCTTCTTTATTTTTTAGCTGCGTCAATAAAAAATGAATAATCAGGTCAATGGTTGTCATAACATGTTTATTCATTCTCTTGGTAATATCTTTATTTGAACAGTACAAGCCTCATCAAATGAAACAAGCTCATAATAAATAAATTAGGTTGAAATAAATTAATTAAAGCGATGCTACAAATCAGAATTATTCATCATAAATCTAGAGGGAGAGAATATATAAGTTAAAAATACAAATGCATATTTAAAACAAGATTTAAAATAAATAAAAACACAATATTTTCTTCTTGTTGTTGTCTTGCAGGTTTTAAAAAAATGAAAAATTCAGAAGGGTATAGCTAAATCAGCAGGGCCAGCGTTTACTTTGTGCTTTCAGGAGCACTTTTGTCTTCACTCTAAGTGGTGTAGTGAGGAGGACGGGGTCACACATGCACCAGGAATGAAGAAAGGAARCAAGGAAGGAGGGAAGGAAGGAAGGAAGCAGTGCAGGAGGATGAAATGGTCCCAGCCAGGAAGGTCACAGCGTGGAGTCCCGACAGAGGACAATCTCCATCTCGGTCCGGTACAGTTTCCCTCCGTCGGCCAGAGCCATGATGCTCTTCTTGTAGTCCACCAGGCCGGTGGAGTCCACGTCCTGCCAGAAACCAAACACACACTCATCTCGCGGCTATTTTTGGCCCAMAGCAGCTGAACTGATCGATCGATAGGTGAACTATTCATTACCATTTTGTTCTTGTCACAGAGGTCCTTCAGCAAAGCATCCAGCTCCTGCTCATCTATGTAGCCGTTACCGTCCTGACAGAAGAGACAGAACAAAACTCAGAGATTTTACTTCTAACAGCTCTGAAATCRGTTCTTKGTCAAGTTTTCTGTGCCCACTCAACACTGGCCTAATCCTTGAGTGTTTGATACTCTGGTACCATAACAAGCTAACATATAGTATTTATAAWACAGGRTGAGACAAAAGTCGCAGGACACTCATTTATTTTAGAAAGAAAATGTACAATGAAATATYTGAATACCCCAACAAGTAATGGGTGAGAGGGTCAGAACGTGGCCGTTATTTTGAATGCCGCCATATTGGATCAAAGTCAAATTTTCCCAAATGAAGGGGGTCATGTAGCATATCAAATGAAGGGGGTCATGTAGCATATCAAATGAAGGGGGTCATTTAGCATATGAAAGAAGACCAGAATTGTCTCAGAAATGGATTTCTGCAATCAGATTTGCAATAGATCATGTGTTTCAGACATTGAACATGTCAAATAGCTGTGCATAACAGGCAACGTTCCCAGTTGTTGTTGCAACTTTTTGTGACGATAACCTCTGAACTATGAGAGATATTGCAAATCTGACAGCGGCAATCCATTTCTGAAACAACTCTAGTCTTCTCTGCCATGCTACATGACCCCCTTCTCATTGAAAAAACTTGCAACCATAAACTAAAACAGTGGTTCCCAAATATTTCACCTTGTAAAAGAGGCTTGTAACCCCAAATATCACTTAATACACAAACTTTGTCAAATTCCTTATACACAAGGGCTTATTGGCAATCTAAACAGCTTTTACAAATATAATATATTATTATTTTATGGTATATTTTATGTTTTTGTAATGATTATAGGGAAAAATATTACATCACCAATATTCTCATTCCATTTATTTGATTTCTGGAGATTAACCAAGGACTCTAGATRCAWTTGGGTCATGAACCCAACTTTGGGAACCACTGGCCTAGATAGGCCCTATCACCCATTACTTGCTGGGGTATTCAGATATTTCATTTTAATTTTCTGAAATAAAAGGATGTCCTGAGACGTGTGTATCTGGTTCATGTTACCTTTGTAGGACCGTTTCTGGTACAAACACCTACCTTATCAAGACCAGTGATTTTAAATTAATAAAACTGTAAATATGTGACTGTTTACAAATTACACATTTAGGTGAAAATGTGAGAAAAAAAATCCATCCCTTCACCATACTGCTGGGAATACCCTTCAACATGTCCGCCACGACAAATCCTTACATCCATTAGTTTGATTGCCATGAAAATTTCCCAAGAGGATGAATCCAAGCGGCCTGATCCTCTGAGTTTTCCACATCCCCCCACCACAAGGCACACATTTGTAATTTTATCAAATTCTCACTGTTTGCTGTAAGAACCCTAAACTCAACATGCATTAAGGCTTTTCACAGATAAAAACATCTTTTTTTCACCTTATCGTAGAAAGTGAAGAGAGAGTCGAATTCCTTAACGGTGAGTCTGATGCCCTGAAACAAAACAGAGGAGAGAAAATTATTCGAAGCAGATGCACATTTCTAGAAAGTGTTTTAAAAAAAGAGCCCCAGATCCACAACAGATATTAATCCATGCAGATTATGATAACTGGGACTAGAGTTGAGTTAATCCACATCAGATTTACTAATCCTCTGTTCAGAGCATGGTTGTTGATCTGCTCTCTCGAGCCAACACAAATGGGAACATGTCAACACGCTCAAAGACGAAACGCTGTAAACGTGTTGCAAATGTTACACACAAAACATCATCGCTGTTCATTTTGTAATACTGCCACTTCATTGCATACTCGTATTAAAGTGATCAAAGTTTGGATTTTTATGAAAACATGAAGAAAAATATAGCTTAGACATAAATCTGAAGCTTCAGTAACCATCATCGGTCCTGTCAAATACAAACAGCATCACCAAAGAATAAAAAGAAATAAAATAAAAGGTTGATTTGTTCTGATTTACAACCAAACAAAAAATATTTGAATATTTAACATCCCATTTCTGAGCAGAAAAAAAGAGAAAAAAATGAGTATATGACACATTTACATAATATTCAGGGTTCACTCGTGCATCGTTTTTCCATCGAGCTTGTTGATTGATGCCAGGGCTGATAGATAAACGCAGCTTTTATCTGAGCCAGAACTCAGTGCTGATTGTGCTTTTTCCCAGATGAAGACTGAAGTCAGATGTTTGTGATCGTCAGCAGATTTTTTTTTAGCAGGAAAAGAACTTTGAATGGGCAGTAAAAGTAGAATAAATTACTTTTCTATCAATTCAGGCCATGAATTTTGCATATAAAGTTTTTTGCTTCTGAATCCTCGATGGAAGTCAAAGACTGTCRGCATCAAAACGTGTTTTTTAAAAAGTAGGTGTACAGAGGATGTTGAGGAGCAGAAGAGTCAAAATGTATTTAGTTACAAGCTGCCTTCACAATGAATGAAAATCCATCCATGTTCTAAAAGGTCATATAAAAGAGTGKGGTCATCATCCAGTATGTCTAAAGGTGCATGTCCATTCAGAAATATTGTTAAAGGGATGTTGTTATTCCTCTATTCTACTAAAGGTTGAGACTAAAAGACAAAAAAATCAAGGCTAAATGCTACTTTGTGCAACCTTAAGTTATATTTTGTATTAGTTTCTGTGTTTTGCATATGGGCTGAAATGATCAAACGTAATGCTTAGTAAATTAGCTCTGGAGCTAACACCGTACAYATAAGCTTAAGAGCTAATAGGGGTGTAACAMTACATCGATATTTATCGATATATATCAATTGTAATGCTTCATGATTCAGTTATATCGAGGCAAAATGAAAATATTGAGCTTTATCGTCATCATATTCTCGATGTGAATCGATATCATATGCCCATCTAACAGTCATTGTGTTAGATGGGCATATGATGTTGCATTATATCAATCGGAGACGTGTGAATTGAATTGAATCGAAATCATATCGTGACAGACTTTGTGATATCGAGAAATATCAAATCGTCATCCAAACATATTGATGTAATATCGTATTGTGATAAACCTGATGATTTACACCCCTAGGAGCTAATGCAATATGTACTGTATTAGCTCTGAAGCTAACGCCATAATGTTAACTTTTCACACGCTTTTGCTCTTTGCAAACTGAGTCTTACCTGAAATTTGAGCAGGAAATTCTCCTGGACGGGCAAAAGCCTAAAGTCAAACACAGACACTAATCAGTTTTTGTTTCGTTTTTATCTGAGTAGCATTTTTGCATCAACGTAAAATTTAAAAAAAGCTTCCAAACAAAGAATAAAGAACAGAAGCATCATTCACCTCGCCATCTCAGAGAGGCCCAGCTTACCGTCACCATTTAGGTCAAACATCCTGAGCTACACAGGAAGAAAATTAAAACAGAAATTATGAGTGAGAATTAAAGATCCATGGATCACAACTCAAACAGATCCAGTGAGAGGATTAAACAGCAACAGTCGTGTGTTAAGCTCACAGATAGACAACAGACCCTGCTGGTCTGAAAATGATGACTCAGTCACTTTTTAAAGTTAATATTTACTTCGCTACTGTGTAGAAATACACAGTGATACACAGTAGCGAAATGATGTAGTTTGAGGCATTCAAATGAATATTCCCATTAGGGCAAAATAAAAAAATCTCAGAGGCAGCAACTTTTATTATTGGAATATATTTGATATTTTATAGACTATTATTGGTCTGAAAGATGGTCGTTTGTGGTTGATGAGCTGTAACGTTTCTAATCTAAATGTCATGACACTCACGATTGTTTTTGTGTACTCGTTCAGCTTCTTATCGTCGTAGTTTCTGTTTGACTTCTTCAGCAGGTCTGACAGGAAACCCTGAGGAGACAAAACGCAAACTACAACAGTCAAAGATGAAATTGTTTTACACACTCATGACTGAATAATTATGGCAGAAACAATGAAGTTAGTGTTTTTAAAAGAGGCTGTATGAGCTTGTTTTCCACATGCCAAACGAGTGGAATGTGTACAGTGTGATAAATGTAGCTTTAAGGGAACCCCTCCCTTCCATTCTCACTTGACATTAGCACCAATTATACAAACTGCATGACACGAACACTAATCTTTTCAACCATTTATTTACAGTAATTATACAACCATTCATGCACTAATGAATTGTAAACTAAAATAACTCAATCCTTTTTTAAACACACCCGTGAATAGCCATTAAAATTTTACACAGATAAGAAAAAGAACACAAAAAGCACAACATTCTTGTATTTTATTGTATTATCAGTGATGGGCACAGTTCAGCTAATCTGCTAATAGTAGGAACTAGCTTCTTATTTAGCGGATTAGCTTTTTTTCTAACCTTAGAAACTGTTAGCAGACCGATTAGTATGCAATTAATGTTTCTTAAGTATTTGTGTTTTGTATAACAGAGCTTGTAACTTGTAAAATGATTTAAAATTTGTAACTGTCTGCTTGTGATGTGTAACAGTAAACTCGTGATTTGTAACTGTGAACTTGTTAAATTATTTTTGCAACATTTGTTTTCGTGCAATTGTTGCAAAATTGTGAACGTTACAGGTTTTTGATGTGYAACTTGTAGAAAACTATTTGCACACTTGCATTTAACAATCTGAAGAGGTGTAACTGCTGTTTTGTATGTGTAATAGATTTTAAAAACTATTACAATTTCAAGTTCATGGTTACAAATCACAAGTTCACTGTTACACATTACAAATACACAGTTACAAATTTCAAATCATTTTACAAGTTACAAGTTCTGTTATACAAAACACAAATACTTAAGAAACATAATTAATTGCATAGATTAGCTTCCGCTTAAGTAAGTAGATTCTGCTACTTTTTAAGTCCATTTAAGTGTAAAACTTCTATTTTTTATGTAATTTATCCCAAATTAAATAAAAACTGTCCCCTCATACAAGCAATGCTGGATGTGTCAGGCACCGTGTGCAGCTTGTGGCATCTTTACCAGATACAATTCAAACTAAGAGCATCAAAAAGAAATAATAAAAAATAACAGTTACCATTATTTAAATAACGAATAAAAAACTGACTGTGTATAAAATATGGTAGAAATTTTTTTTTTGTTTGTCTAACTTCAAAAAGTATTTATAAAAGTATAAACTCAATCAAAGAAATGCATTTGTTGTATAAAGGTTCAACTGAAAGTATCAGAAGTTAAATAGAGCTCTAACTCTAGTCTGGATTGGCCGATTTATCAGATGATCCCGCCCACCTTCAAATTAAACTAACAGGAAGGAGAACTTTTAGAACTTTGAGGAGCTTTTACCTTCAGCTCATTGGACTCAATGTATCCACTACGATCTGTGTCGTACCTCCTCCAGGCCTGCAGATTTAACAGACAAAAAACACAGACTTATAAACAAATACTGCCACAGAAGTATCATTAATAACATCAGATTTTGTGTAAATATAGAATTTGTTAAAACTTTTATCAAAGATGGACAGAGACATGCATCCAGCACTCTCTGATCCCACCCCCCTTCAGAAAGCTGGGGTACATCCATAATGTATGACTTTCTGAGAATAGCTTTTAGCAAAAAAACAGCCTGAACATCACACCATAAATTTCTCCTAAAACAGAGTAAGTAAAGTGTTTTATGTTTTAGGCTTTTCCTTTTTCTCCCTAATGACTGACATCCAATATGCAACTGAAGAACAGAAGAGACAGCATTGTTTCATCACCGTAAAGGTTTAAATACTGCATAAATGTAATATATTTCTGTGTGTTGGAGCTCTCTGGACAAACGTTATGAATTAACCATTTCAGGGCGATTGCAGCATAAAACAGACGTTCCAACTTGGCAACAAAACCAAAGAAATTATCCGACAGCTGAACGAGTCCCACAGGACAGGCTGTGAAGGCAACGCTGGCTTCAGGCCTCTGTGAGGACATTTTACAGCTCAGTAAGATTTATCAAGTAGTTATTAAAAAAAACTTTAACAGAGAATGACCCTTTTTTAGTTTTTACTCTGACATCTGATGTGAATGAAAGCTTGACTGAACAGATCTGGTGTTTAAAAAAAAGGTCAAATAAGCTGCATGCAACAGAGCAAAAATAGAACAAATATGATGGTGGTTAGCACTGTTGCCTCCCAGCAAGAAGGTCCTGGGCTTGATACCTCATTCAGGAGTCATCCCTTATGTTCTCTGGTACCCACTGTTTGTTTCCTGTACCTATGTTCCCTTGTACTTATGTTGAACGATACCTATGTTTTCCTGCRGTTAATAAAGAAAGTCTCAAAGATGCTTAGCTCTCCTTATAAATGTATTTTAATACAAATGAAAGAACTTTTGAATTACAGTGAAAGCATTGTACTGGGGAACAAAGGTAATGGGTAGCATAGGTATTGGGGAGCATAAGTCCCAGGAAACATAGGTACCGGGCAACACAGTTACAGGACAACATAGACATTGTGGACTATACAGTAGGTACCAGGCAACACAGGCATACATGTCAACCTCTTCGGACATTTACCTGTATAAAGAGCCTCAAAAATCCGTAAATTTTGCAAAAAAATCTGAAAGGAGAGCGGAAAAAGTTCAATACTTATTTCTAGCGGCAGAACAGATTGGAAGATGGCTGTTTGATGTTATTTATTGTTTTTTAAATCATCCTACAGGCTCTGACATCTTAGATAAATTTGAAAATGAGGTTTTGAAAAAATCCGTAAGACTTGAAAATATCCGTGAGATTGCCCTATACGTCTGTGTACCTGCAAAATGACGTAAAATCCTTATAACTTACAGACAATCCGTACAAGCTGACATGTATGCACAGGCAATGGGGAACCCAGGCAGCAGGCAACAAGTACCAGGAAACATAGGTACCAAGGAACATATGTACTGGGAAAAATATGTACCAAGGAACATAGGTACCAAGGAACATAGGTACTGAGAAACACAGGCACCAAGGAACATAGGTACCTGGAAACATACGTACCAAGGTACATAGGTACCTGGAAACATACGTACCAAGGTACATAGGTACCTGGAAACATGCGTACCAAGGTACATAGGTACCTGGAAACATACGTACCAAGGTACATAGGTACCTGGAAACATACGTACCAAGGTACATAGGTACCTGGAAACATACGTACCAAGGTATAGGTACTTGGAAACATACGTACCATAGGTACTGAGAAACATAGGCACCAAGGAACATAGGTACCTGGAAACATACGTACCGAGGTACATAGGTGCCAGGAAACATACGTACCAAGGTACATAGGTACTGAGAAACATAGGCACCAAGGAACATAGGTACCTGGAAACATACGTACCAAGGTACATAGGTGCCAGGAAACATAGGCACCAAGGTACATAGGTGCCAGGAAACATACGTACCAAGGTACATAGGTGCCAGGAAACATACATACCAAGATACATAGGTACTGTGAAACATAGGTACACTCCCCTGGTTTGGACCTGTGGAGTTATGTGGATTTACTCCCACAGTCTAAATACATGCATGTTGGGCTGCCTTCAGGCCCAGGCCTCCTTTGAAAAAGAGATCTGTGATCTCAGAGGACTTTATCAAGTCAAGCTTGGAGGTGAGAGTGTAGGAACCACTCTGTGATAACTTGATGACACAGGGAGAAACATGGTGAACAACACTTGATTACTGTGGATGGTGCCAACCAGACATGGAAAAAATCTGTGCAAAACTGACGTTTACAAACACCAGAGAGGCAGCCGGTAAGGAAACAAACTTTTCAAACAACAATAATGTTCTCGACTTTGTTACATTTGTTGCATCTGTGATGGTACTGCAGTTAAAGCAGCCACAGAGCTATTTCTTCAGAAGGATGTGGCCAGAACATTTCTGATCAGTGACTTTTGTCATGGATTTATTGCTGGATAATACTTGTTTAAAATTTGTTTGATTTTACCAAGTGTTATTGTTTGATATTTATTGGGCTGTTGAAAATATAATGTGTAACATTTTGTGTCTTTATGGCATCATGAGATAATGGGAGTATTTTCTTGGTATTAAATTTTCATAGTTCTCTGGACAAAGTACTTGGTAGATTTTGAAGATAGGTTGATTGTATATTTAAGACTGTTGATGAAAATTTATTTATTTAAACTAATGGTCTTCTAGTTTTATTTACACAACAAACATGTRTTTCAAATTTGACTTTGTTTCCATTATGTGTTAAAGGTTTTTCACCTGAGAAAAAAGACCTGAAAATGATCTGAAAAAAGTGACCTGAAAATAAAGGAAGAAATTAAGAAAGGAGGATTGTTTGGTCATTGAGTGGAATCCAGTTTAAAGGCTCTGTGTGGATGTCTATACCTTTCAAGTGGGGAAGCACAGTAAAATAACTCGACAGGTTTTATCTGGTTCAATAAAGGTGAATAAATTAATAATGAAAACATACAAACTTACATCCATAAATTCAGAACTGGATCTAACAAACTCTCTGAAACAGAGCAGGAAGTTTTCTTCTGCAGGCAGAATCTGGGCCAACTGCAACAAGACATAGAAGGATTATACAAATATAATTTATTTTTTTATCATTTAAACAGAACATATGGATCAAAAGAAAGACTTTGTCTAAATATTTAGTGTTTGTCAGGGGTTTCTGGTCTCATAAAATAGGCTCACCTCAGACATCTCGATTATGCCATCAGAGTTCTTGTCAAAGTTGGCCATGAACTCCTTCAACTTTTCTTTAAACGAAGCATGTGAGGGATCCTGAAACCAAGTCAGATATAAAAACACAGGAAATTTTGTTTAATTAGGTATTGCCTGTAAAGGCAAAAGCATGAAAAAGACYAGCTTTATTTGAAAATTTAAAATGTTAGTTTATAGCAGATATTTAAGAATCTGCTAAAGCCTGATCACCTTTAAGAATTTGTTTCTTGGAACATTCAAGAGAACCAGGAGCGCTCTTATTGGTGTGTAGATGTTAAGAAGGACGTGACTATTTTAAACTTTAAAAGCAAGTAGTAAAATCTTACAATCAATCTTAAAACTGAGAGGAAACAATGCTGGAGTTAGATGTTCGTGTGTCTTTTAGTACCTGTTAAAAGATGAGCTGCTGCATCCTGAACAGTTTGTTAGCAATGCAAAGATGATTTATGTAAACCAACATACAGATGCTGTGTCCAAAACGACAGGCCGGGTCCTCCGGAGGACCCAGACTCCCCGGTCTCGGATGGCCGGGTCCTTGGTAGACCGGGAAGACCGGAAAAAAAGAGGCTGTGGATTTGGACGGTCTAGCCTCCCCTCCTTACCACGGCGTACGTCATGTCACCTAGCAACTGTGACGACGCTAAACAAGCAAACTTAAATCAAAACTAGAAAAATATCAATACATTAGCATTATTAATATCACAAAACTATAAAATTAACTTAAAGGTATCATTTGAAGAACTAATTGACGCGCTGTAGGTTCATGTTTATTTCGCGTTTTTTATGACGAAAAAATAATAATTAAAAACATGTCCATACAAATGATAAAAGTATTAGAATTACAACCGCTAATTTTTTAAATTTTTAAATCACCATATTTTTATTTAAAATGTATTCTTTTCTCTCGCTTCGTCCGCCATTACTAGCTTTAAAAAATCTCCGGTCGGGCCGCAATGCATTATGGGATATGCTGGGCCGGGAAGGATCCATCAGACCTGTCCTTCGATTCGGGGAAAAAGAAGGACGTATTTGTCGGACGCATCGGAGGAGTCTTCCGTTTTGGACGTCCTTCGTCGCGGCGCTGTGACGTATGCGGTCGACGAATTCGACCTTCGGAGGACCCGWCCTGCCGTTTTGGACACAGCCAGAGTGTTACAGTGGTCTACGTGTGAATGGCTCTTTCCTGGTCYTGAATGAACAGATTCACTTTGAAGACTTGTATTAATTGGAATTCAGTCACTCTTTACATCCAGTCTTAAATAGGCTCCTAAAGGACGAACCAGTGTTGTGTTGATACATAGCAAACTATTAAGCAAAGAACTTACTGACTTTATCCAAGAATTCATTGATGATCTCATTCATTCACTAATAATGCAGCCCTATGTTCCCTGAAAACTTATGTTCTCTTTCCAGTACACTCATCCCTATATTTCCCAGATCCCTATTTTCCCCGGTACCTATGTTCGACCTGGTACACCCATCTCTGTTCCCTGGATCCCCATGTTCCCTGAGACCTATGTTATCCAGATCCCTACATTCCCTGAATCCCTATGTTCCCCACTAGTACATCCATCTTATCTGATCTCTATGTTCCCCACTAGTACATCCATCTCTATGTTTACCTGATATCTATGTTCCCCTTGGTACATCCATCTCCGTTACCCAAATTTTTAAGCATCTCAGTGCCTGTGTTCCCCAGATCTCTAAGTATGCAAAAATGTCAACTAGTTTTACATATTTTTACCCATTTTGATAAGCATTGATCCATTTAAATTAATCAATCATTAATCAGATGATCCGTTTTCATAGTTATCTGGTTGAGTCACTATCTTATCTGATTAATTATACAACTATTGGCTGCTGCAATCTTTAGCATTTTTAATGAAGCATCTTTTCTTGAGTTACACCCTAGCAATCATAGTTTGTTAGGATGTCCTTTGAGTTGAGCTGGAGGTGAAAGTTATTCACTGTGACACCGACACCCCATTTGTTTTTACCTGTCATACATGAAATTCTGAATTTTTTATAAATATCTGTGCGACACGAGCCAACACTCACCACTCCTGCTCCTCGTCTAGCAGTCTCCAGCTCTGTGAAGAAGTTCTCCAGCTCCTTCCCTTCGATGTACCCGTTGCCTGCATTGCACCAGAGGAACAAAACCAGTTTGGCACAAATGATGTTCTGAGGCTTTTAAGCGGCGTCAAGGTTTATCGACTGTTTAAAAGTTTGATTTAGGACTTAGATGTCGGCTGAAAGATTTATGAGGGTCTTTAAATTTTGAAACAGCTGCCAGACCTCAATGCATTTTTCAGCTTTACTTGGAAACTCATATGGCTAATAAAAACAAGCACTTTCATATATGGAAAAATATTTTAATTCACATTTCTTTGTCTCATTCTGCTCTGAATTTAGCAGCAAGTGAGTGACAAGATATGCATGCTGCAGCTGGAGAAGGAGAAAAAAACACGAAGAGAGCGAAGTGGCACTGGAGTGTAAGCAGAATAATGAGTGTCTTCTTGCCTGAAAGGGTGGAAGTGGGAAATCAGATTGATGCTTATTGGAGCATTCTGTCCCTCTGTGTGCATAAGAACTTCTTATATGACTCTGGATGATTTATTCATAACAGTTTACTCCATCGGTTTGCCTGCGAGTCACAGATTATATCGGACATTTCGTGTTTCTTTTTAATCATTAAAACCAGTCCTACCTGTCACGAGTCACAGCGTGGACTGAGTTCTAACTTTTTATTTTATGAGACATGAGAAATTAGTATTTTAATTTAAAACTGAAGATGAAACAACTTGTGACAGTGCTGATATAGGAAAATATTCCCCAGCCACAGAAAATGTATGCATAAAAACTGACTCTGTCACACTAAAACCACTGAAGAGTCTGGATATAAAAGTCATGTTTTGCTTCATAACACGTCTTAATTTGATACTAACTTCAGGTTGTGTAAATGCTCAAACATTTCAGCATTTTTTTTATTTATCGGAGACATATTTATTATTTATTTATTAGTTTATTACAGCTGATTTATTTAAAGCTACTCTGTTTGTTTGTTTTGTCAGACAACTAAATTAAATATCAACTGAAATGTGACTTTTTCATTTTCAGCAACACTGAACTGAGAAATCATAATTCTATAACTACACAGTTGGAAAACATATCCTTTTAAAAACAAAAATAGTTTAAGAGTCAACTGTTCTGCATTTCTGGTCAAATTTGAATGAAAAAAAAAATCAAAGTACGAAGTTACAGAGCTTATCTGACCTTTATTTATTTATTTACTTTTTTGCTAACAGAGCAGTTAGTACAGGCTGGCTAACAAAGCTACCAAAATATTARCAAAAAATGTAATTTGTAATTTACACATTTGTAATTTACAATCAGCTTCTAAAAAGTAAAAGACAAGCTTTTCAAGGTAAAGTTTGAAACTCCATGCTACTATTTCACAGGTTATATCCCCTACATCTTGTGAATGTTAAATTTAATGTTTTACAGCCAAATTCTACTGTTAAAATTAACATAGTCACGTTTTGGGTACATCCATGCTTGGAAATTTACAAATGATAGATTTTAAACATTTAACAATTCATATATCTTTTGTTTGTTGAACTGTTAAATGTACACAGGCCAGCTAACATTTACTTGCTTTATCAGAAAAAGGATATGAGAGAAAACAATAATATGGAAAACTACCAAGATACATAGTAAAATATTGTACTTTAAATTTTGTGATTTTCACTGAACTTCTAAAAAGTAAATTAGCTTTTCAAGGCAAAGTTTGAAACTGCATGCTAACATTAGCATGCTAACATTAGCATGCTAACATCAACACGCTAACTTTTCACAGTGGGCTATAACCTTGAATCTTGTGAAAGTGCCAAATTAAGTGAAACTATCTCCTCCTTTGCGCTGACATTTCAATTAATTGCTGACAAATTATTGACTGAACTAAAGCAGTTCAGTGATTTCTTCTCATCCCTCACTTGTTTCGTGTTTCATGACCCACAACGAGGATCTGACAGTATTAGGCATATTGCAGATTACCAGTAATAATGTGACAATTAAAATATTTACGGTCTTCTTCACKTGATAAATTTCCTATATAGAGCAAACTTTTAAGCTTTGTTTTGAAATGAATCAAAGTGAACTAAATGTCTTTAGCTGGAGTAGAGAAAATCATCTTCTGCTGTAAAAGTGTGTGTGTGTGTGTGTGTGTGTGTGTGTGTGTGTGTGTGTGTGTGTGTGTGTGTGTTTTAATTCTTCTTCTCCATTCTTTGTAGAAAGAACTTTGAA
>NW_013952407.1:4407391-4415055 GCF_001266775.1 Austrofundulus limnaeus | reverse complement strand
GTGTGTGTGTGTGTGTGTGTGTGTGTGTGTGTGTGTGTGTGTGTGTGTGTGTTCTAATCCTGTGGCTCGTTAAAGCCCACAGAAATAACTGCTCTCAGTTCATCGAGGCTTGCTGCCAGAGTTGAGCTGCCGTCCGTCCAAATCTTCGCCGCCACTCGGAGCGCACCACTGCACACCKAGCAGATGAAGTCCCTGAACATTTACAAACACAGCTCAACTGCTGATTGCTCAACAAACATTTCGAGCGGCTGAAACTGACGTGAACGCCGACGTGACTCAAATGCCTCACATGAACAAACGCTGCCGTGTCAGCAAGATTAAAACATGTTGGAGTTTATCAGCGTGAGTCACTGTAAGGACAACTTTTCCTTCAAAAACAGACTCTGCCTCAGTGTCTATGGGGATAATAGAATGGAAACCCTGATTTGCTGCAACTAACCTAAACCGCATGCATCAACTCAAGGTCCTCAGGCCAAATCTGGCCCTCGTTAACATTTTATTCGGCCGCAAATGTCGCACTTTAAATGTGAAATAGCTTTATTGTCACTGTATTTGGTGCATTTCTCTCATGACAGCTTGCAACCTTCAAGCCAAGAAAATTAATATATAATTAATAATTGCATTTTTTAGTAAGGGTTTTCATTTTTTTAATCTGATTTGTTTGATTGTGATAAACTGTATCTTTAAATGAAACGGTTGTTGATAGAGAGTAAGGCAGAAGAAATTAATGATATGTATTTTTAAATGTAATATTTTGTCTTCATCTGTTAGTTTATGTTCTAAATGATATTAAAACGTAATTTCGGAGGGTCATTTGTGTTATTAGAATTTAGAGAACTAACAGTGTTTTGACGTTATAGCTCCTGATCAGAAAAGACAAATCAATTCCACCTCTGTCAACACAATCACCATATTCACAAGAAAACTTCATTTTAGATGAGGATTATGTCTTATTCTGTTGGTTATTTGATTTTTCATGTTAAAATCTGATACTGAAAAATGAAAAAATGCCTTTCTCCAAGAGGTCCACGGTGAGGAACTTGAAGCTACCTCAGGTTCCACAGGACTTGACGACGTTGCTAAACTTCTGGTTTAAGCAAATAAAAAGCTGAACCGTCATTCTGTTAATGGAGACAAATAGAATAACCATCTATTTTTCAATATCTGTTTTTTAAATAAGAAAAGTACACAAACCTCAAAGCTTTAATTACTGTACAGAAGTCTACTTTTAAGCACTGATAAAAGGTCTTAAAGCTGATCAGTGTTTTTGTTGCTCTGAGGGCTTTACAGACTTGATTGGGTTTCTGATTCGCAGCATCTGATTTCTTTCACCTCTGCAAGGCACAAAGATTTAGACCCTTTAAACACATCGCTGGTGTCAGCTATTCCACAAACACAACTAAACGCTTTACAAAACCCTCTAAACTGTAATTTATTGGCCGTTTCTATCTCTGCCTTTTGATTATTCTAATAGCTAAATAAAACCTAAAGGCAGCTTTAGCTCCTGTTATGTAACAGGACTTACTGTATTTGGTCTTTTTTCCATCTCTTTGCAAGATTTGCATACCTTTCTCCACATAAAGGATTCAATCGGGTCAGGACTAAAACTGGATCAAACGTGATATGAGCAGACCCTCAGCACTGCCAGGATGTGTCTTCTGATGAAAACGCTGCAGTTTGAAGGGWTGGGGGTTTGGTGAGGGTTTAACAGTTCAGGTCAGAGGATCTTCAGAATGGCAAGAGAAAATAATCCCGTACTGAAGTTGCAGCGTGAAAAACTGGTTAAGCTGGACTGGTTTGTGCCGATATTGAAAACTGACAGCAGCAGTTTGGCTGCAGCTCAGGTGAATAAATGGAAAGTTACATTAATCCTGTTCACTTGAATTTTTTTATGTTGCTGAAGAGCTTTGCTTCACTACTATATGAAAAGAGGATTTAAATGGTTTTGTTGTTGTAAGAGATTAAATTCTTCAAAATGTAAAAGCTAAAAACAAATCAGGGCACTAAATATCAGTAAATACAAGTTAAATTCTGTAAAACGAAGAAAGATGTGGTTTTAGATCATTTTCCACCCAGTCCAACATTAACCATCACATTTATTTAAGTTGTCTGCACAAAGTGTTTTTAAATATTTTTTTGTAATTTTAATGCAACTTTCCCTGAAAATAGCTATTGTATTTTTCTAATTTTTCTCTAGTAGCTAGTGTACAACAGCATCCACCACGCCCTCTTCATGCAGTAATTTTCTAGTAATTGTGCAGATTTGAAAAGCTGGAGGAAACATATTTCACTCTTTCATCCTCCCCTCATCCATCTGCATCCAGCATTTCTTCATCCTCTCTGTTTCTTTCTTTTCAGATCATTTTGCTATTTAAAAACAACCCCAGAAACAATTTAATTACATCAAGCGTGAGCAACAATATTAATTAATATTATTAAAAATCTAAAATCTGTTTTTCTAAAAGTAGAACAGAATGAAAACTACTTGTTTTTAAATATTATCTCAAAAATCCGAAGATTTGAAATCTACTAGACAAATATGAAAACTTTTTTTTTGTAAATGTAAAGAGCTCCAGCTGATTGCACCGACCGTCTGCGTCAAAGTGTTTCCAGATATCGATGAACTGCGCAGCTGTGAGCTCCGCCAGGTGCAGGTGGGGCAGCTGCTCCGCCTGAGTCGCCATCTCTGCTTCTTCTCCCTCCTTCGGCTCGTCCGGACTGATTGGAGGTCTAAAAACTTTTTTTCCCCCACCGGCGTGGAGCTCCTCGGATCTGTGAGCAGAAGCTCCTCAGCTCGAGCTTTTAAACCACCCGCGGCGCGCGCAGTGCCCCTGATCACCGCCAGGGGGCGCGCGCGACGTCAGATGGAGACTTCAGGATGGAGGCAGGAGGAGAGGAGACAGGAGCGAGCAATGCTGGAGACAGAAGAGAGGCAAGTGGGAGACAGGAAAGAGATATGTGGGGGACAATTTTGAGACAAGAGAGGCAAGTGGGAGACAGGAAAGAGATATGTGGGGGACAATTTTGAGACAAAAAGGAGACAGGAAAGAGACATGTAGGGGACAATTTTGAGACAAAAAGGAGTCAGGAGAGAGATAAGTAGGAGACAAAAGAGGGGCAAGTAGGGGACAGACAGAAAAGAGACAAGCGAGAGACCGAAAAGGATGAGGAGACAAGAAGGAGACTGGAGAGAGACATGTAGGAGACAATTTTGAGACAAAAAGGAGACAGGAAAGAGACATGTAGGGGACAATTTTGAGACAAAAAGGAGACAGGAGGGAGACATAAGAGACAAGTAAGAGACAAAAGGAGTCAGGAGAGAGATAAGTAGGAGACAAAAGAGGGGCAAGTAGGGGACAGACAGAAAAGAGACAAGTAGGAGACAAAAGAGGGACAAGTAGGGGACAGACAGAAAAGAGACAAGTAGGAGACAAAAATAGAGACAAGCGAGAGACAGAAAAGAATAARGAGGAARCAAAAAGGAGACTGGAGAGAGACATGTGGGAGACAAGTAATAGACAAAAATAGGAGAGACAAACAAAAGAGGGACAAGGAGAGAGACAAAAAGAGACAAGTAAGTAGGGCTGCCACGATTAATCGATTAATCGACGACTAATCGATTATTAAACTAATCGATGATGATTAATTTAATCATCGATTAATCGTTTTCTTTTTTTTTGTTGTTGTTGTTCTTTTCTTGGTTTTTCTCTCCAAACTGCTTTGACAGCTTCCACTGCCACATCTGCCTTTCTGTCCTTGACACACATGTACAGTAGTGGTAACTGGGGTAGGCCGTGGACGTCACAAGACATTATACAGACAGGCTCTGGTACCATGGCTACCTGGCAACAAAGCTCAAAGTGTGGGATCATTTTAAGAAAATGAAAGAGAAACCTGTGCAATATCTGCAGAGCAGAACTTGCCTTCCACAGCGGTTATTTTTAGTTAGCATATAGCTAAAATCTAACCATGGTTATATAATAGCAGCTGCATTCTGGCACAATAAGTTCTATGTTTTATATTTAATTAACGTATGATCCGATTAGTCGACTAATCGAAAAAAATAATCGGTGATTAATCGATTATAAAAATAATCGTTTGTGGTAGCCCTACAAGTAAGAGGCAAAAGAGAGACAGAAAGAGATAAGGAGGAGACACAAAGGGAACAAGTAAGAGACAAAAAGGAGACAGAACAGAGACAAGTAGGAGACAAGGAGATGAAAGGGACAAAAGACAAACGAGAAGGGGACAAGTAWAACAGACAATAAGGAGAGAGAGAGAGACGAGTAGGAGACAAGTGGAGACAAATAAAACAAAACCAGGAAAGGAAGAGTCAAAAGAAGAAAGAAGAGGGACAAGTAAAGACAAATAGGACAAGAAGTAGACAATGGAGAGGCACAAGAGAGACAGTGAGAGACAGGAAGGAGATGGGAGAGAGAGGAAATTAGACAAGAAGGAAACGAGAAAGACAAGACAAGGAGACAAAAGACACGTCACTTATTTGCTCATAAAGTCAGGTGAAAACCTACAGAACAATAAAACTTCTCCAATGTCTAAAGATTCTGTTTTTATTTCAGCGTCAACACAAAACAGGTTCCTTCTCTACCTGCTGGAGCTTTTATACGTCTGGCTGAACAGATCAGAGTTAAGTGGCTGAAAGGTTGAACACAAAAAAATGATTTACTCTGAAAACAAATGGAAAAAAAAGTCACCAAACTTTCAGAAAGCCTGGAGAATTGTTAATCATGACGTCAGTCTGGAAACAAACCAAGTGGGGGATGACTCGAGACTTTTGCACAGCCCTGTGTGTTTTCAGACAGAACATAAATAAATTACACTTTCTCCATCACCTCAGGAGGAAATCTAAACAATAAAAACAAACTAATGTTTCGCTTCAATAAAACCTACATTTTCTCATAAATCTCTTCTTCCTCTGAGTTTATTTTAAAYAAATGAYCTCTTTCCTATTCCTGAAATATGGRAATATTKATGCCGCTGTTTGATGGACAGGYGTAAACGGATCAGCCTGATGGGAACATTTACCACCGCATAATAAACACACCTGAGCACAAAAACACACAGATTCTGAATAAAACCCAGGAGCTGTTAGCTCTGMGTGCACGGTATACTTTCACAGATTATGGATATTTATGCAATCCTGCTAAAGGTGTATTAAACACATCGTGAAATGGAGATTAGTTAAACTGGCATAAAACTGATATTTAACCTGGAAAGTTAAATCAGAAACATGAGGCGCTGCAGACACACAGCTGTTAAAGAGGCTTTTCTTTTCACTTTTCCAAAAAACAACAGCAGCGCAGCGTCTTCGGTTATATAAAGAACAATGCAGGATCAAAAGTGCAAATCTTTTGCGTTCAGGCATCAAAATAACAGATTATTCAAATAAATACCTGAATAAAAACATATGTATGATTCAGTAATGTGTGGCACGGCTAGCCAAAAGCTTTGCTTTGCTGGCTTATGATCTGCTAACAAAAAAATAGAGCTTTGCTAAGGCTAAATGTGTTTAAAAATTAAAAAAAACGTCAGCTCATCTGCTAAAACAACCGTCACTCAGTTTGTGTCAAATGTATTTGTCTGCTTAGAGATGAAAGCTGGTGGGACTGACACAAACCTGTTGATGAAAGTTTGGTGGTCATCTGTTAGCAGAAGTTGGCACAACCCAATTTAGTGGAAGCTAATGCTAACAGCTACTAGCTGACCTCTAAAATGATTGGTACGCTAATGGTTTTCAAAATTTGTGAAAAAAAACTAATTTGATAAACAAAATATTTGTGTCGCTAATATRTTAGCTAATTAGCAGAACCATGTCCACCACTGTTGGTAAACTTACACACATGCTAACAGGAATTTAAAAAAATGTGTGGGTTATATAGTTTTTGTTGTTTTCAGTATTTGATGCAGTTTTGCAACATTTGCTCTGCTCAAATTTCTTGTTTCTAGTCTCTTTTTTTATCATTTATGCTTCGGGGGGGAAAGTCTGCTACTCGTTCAAAGGTCAAAGGTCAAATGCCAGCACGGCGGCTCAGTGGTTAGCACCGATGCCTCACAGCGAGAAGGTCCTGTTCGGACCTGGAGTCTTTCTGTGTGGAGTTTGCATGCTCTCCTTGAGTTTGCGTGGATTTTCACTGGGTACTCCAGTTTCCCCCACCCCTAAAAACATGTAGATTGCCTTCAGGCCCAGGCTGTCTTTAAAAATGAAATCTGAGATCTCAACGGGACTTCCCTGGTTAAATAACGGTAAATAATAAAAAAAATAAAAGGTCAAGGCGTCCACACTGTATACTGGGATCAGACTGCGTCCCTGATCAAGATAAAACAGGCAGAGGAAATGAGTGAGTCGACGTTTGTGTTTGTTTATTTGTTGGTGGAAAACGTAGAAGAACATTAATCTAAAAGGAAAAGAGATTTGACCAGATTTAGCCCACCTGGCTAACTTCCATCTGTGCTTCCAGGTCAGGTAAAAAAACAAAGTTACATGTAAATACAAATCCAAATATTCCTTATCTCAGCCTCTGTTTCTGTTCAGGGTTGCTGCGCCAGAACCACACAATCGTTCAGGCTCACACTAATGGGACAAAGATGGAAAAATATCAAATAAAATCCTCCAAATGCTGCATCCAACCCAAAAAAACCTGAATAGCRGAGCATGTTCAGAGCTTTTGTTGCCTTTTAGTAACCATTTCACAAGCAAGTGGTACAACAACACAAAAAAAACAAAACATCATCAGATCATGACTCAGCAATATTCTCACATCTATTCCAGGCACCTGCTGGCTTGTTTTATTATTAATGAGAACACTAAAAACAGATCGACAGCAAAGCCTTTTTTTTTTCGAACAGAAAAGACCAACAATTTGAAAGAAAGCTAAGTCAGTTAATCCTGAAAAATGACATTAGGCAAATTCTCAGGTGCCTTAAGCATTTCATAAAACAACAGGTTTGCAACGTGACATRAGACTAAAACACCTTATATTTGCAAATTGTGTAAGAGCTAATTTTCTAAGCTTAAAATAACGTCTAAAATATTTATTTTAACACCAAAAGTTAGTTTTGAAACCTTAAATGAAATGCTCACCAGACTAATGTGTGAAACATTAGCATGCTAACGTTAGCACACTAACATTCGCACTGTAACATGTAGCTCCAAAGTCTGCCTTGAAAAGCTGCTGTTTTTGAGTGTTAATTACAGAATTTAAAAGTACAATTTGTTGTTGATAACTTGTAGTTTTGTGTCTCTGGTAACAGTTCTGTTTTGGCATTCACATTGTGACTAGAGTTACTCACCAGTGTCGTATAAAGTATCACAAAATGATATTTGAGTAAAAGTATTAGTAGTAGTAATTAGTATTAGTTACTAGTAGTAGTAAAAGTATCTCACCAAAAAATTACTTTGGTAAAAGTTAAAGTCTCCTTTAGGAATCTTACTTGAGTAAAAGTCTTAAAGTATCTGATATTTTTTGTGCTGAAGTATTAAAAGTAAAAGTATAGATATAAAATGAGCAGTTAAAATTTATGGGCATTTATTAGGAGGTGACTTCCCCAAAAAATGCAGAAATGACTGTTTTATTAAAATAATTGATGTTAAATTTAGGATGCACTACTGTTTCAGTTTATATACATATATCAAGGCTGCACAAAGC
>NW_013952407.1:4399403-4407381 GCF_001266775.1 Austrofundulus limnaeus | reverse complement strand
TATCAGAATTTAATATATTTATACTTCTATTTCAACCACAATTAAATTCACTCTATCTAGGAGGCACAATTTATATGGATAATATTTATTTTTTTACAAAAACAAGCTGGAACGAAAACAAGAAAAAATTAAATTAACGACTTCCTACTTCTTGTCTTTTTTAAAAAAATGTAAGAAGTAAAAAGTACAGATAATCGTGTGAAAATGTAAGAAGTAGAAGTAAAAAGTAGGCTAAAAATAATAACTCAAGTTAAGTACAGATACCCAAAAAATTCTACTTAAGTACAGTAAAGAAGTATTTGTACTTACTTTACAACTCTGTTACTCATCAAAGATGGTGGCTATGGGGTTTCTTCTTCAGCTGGTAAAATGTAAACACACTGATTATGTCTTACTGCCTCTGGTCAGCTCACAGACACAAAAACTTGTTTTTGTCACAATATTTTACAGYCTCACTCATTCATTCAAACACTGATAATTACCCAAAGCAGAGAACCTTGGTTAACAGTAAACAAAAAAGCCTCAAGAATGAGTTTCATGTTTCTTTAAGAAAGCTGTGTGATTCGACAGGACAACTGTGTTTGCAAAAATAAATAAATAAATATTTAAATAGCGGGAAAGGGAGCATATTTTATAAAACATTTGTGTCTTCCCAGTAATTTGAGCGCTTTGAATGCAGCTGTGCGACTCTTTCTGCTCGCTGAAATGTGGCCTCTGGCTTTTCTCTCTCTGCTCATGCACAGCCAAAAATAAATAACAACTAAATAAATCAGCTGCAAAATCAACATTAACAACTGTAGTCGGCGAGAAGCAACRGATGCTGCAACGCCACAAACGAACCCACGAGTTTAACATCTCAAATTCACGAGAAAAAAAACCCTTTGCAACAATAACAGCAGCTGCATGATAAGCTCCTCTCTGGTGTTCATGTTTACTGATCGACCCTGTTCCAGCTGAATCTGTCTTTTACCTGATCAACCTGACAGGTGCAAAGCACTAAACACAGAAACAATCCCTACTTTTAGAATGCCAGAATAGAAGTTGCATTATTGGGTCAGTTAAAGGGCAAGAACACCAGAAGGCAACAGATCATTTACTGTATATGTATAAAACCCTGGCTGTTCAGTGACCAGCATCATCATCATCTCCAGCTGAACGGACGATGAACAGCCTCTAACTTCAGCAGCAAACCTCCAACAAACTTTGCATCATTTTTAACACATTGCGGCCATAAATGCATCAACATAAATCAAACTCCTCCTCACGATGTGATGCTTCTGAAAATATGCCTCTGAAGCTGCATAATCACACGCTCCACTGAACAAAAAAATAAAAWWAAAAAAACATAAAAAAGCACATGTTGATAAGAATGAATATCACCACCGGATTATTTAAGTGGAAGCACACATGTACAAGAAATTAGCCTCCCCGTTTTCTCTGCCACACTTTTCTTTTTGCTCATGTRTTAACGTGGCTGAACAGCAGTCAGATTGAGAGTTACAGTGTGTTTGAGTTGGAGTGGCAYGATGCCTCATTGCAATAATCAGCCACTTTTATCAGATGCACACTGTGGACTTAGGGCCTAAAGGGTGATTAGCAAAGATAATAAAAAAATGCCAGGGCGACCTGATAACACAGAATCTAGTTTTTTTTTTCCTTTTGGCAGATTGTGTCTTGATTTCCTTCCGCTCAGCACCACAAGAAATGAGCTACTTGCAATGACAACAAAATGCATCATCACTTCCTGTACACCATATGTTCAGGAGAGAGATACGCATCCAATCAGCATCACTCTGCAGGAGATCTAAACTCGCACAATGCGATGCAAACATGTACTCCTTGTTCACACTGCAAATGTTGCGTTTTTCTTGTGGTTTGTTGAGTATTTTGAAAAACGTCTCCCTGCAGGCAAACAGGACATTCAATCTCCCTCATCCTGACCTCACAACTGAAAAATAAATAAACCTCCACGAGGATTAGTGTCGCCTGAGATCGTTTTGCCTCATGGCACAGGAGTAAACACGAGTAGTGCAAGGCWTTTTATTCATCACTCAAAGAAAAATAAGAAAGAGATGCAGTACAAGTTGAAATACGGCTGCTCAACTCCTCGGTTCAAGATAAAGTTAGAGCTAAAAAAAACTCAAAGATGGAACAGAAGCTTAACACACAGTTCTAAATACCTGCATGTAGCCTAAAAGGACAGTTATTATCAATAAATTTCATTTATTTCAACAACAAACACTGCTTCTTCCAACAGCTCATTTAAAATGTACGTAGATAATTTCTGTGAATGTTTGTCTGTTTCTTAGTTATATACATTAGTCACAGCGGTGCGCACAGATAACCAAAAAATTAGCTTCGCTAACTCTTCTAACAAAAAATATWGCTTTGCTAATGCTAAACYGSTAAACATATAAAAAATGTGGAAGCTAACACTAAACAAGTAAATATWAGTGGAAGCTAACACTAAACAAGTAAATAGCTAACACTAAACAGGTAAATATTAGTGGAAGCTAACACTAAACAGGTAAATATTAGTGGAAGCTAATACTAACAGCTAATTGCTATCTGCTAAGATGACTGTCAGTCTGCATCACACATTTTCAACTCGTTTGAGCTGAAGACTGGTGAGACTGACACAAACCTGTTTATGTTAGTTTGTTAGTTAGCTGTTAGCGGACCTAATGTTGACAAAACYGTTAGCGGAAGCTAATTGTTCCATTGACAGATTTTAAATTTAGAGAAAAACGTAATTTGCTTGATAAAAAATGTGTTCCACAATTAGCTATTAGCTGTTAGCAGAAGCATTTAGACAGGGGTGACACTAAGGGTGGGCTAAAGGAGGGCAGTGGCCACTCTCTAATGTCCTGGGTCCCCCCCCCCATGGATTCCCACTGGCTAGCCTGTCGTTTGTCCTCCTGAGTCCTGAGCTTTTGTTTGGGCTGTATTTTTTATTTCCTTAGCTGTTTTGGATCAGGTAAACCTTACAGACATCTAAAAAACATATGGTTTAGTAGTTTCAAATAAAATTTTATAAGGTCAAAGATTAAAATAAAATATTATGATGCAGAAAACTAATGTCTTCACATCAGGATGCAGACTCTACGGAGGATGTATGCATACCTTTTTTTCCAAATACATTTTAGAGGGAAGAGGACACACTTCAGTAAGTTGTAGCAAACTAACTAACTGTGCTGATGCTAATCATATCATCTGTAAAATAAAAAATAGGGTGCTTCCTTAACGTCCATATTGCAATATTTTTCAAAACCCCTCCTGAAAATCTGTTCTGGGTTTTGGTGGGCCACCCCACCATGAGAAGCAGCCCCCATCTGACGTCCCCCCTCTTTTGAAAACTTTTCTGGAGTCAGAACCGTCCACAAACGGTGACATTTTAATATTTGCTCTGGCTGGCGGCGCAGAAGAATGAAGCAGAAATGTGGATCTGAGTGGGCGTTTTTTGATTTTCAGCACAACGCACACTTCACAACTGATTTAAAGGCTCGTGTCACACCCCGATCTGCGCCTACCACCCTTCATCGCCAGTGTTTCTGAGGAGAAGGAGGACTATGATTCTGTGCAGGCAAACGTGGATCTCACGCATGGAGGGAGAACGCCTCCGGGGAGGGGGCGCACAGTGATGTAATGAATCAGTTMGTTGACAGGCCTCTGTGCATGGAGGCGCAACACACTCTCCCACAGGCAAACATAAATACAGACCTGAGCGTTCACGTTTTCAGACAGAGAAAGCAGGTAAGAGATGGATCTGATCCGTGACCTTTGCCCTGACGCGGCTGTTTCTCATCGAGTCGATTAAATTCAAACTGCGGTCTCTTTGTGTGGCTTTAAGCAAAAAACAAAAGGCAACAAAGCAGAACTGAAGAGGGTAAACAACAACAGAAAACCCCCCTCGTGATGACACGAGTCACAGTAACGGAATCAAACCGGGGGGCGAACAACGAAACTGGATCACAGCAGCTCCACCTTTCAGGCTTCGACTTCTTTTTACACAAAATMTAACACAACAGGCCCAGAGTTCAAGCTTAAAACAAAGCCCAGATGGGTTTTAAAATAATCAGATGCTGTTGCAGACTGCTGGGATTGGTCTTAAATCCCCTGACATACTGTGCCAGTACAGAAAAGACAAAAAAACTGCAGATTGGCCTGAGAACRCACATCCAAAGGCAAAAGCATTTCAGCAAAAGTGCCTGATCTTTAAAATCAGGTCACAAACAATAATGTAAGGATTAAAGTAAGAGCTAAAGTGTGGTATTTATAAGAATATACAGAGACTGATGGCCATTTTCCTTGCAAGAAGTAAAGCTCTTCTTTGGTTTATTTATGTCAGAAGACGGTTRCTGTCAGCAAATGTTCTGCCAAGCTCAGAAGCCTTCGCTTTGGGTCGTCAATCTGAGAACCCCTCAGCTGCAGCAGCATCTTCAAAAGCTGCTCGACCGTGAACATTAGCACAATTAATTTTCTTTATTTTAGTTCATGTGCCTATTTGAGTCGTAAACTCCACCACGCCAGATGTGACGGGCCCTCGTATTTCTTTTTTTTTTTTTCCAGTTCAGAAGTTGATCTGGGCTCTGTCTGTTTTCAGATGATCTACTGTATGTTTTGCTGTGAGGGAGTCGGTTGTCAGTTTTCAGCTGAATGAGGAGAGAGAGACATACAGAGAGAGTCTTTAGCGTTGCTGCAGTGTCGCCGTGACAGAGAACAGATGTTCAACCTGATTGCTTAGTGCTGCGTTTATTTCTACTCTGCTCCTCAAAGATAAAACTGTCATCTTCAGCCTTCATCCTGAGCAACGACAAACAGCCGACACTTACAGGCTCTGCGGTGGTTTAGTTTTCATATTTTAACACGTGTGAGGAGTGTTTGCTGCACTGACTCTGAAGATTAACACAAAGTACCGCTGATGATTTAGGTGTTTGTCATCACTGCTGTGGATGTTGTTTTTAGACATCGTGGATCTTCAAAGTAATTAGAATATCTTTTCTACAGACTTTTCAGATGTTGGTGGACTCAGAAACTAAACAAGACATATTTATAACACAATTTCATATCACAAGTTCAACTGCAAAAGTGTCTTCACAAGCWGCAACCCCAAAAGCACAAAGCAGGAAATACACATCAGTGGCCTGTTGAGTCATGCAGATTAAGACCCAAGAGCCCAGGGGCATGGCCATGGGGGTGACCAGGGGGGCAGGCACTGGCTACCCTTGAAATCTGATTGGCCACCCTGTCTGTCTGCCCCCACCAGAGTTATAAATCACTTTTTTCACATGAAAACAGATGTATAAGCTGTCATAATGCTTAATATATTGTAAATTTTCTGCAGAAATCCCTGTAATTCTACTTTATTGCAATTCTTACACTGAAAGCATAGGCAGACTGTGAGATTGTGATGTATCCAAATTYCTAACTGTGTATGGATGTCCAAGATTTTGTGTTATATTTGGGTAAATAAAAAGTTTTRTTATTCAGATTCTGTTTATTGAATTTKAACACTGCAGAAAATGTGGATAAAATTGCAATTTTACTGTGCCGCCCTTCCACAATCTGTGCCCCTGCTTGGCTACCCTAGTGAAAAAAAAATCTAAACATGTCCCTAAGTAGMACAGCCCTAAAGTAATATTTAGAATCAGTAACATGATATATGTTTTCATCTACAGGTGAAATTAAGATACTTATATTTGTGCAGACTGAGTCTTCTCCTGTTTGATTTTTTTCTCAAAAATCAGACAGCATCTGGCAAAACATCTGCTTCATGACAGTGTCATCAAYGGACCAGCTAACATGAAACATGTTCACTGAAGTGAAATATGTCTCAGGTGGAACGTCTCTGTGAAAACAGACAGGCATGACATGACAAACCAGAAAAAAGGACGAGAAGATGAATGGAGCATATTAGTTCTCAATAACTTTTTTTTCTTGCCAACAACAGTCATCATTCTGAACACGTCGTCTACTGTCCTGCCAAATGGAGTACAATATGTATAAACCAGCAAGGCATAGTAAAGTCCTGAAGATAGAGGAGAGTTGAACGTAAAAAGATTAGACACACAACTGAGTAAATAAAGCAGGTTTTGTTATTCTTTTTCTTTTAAGGAAAATCATTTTTATTTTTTAGGGATGGGCAAAATCAAGGTGCTTCCGACAAAAACATTGAAAAGCATTACCCACAGACAAGTTTTTATATAGTACTGATGTAATTCATACATCTGTAKCCAGCTTTTACAGCGGCTCCTTTAAGAGAAGCCACGCCCACCCGTGTTCACGCATGCGCAAGGCCGTCCTCCGTCACGTGATCTGGCGTTTCTATTTCCTGGTAGCGCATCGCTTTTTGGTAAGTTTCTTGTCGGTGTTTTCATGTTGTTTTGTGTCACTTTGCCAGACAGAAGAGAGATAGAGGCAGCTGTCTGGACGAGAAACGTTTTTAAAACCGTTGTGTGAAAAGTTTAAGAGTTTCAGTGAAGAAGAGTCCTTCTCTGAGACGGAAGTTGTCGGAAATGTCCATTGAGATTCAAATACAAATTGTTACAAACAAAACAGCCACTAGTGTTGTTATCCTGAAAACAACTGGCCTYATGTCTAAAAACATCCACAGCAGTGATTCTGTTTCATTTAAAACAAACACCTAAAACATCAGCGGCACTTTGTATTAATCTTCATGTTCAGATAGTTTACTCCACATTTATACTAGTATTTAATTTTTTTATTCAAAGAATCAATCATGGCACAAACATTCACATTATCATACTTTAACTTTAAGTTTTAACCACGTAAATATTTTTGTAAAGGAATTGTTTCTTTTAAACAAATCTTTATAAGCTAAATATGCATTTTATCAGCTCTCTGGGCCCACAGTTCGAATAAAATTACTAATATTTTCCTCTAATTTAAAATAATTTGGTAATCCCCCCTTCATAAAAAAGAAAAAAAATAGGGTGAATACTGTTTGAGCCAAAGATTGTATCATGCTTCTTTTTTAGCTTTTACCTGCCTTCATTAGACTGAACAAAAGTAATGTTTTGAAACAGTTTAATCCACTGATTTATAACATAGTCGTGTTCAAAATGCTATTGTTAAAAAAGTTACATTGTTTATTAATTTATTAACTTCCATTTTTCATATGTTATTGATGAAATAACAATGCCAACACAGTATTTGGTAAACCTAGTTTACCAAAAATATTTTTCATCCTCATTTTTTGTAAGTTTTTTCTTCCATCCCTTGTTTTTGCTGAAGTTGCTCATCAGTCAGTAGTAGGAAACATTATACTTTGTGTTAAAAAAAAAATAAACGTTTACATCAGTTTTGAACTGTGAGATTTTAATTTTCTCTTCATGCCATGCAGTGAAAATATATTTCCCTGACATGTTGGACTCAGTTTGAAGCTGGTGGTCCATTCAGCATTTTTACTGCACAGTTTCTGTTAACGGACCACTAAGGAGAGCAGGTGACTTTCATGCGCAGCAGCAGGGCTCATCAGTTTGATCAAATCACTAATCATTCCTGAATTTAGCCGTCGTTTGCTAAACGCCACTTAGTGGATTGCCATTTATCACTGAGTTGCTGCAGACTAATCAAGACATGACCCAGAAATCCACCCCATCTGCCCACGTCGTCATCTAATGCGTGCACCCAAGTGGAGAATTAGCTGCTGTAATTTGTGTAATTATCTGAAGTAAAAACAGTCAGTTTGGTGCAGTGAGGTGGTGTTTTCTGCAGCCTCATCTCACAAAAACATCAAAACTATGTATGTAAAGGCAAAAGAAATATCCTTTATTTTAATAAATGACAAGTTGGCAAGTATTTACTGTATATGATGAAGTCCGAAGCTGGAACGATGCTTTTCACAGCATTTAAAGCCAGGGGTGTCACTAGGTTTTAAGGACAAGGGGGGCTTAGCCCCCAGGAGACGCACAGCAAGTTATGATTGATTAAACAGGCTGATACTTCATTGAGCAAA
>NW_013952407.1:4396574-4399112 GCF_001266775.1 Austrofundulus limnaeus | reverse complement strand
TACTGTATATGTATATATACTGTATATGTATACAGCAAGTTATGATTGATTAAACAGGCTGATACTTCATTGAGCAAACGACTTTTCCAAGATGGCGGCCCCACGGCTCGACAGCAGCATTAGCGGTCCGTCTATCTACTCATTTTGTTTATGGTWACTACAAGCAGTGATGATTAATCCTTATTACTTTCTTGAAAAACTTTCGTAYWTCCATTTTTCACCGAGCATTCTCCTGGTCTGCTCACYGATCCTTCATGCTGCAGTTAGCTGGCTCTGTGTGTAAACATGCTAGCATGCTGGTATTAAGCTTGCAGGAAAAATGTGGACTGGATTTCATGCGGTGGGGGAGTACTCTATATGAACAAGTGGAATGGATTGGATAACAACGCACCAAAGAGGATTTCTGCCTTACACTATAAATTAAAGGGAGACTGACAGATTTACGATCATATATTTTAGTTGATAATGAATTATTAAATGGTTATTTATTCCGACCACATCATATTGAATTTTTGTAAAAAAATAATTTTTTTTTACACCAAAATAATTTAGGGGGGCTTTAAAATATTTTAGGGGGGCTCCAGCCCCCCTAAAATAGGCCTAGTGACGACACTGTTTAAAGCCTTAATACTTGTCAAAATGTGTAAATTTTAAATGTTTCTGTTTAGAATATTTTGTATGTTTGCATCATCTATGATTAAAAATAACCACTAAATGTGCGTCATTTTGTGTGTAAAATAATCAACTTGCATTTTAAGAGATGCAGTTTATGGTCAGTATAATAAATCCATCATCACAGATTGAGGTTTTTATTTTAGAGATTTTATTTCCACTTGCTTGTTGTTCCTCAGCAGGAGTGGAGGATGAGCTCTGGTAACAGCACCAGAAGGAAAGTCAACAAGCAGCAGCAGCAGCACCTCCGCAGCATGGCAGTGCCGTCTGATCCTGAAACACAAGCAGAGATACRAGGTCTTTTTAACAAAGTCAAAGCCTATGTGAGACCCCCCGGCGGGGAGTGGAGYGTCCCCGAGCCACATGTTGCCCTCAGACACCCAGCAGAGGAGCACCAGCGTCTGCAGGAGCTGAAGGTGTCTCTGAACGCCATGAAGGACCAGCTCAGCGATAAGAACATTCAGGTGTGGCACCAGCACACCAACGCCACCAACCGGGCGGGGAAGGTGATCGGCGYCGTGCGCGCCGCCGCCAACGCCGAGCTCTGCACTCAGGCCTGGTGCAAGTTCTACGAGATCCTGGGGACRTTCGAGCTCCTCCCGGAGGAGGCGCTCCGGAGCGGCGAGCTGAACTCGGTCCACCTGTGTGAAGCTCCAGGTGCGTTCATAACCGCTCTGAACCAGTACGTGAAGACGAACGAGTCCACGCGTTACTGCGACTGGAGCTGGGTCGCCAACACGCTGAACCCGTACCACGAGGCTAACGGGGGGAGCACCACCATCGCYGACGATCGGTTAATCGCCAACACGCTGCCCTGGTGGTTCTTCGGCTCAGACAACACRGGCAACATCATGGTCCAGAAGCACCTGCTGGACCTGCAGGCGTTCGTGTCGAACATGCGCAGGGTGGACCTGGTGACGGCAGACGGAAGCTTCGACTGTCAGGAGAACCCGGACGAGCAGGAGGCGCTGGTGGCGTCGCTTCACTGCTGCGAGGCCGTGGCCGCGCTGCTGCTCCTCAGCTCCGGCGGCTCCTTCGTGCTCAAAATGTTCACYCTGTACGAGCACTCCTCCGTCTGCCTGCTCTACCTGCTGAACTGCTGCTTCCGCTCCGTCAGCGTCTTCAAACCCGCCACCAGCAAGTCGGGGAACTCCGAGGTTTACGTCGTGTGCTTGAACTACGACGGGAAGGAAGCCGTCAGGCCCCTGCTGTCGAAGCTGATCCGAAGCTACGGCCCTCGGCTGGCCGACCGGGAGGCTCTGCTCCCCGGCTCGCTCATCCCCGAGTCGTTTCTGAAGCAGCACGAAGACGTGTGCTCGTACTTCTACGCCCTGCAGGTGGAGACGATCACGGAGAACCTGCGGCTGTTTGGACGTATGACGGCAGAGCAGAGGCAGCGGCTCGAGCACATCAGGGACTGCGTGGCTCACGAATACCTGCAGCGCTTCCAGGTGAGCTGCTGTTGTCTCTGTTTTTAATCAGCCGCACAACACTGAAGAAAACTGTGATTGTTTTCAATCCTGCGATATGAAAGAAAAAATAACACTTTAAATCAGGGATGGGCAACTAAAATGATGGGAGGGTCCACAGGCTGGACAGAAGTGGCCCATGGACCACCAGTTGTCTATCCCTGCTTTAAAGGGATTCCTGATTAGTTGTAACATTAGACTTTATTTGATAAATATACATTTTAACTGTAAAATAAAGACTGTAAAAATACTGTAGGATGTTTAGTTTTGTACAGTTTTAAAAATATATTTTAACACGTATGGAGCCATTTTATTTACACGCAAAGCATTCTGGGTAAATGATGACGTGGATAGGTCATCGATGCGAGGCTGCTAGCGAGCTATATCCACCCTGAAG
>NW_013952407.1:4389672-4395740 GCF_001266775.1 Austrofundulus limnaeus | reverse complement strand
TTTCAGTTACAGGCTGAGTCATTTCTACCTTCTCCTCTCTGTCAACGCTCTCTGGTTTCATTTAAAAGAGTCGATGCCCCATCATCACAGGACCTGCAGGGTGGCTGCTGCACTTTGCGATGAGATGCTCAAACGAAGCATCGTGCAGCTCTAGATCAGACCGTGTTTGGATTCGATGACTCAGTTCTTTTGTTTTGTCTAAATATCTGAACGTGAATTCAGGATCTCAGGGTTGATGGTTTCTCTGGGCAGGTGAGCTTTCTCCCACGAGGCCGGTGGATCTCTCGTCACGCGGTGAGTCCGGCCTGCTGCGGCGTGACGTCCGGTCGACCGCTGGGGCAGAAGAAGCAGACGGGCTCCTTCAACGAGCGGAGGGAGCTCCTCACCCTGAGCTGGAGGGAGCGGGTCGAGAGGAGCTGCCACGGCGCCCGGATCCAGAGACACTGGACCGAGGACGGCGGGACRGGCTGTGTGTTGGAGGGACCCATGTCCGTCTGCCACACAGACTCGTGGTTTGTGGTCACTGGAACGGCGCTGCCTGCGGTCAGGAACTCTCCGTTCTGTGAAGGAGGGCTGCTGAACCACCTGAACGAAGCCCTGATGGACTCCACCGAGGACTGGACCTTCCTGTCCTCCTGCAGCTCCTGCCGGCCGCCTTCCTCGGACTCCATTTTGTCTGAAGCTGCGGGCGTTGGCGCRCTGAAGGGCAGCTCCGCGGGGAGCAGGAAGTGTCTGGTGTTTGGCAGCCGCTCGGCGTGGGCCGCCAGCGAGAACCAGGTCGGGGGTTTGGTTCTGTCGTTCCGCTCCGAGCCCCGGTTCCCYCAGAGAGGCAGTAAGCTGCTGCACGACGGGGAGCCGCTGTACCAGCAGCAGCTTCTCGAGGCTCTCACCTTCGCCCTGCAGTCCCTGAGCTCTGGTGACGTCCTGCTGCTGCCTCTGTTTTCTGCTCTCACCCGGGTCACGGCGGCCGTCGTCCTCTGCCTCCACGCCTGTTTCTGCTCCGTGTCTTACCGCTGTCCGCCCCCCGCCGCCCCGGTCGGGGCGCTGCTCGTCTGCGTCGGCTTCTGCCCCGAAGCCGCCGTGCAACTGCTGCCGGCGCTGAGCGACGTGCGCAGCTGTGTGAGCCGGCTGCTGGCGGGGGAGGAGGGCGCAGGTAAAGCTCCGCTGTGCGGAGGAGAGCGGCAGGTGCTGCAGTTTGTTCCCATGGAGGAGCTGCTGGGCGGAGGACTGACCGACTTCCTGTGGAGCATGAACTTTGAAATCGTTCAGCAGAAGCTGCACCTCCTCCTGCAGTCATAGTGCAGTTTTACAAGCTGTCACTCACATTTATGATCCATCACATCAAACTGAGGATTAAGTCAAATTTAGTCAAAATTAAAAACAGATTTTTGATCTTCCTGATGGGATGAGCCTTTCCAGAGATAAAACTTGATTTGTTTTTCTAATCAGGATAACTTATTGAGGTTTGGTCCTATTTTAGCTTATTCTACTTTAGTTTTAAAGAGAAAACCTCAAATAATAGTTGGATATAAAGATTTACCAGCTGAAAAGAAAAAAGGCTTTGCTAGCTCACAGGGAAAATAACAAAAATGTAAGTTCATTTAAGTTAAGTGCTTMAAAAAATTCTTTATGATTATAATTCAGATATTTCATTTTACAGCCTGTAGATACAGCATTTATTTATTATATTTTGACAAAACTCAGTTGTTGCTAACGTTTTAACAAAGCACCACAGCTGCCCGTTTCTCCACTTTAGGACTTAATCCTGTTTGATGTGAGCTTGTCTCATCAGGTTACACACTGTTTTAGGCTCAGTGWCATTCGAAATGGATGATTTTTTTACGTGGATCAATTCACATTTCAGCTTAACTTCAACCTAAACCAACGCTAAGGTCAATATGTCAGCTTCACCTGATTCAGTTCATTACAGGGATATTAGTGAGTTTWACAGGTTAAATGCCAAGAATGTCCAGTTAAGTGCAAAATGTTCCTTTTAGGTTTTATCATTGGGCTGCTTTTATTTGCTCAGAATAACCCCTTTAACGTGTCAAATGTTTCCATGTCCGATGCAGAAGCTACATTAGCTGATTTTGTGTCAGACAACAAAAGCTAAAGTTTTCTGTCTCAATTCTTACTGATTTTACTGAAAACATCACACAGGCAAGATGTTAGCGAGTTCAAACCAGCATCATGAAAACGACTTAATGATCACAGCTTATTTTAACTTCTTTCTGATTTACACAGAGAATGTGCTCGAGCAAAGCAGTGTGGTTGTAAATACATTAAATTACGATTTTTAACACTTCTGGGAAACTAAGCTCTGAAGTCAGGTTCATATTTGTAAGGGTGGGGTCAGGAAACATCGAGACGGAGGTTTTCAGTTGAATTCCAGGAACAGTGTTTGGGTTTTGAAGCTAAAACGTGCAACTAYAAATAGTTAATAACTTGTTTAATAGACTGTATAATAATGTTGAACATGACTTCTGTCTCTACTTTTAGGTGACACTTTTGAAACGTTTTGGTCACTACTTTAAGTTTTGAACTTTTTTTGGACTCATTTGAAGGAYCGTGTTCAAAGATTTTATTTTAAGGCTTTTGTTATTAACAAAGGTGTGTTGTCTAAAAATTATTTTTATATAAGTCTGTTCTAATGTGGAGGCGTTTCAGAAATGTTTTGTATTTCGTTTAGTATGATAATTTATTTTCTTACAAAAAATAATGTGCTGAAATAAAGTCTTTGTTTTGAAACGGCTGATKTGTAAAATTATCTAATTGTCAAGTTTTTGTTCACAACTTACGAAATATTAAATTACGCAGTAAATCTGCAACAAATCTGACATAAATAAAAATAAAAATTACCAAAAAAATAAAACAAAGACAAAAACTGCCTGCAAAAATATTGGTCTTTCCTGTAAAACTGAGTCCCTAAAACCATCATAACTATCCTGGCTGGGAAATCCCTTCATATAATGTTTGGCTTATTGTGAAACCAAGGGATTTTTCCTTATTAATAAATATAAGACTGGATTTCCCGATGACTTCTTCTCAAACCAATGATCAAGTTTTCAAATCAACTCTGTTTGCCAGCACAGGTCACGATTAGGTTTCTTACAATACAATACAACGTAGACTAAAATCTCTTCAAGTTCTTTTTTTCTCTTGATATATAACGTGCTATGTGCAAGTCAGCTTCGTCCCACACTCTGATTTCACAGATGCAAATAACAAAAAGCTGTGCAACRGTTCAGTCTGTGGACTCAGTCGTCAGGTCAGATGGGAATTTTATGTGAACTTTACATGAACTCGTTTTTTTTTTTTAAACAAATGATGCAGAGCGGCTGACGTTCAAATGCTGCTGGAAAGAAAGCATGTTGCGTGTTACTAACTGCATGGACAACTGCTGGGTCATTTAGTAAAGTAGTGAGTACCAGCAGGACTTAAAATAATCCAGTATTTCGAATATCTCAGGACTTGCTCAGTTCTTCTATGTRGGTAAGAGCAGAAARGAATAAAATTCARAATGAGCTGAAAGACTATAAGCAGTAATTATATTTTAGTAAATGCATAAAATTGTTAAGAAGTTGTTACAGGTTACTAAATTCTGTATTTACCAATGAAAACTTAAAATTGCACTTTCTCTTATAGGCTCCTTGTAAAAAGTCCTGTGTTGACACTCCAACATTTCACCTCGTCCAGTGTTTTCTCAGCCATAGATGGGGGGACGGGGGGGACGTGGATATCTTTATCGATAAATGAAAAACCGTAGTATCTCCTCTGATATTTATCTGTGAAAGCAGGTGCAGAAAACTACAAAGTGGTCTAGTCTGGTGTCCCCTCTCACTGGAAAAATTTGACTTYGATGCAAGATGGCRGCCATGTTCTGGACATAGCCATGACAAATAAGCTCCCCACCCATTACTCGCTGGGGTTTTCAGCCATTTCATTTTATTTCAGAAATAAAGCAGCGTCCTCAGACTTTTAACAGTTTATGTCACCAGGAAGTTTGTCGTTCTCYCTCAGTTCTGAAGCTTTTCCTCTGSTTGTTTGCATTCRTCAAGAGAATCATTCAAAAGAAATCGGTTTCCCCTGCAGGGAAACTGTACAGTAGGTGTTAAACTCACATCAGCAGCAACCTGCTGTATAAATCACAACTGAGCCTGAGGTTTTAAAGGTCGCRAGCGACTTTGAAAGAATGAAATTCGTCCTAATAACAGGCCGACAGACTCAAAGTCAGACCAGGAAAGGGCATCCACTCCCAATTTCCCTCCATCATTCAGGTCACTGTGGCTCAGCTGACGACGTTGTCCTTTAAGACCCGGCTGCAGACCTAAAAACTTAACAAGATGAACTCAAATATTCATCCTTTACCGTCAGTTTAGGAGTCAGATGTTTGGTAAACGTGGACAATAAATTTCATTGTCAAAAATGACAAAAGTTCGTTGGATTTTTTTTAACGTTCATTGGACATTTATTGTCAAAAAAWTAAACTGCAACAAAGAGGATGTACTACTGAAGTTTTAAAAACAGAAAGAGGTGCAAATTTGTGACTTTATTTTAACATCCTGATCTGTATGAGATCTGCTGCTGAGTTAAGTCTGAATGTCAAGTTGAACCCACGGGTCAAAGAGGTGAATCAGAACCAGCAGCAGCAGGACGGTGTGCGATCATGAGCTCAGTTAAGTCTTTTGCCACGTCTCAGGCTGCACCGGTGGATTATTCCAGTTCTTACTTTGTGTGGAAATTATGTCTTATCTAATGAAACAGGAGCAAAATCCTTAAAAAAATATGAACACAAAAGGCTTGAAGATTTCAATCAGAGCGAACACACAGTAACATGAATAACATCCGTTTTCACTCAGAGCTTCCTGCTGCTGAGGCTCTTATCAAGAAACAATTAAACATTCAAAAGACATGGCGTCAYAAATTGATATTTTACTAATTAGCAGCGATGGAAGGCTACGAGTAATCTCTCCGACAGCTACGAGGAGCAGCGTAATGAGGGCTGGAAATTAGTTTTCATAGATGATGTTTTCAGGCTCATTGACGTCCTCAGTCTGGGGACCAGATTTTATGAAATGAATGTCTGTGGAGAAATGAGTAGTCAGTATTTTACTTGCAGTAGACAATCTGAGCAAACTTTGTTTAGAGTAGGGGTGTCAAACTCAGGTCCTCAAGGACTGCTGTCTTTCATGTTTTATTTCTTTCTCTGCTCCGACACATTTGATTTGGTTTCTGTCAATCATCCATTCAGGCAAATCACATGTGATTGCGCAGGGAAACCAGAGACCATGCTGGTTAGCGGCCTTCGAGGACTATAGTTCGACACCTTTTGTTTAGAGGATGAAACAGAAATTCTCCTGAGAGATACTCTTCTGTTATAGTGGTTCAAATCAAATACTTTTGCATCAAATAGTTACCAAATTTGTTTACCATGAACCTTTTTTTTTTGCATGTGTTTCCCTCAGAACATGTTGCAGTGACAGCATGGGTTCCAACATGGCCAATCTTCATTGTAACAACAACCGTCAGGTCCAGAAATAAGTTTAAATGTTAACAATTATGTGTTTATTTGAACTGTGATTTAAATGATAATGCTTAGACAGCTATCTGCTGCAGGTAAGATACTAACGGCTGAAAACTACTCGTCAGAAGCCTACCTTTAATAAATATAAGACAAAAACTCTTCTTATTTTTCATCAATATTTTTATTCACTTGAGCAAAATTGAGCAGTTAGTGTTAATGAGTGAGTTTCTTTGAGTAGTTCTGAATATAGTGTTCACCTCATACCTCACCTAATAAACGGCAGACAGTTTCAAAGTGCAAGCCATGCAGTCTGGTACAAAGCTAAACGTGAAACTCTGAACAAGTTATACATCAGAGAAACAAAGCAGCTACTGTTCAAACAGATGGCCCAGCACAGAAGAGCAACATCATCAGGTCAGGACTCTGCAGTTTACACTCATCTACAGGCTCTGCAGCTTACACTCATCTACAGGCCAGGACTCTGCAGTTTACACTCATCTACAGGCCAGGACTCTGCAGTTTACACTCATCTACAGGCCAGGAC
>NW_013952407.1:4387402-4388647 GCF_001266775.1 Austrofundulus limnaeus | reverse complement strand
CAGGACTCTGCAGTTTACACTCATCTACAGGCCAGGACTCTGCAGTTTACACTCATCTACAGGCCAGGACTCTGCAGTTTACACTCATCTACAGGCCTGGACTCTGCAGTTTACACTCATCTACAGGCCAGGACTCAGCAGTTTACACTCATCTACAGGCCAGGACTCAGCAGTTTACACTCATCTACAGGCAGGACTCTGCAGTTTACACTCATCTACAGGCCAGGACTCTGCAGTTTACACTCATCTACAGGCCAGCGGTCTCTCTTTCAGGGGTGAAATACTTGATACGGAGGAAGGCTGGTTTGAGAGAGGAGTAAAGGAAACCACCCTTCGTTAAACAAAGAGGGTGGCTTCTGTGTCCAGTTGTCCCCTCCTACAATGCTGTTATTGTGAGTATGACTCAGCACTTTGTAAAAAAGTATGTGATAATCAGGACACTTAACAAGTGTTAAGTTGATGGTCCTCTTTTGCGTGTGAACAACAAGTTTTGATTGTCATCGTTGAACTTGTTCGTCCACCCTGTGGAAGCACTATAAAGGCTGAGTTTACCTGCAACTCCTCAGTTACTCTTCTGTTGGAAGAGACAAAATATTTGATAAAAAAAAAAAAAACATACAAGGGACCTACTCAACTTTTTTTTAGGTATATCTCTGGAGGACCTCATCCACACAGTGGGGCACTGCATCTGACAGAACTGTTTTGCAATTTGGGATAAAAATCTCTAGTATTTTTAATCTCGTATAAAATGCTTTCCTTTGTTTTTGTCTTGTGAGCTTTAATCAGGGACTCATGCTAGCTGTATGCTAGCTTTTTATGCTAGTTATATTTCCTGACCTTTATAAACACAGGAGGCTAGTTTACACAGAGTTCAGCTCCTGGATTTAGAAGAGACTTTGTGCAATTTTCAAGGATTTTCTTTCCTGCTTTTAATGGATTTAGTTATTTAGAGGAAATATAATCCTGAGGGCTAAACATCTGCAGACTATCACAGTAAAGGTTTTGCCCTTGAGAGTAACACTGCACAATATAAAAAAAACATCTATTTGTATCCAAAAAAGCTGCTTTGAGTTTTTTTTTCTTTTTATGAATTCAGGCAGATTACGTGCTGCATGTGTGCATTTACATTTTTAATTATGTGGTTCATATGTTACTTTTATCACACTCCTCTGGATGCTGGAACAGCAACTATATTGTAAATTATGACACACACACACACACACACACACACACACACACACACAC
>NW_013952407.1:4376523-4386236 GCF_001266775.1 Austrofundulus limnaeus | reverse complement strand
GTGGCACTGAACACACACACACACACACACACGTACAATTAAAAACTATGTTTACAGACGCAGGTCTCAGTTGCTGCCGGTTAAACTGGGTGGGGACTAGTAGAACTTGTGGACTACCTCCATCAGGGCGATGGTGGTGCTCTGTCCAAAGATGAAGACCCCCACCACGATTGTTATGACCCCCCAGACTGTTAAAACGGATCTGAAATGACAAATCAAATTAAACCAAAGTGGAAAATTAGCACTTTTTATTTTAACAATTTTGTGAATTTTCAGTGGTGGTGGGCAGTACTGATCTAAATATTAGTTGCACTAACCCTAAAGCACTAACTCAAATATTTAGGTCCCCTAATTCTAAAGCACTAACTCAAATATTTAGGTCCCCTAATTCTAAAGCACTAACACACTGAAAATTTAGCAAAAGCTAATTCTAAAGCACTGAAATAATCCAGTTGACGCATGAAACATTCTTCAGAGTCAACATGAGACAATATTTACTGTGTGCAGAATGTTGTCACTTAGCGCCCTTGGTGGGCCAAATGGGAGTCACCCTCAGGCCACATTTGGCCCGCGGGCCTTGATTTTGACATGAAGATGAGTGACACGCACATGAGCAAAATGTATGACAGCTTTCACTTTCAACTGTGAACAACAATGTTGATCAATAACATTTAAAGTCTCAGTTAGTGCTTCTAAATTTAGCCTATAAATTTAGCAAGTGCTAATGACTTTTAAAAAAATAGCGAAAGCCCTAAAGCACTAATCAAGAAATTAGTACCCCCTATTAGTGCTTTAGTGGAACTGTGCCCACCACTGATTTTCAGTATTTTATTAGAAATTACAGTAAATTCTTAGTCACACTAATCAAACACAGTGGAATAGCCTTTTTCATTTTTTTCTGAGTCTTTTCTGCCTGTTTTTCTTGGTTTGTCACATTTATCAGCAATATTTTGACAGCAGCTGCTTCAGATTCATCCTGATTCTGCCCTGCCTAACATCTAGAGAGCAGAAAACTGTCATGTTCAAGAAATTGTTTTTATTTTATTTATTTGAGACAGCATAGTACTGAGAGGGATGTCAGCAAAAACAAAAAAAAAAATAAACAAAAATCAAGGTGCAGGGTCCACACAGGTACAGAGTTTAAATTTTTCACTTTTAACAGATTAAACTGATTTCTGATAATCCTCTAATGTGATGGTTTCACCTCTGCCTCTTCACTTTCAGCTGCTCTCTTTATTAGCCATCATTTTTTGTGTAGAAAAATACATAAAAGAACAGCAATCAGCTTGTAACACTGACTGTTTTTGCAGAACTAATCAGAAATTACAAATTATACCTGCTTCTAAATGAATTACAAAACCTCATTAAAGCATCACTGTTGTCTTTAAAAACTGGAAAGACTTTAAATGGTTTGTTGTCTCTAAATTGTTTGTTGAATTTGTTCATTTTTTAAAGAAGCTGAAAAAGTGAACTCTGGAAAGACGTAGCATGTTGGGCATGTGGCTGATCTGAAGGGTGCAGGCATTGACCCAGGCAAAAATCCAAAAGGTGTACAAAAYAAGATTTAATAAACGAAAGGAGGGCTTTTGTGGCAGCTGGGAAAACAGCTCGGTGATCAGACAAACACTGAAGACAGGACGCAGAGTAAATAAATAGAACTACTAATGAAGAATAACGAGAAACACCTGGAGGAGGCACAAAGGGAAACAGGTGAGCAGGGGCGGGGCAGGAGGATTGACAGACARCAGRGAAGARATACACAGGGAACACAGAAAACACTGGAAAATTAAGGCAAAAAAGACACAGACCATGACTATCTGTTGTCTGCTGATTAAACGGGTTAAAAGAGAAATTTACAAGAACAAGAATTTGGTTCACGTTGAGCAAAAGAGTAAAAATAAAACTGATGCCACATGAACTGATCCAAACTACAAACACTCACCTGACTCTTGGAGAGACGTCTTCTGTTTGCATCGTGAACATTAAGCAAAGACCTGCAGCATTAAAAATAAAAAAGGGCTTTTGTAACATAATTAATCTGTTAATTATCTTTWTATGTCAGTTTAGAAATCAAATTCCTGCTCAACAACAATCTGACAAGAAGAAATATTCGTTTATCTGGACAGTTAATCTTAATTGTTACCTAAAAAGTCGTATGCAATGCAGCATCAAACTGTGGTGCTGTTTCACATTTAGAATATCCATAATTTGGGCTTTTATGAAAGTTAAAACAGGACAATTTAGAAATGTCTGCTTAAGTAAATGTATGTCATTAATTTAAATTTATGACTCAATTTGGAAGAAAATACATTTGGTTTTACTGACAGGTCACATTTTTCTGTTCCAAACATGACTCGCAGACTTGAATAGTTCACATTAACATTAAATGTCTAAGTTTTTCACACAAATGCATCTTTCAATGTTTTTGTGAGGACCTGCTTTGACTTCCACTAATTTCTACAGCCTAACCCAACCTAACCTGATCTTCATTCGTACCTTAGCCCTAACCCTAACCCACAAATGGGTGTTTCTCTTGTGTCAAAACAAGGCTTGACTAATGTTTAAATAAATGTCCACACAAAGATAGAAAGACACACACACACACACACACACACACACACACACACACACACACACACACACACACACACACACTCTCTCTCTCTCTCTCTCTCTCTCTCTCTCTCTCTCTCTCTCACTCACACCAGGTCAAGAAGAAAATCTGAAAACTCAGAGTAAACTAAATAAGGCTAAAGCCATATTCAATGATCATGCATTGCTTATATTATATAATGTCATTATTATATGTAAGTTGATTTATTGTTTAGAGATTTGGGGGAAAGTGTGTAAAACATCTATAAGAACCATTTTTGTTAAACAAAAACGCGCTGTGAGAAATTTAACAAGGAAACACTACTACCACCACTCAGATATCTTGTTTAGTCAATTGAGGCTTTTGAAGTTGGATGAATTGGTAGATTACAGTATTCTGTATGTATAGGGCTCATAAGAATACATTGCCCTGTAACATACAATTGCTTTTTTGTAAAAGAGATAGCGTGTATATTTTGAAAGGATTTGAAATGTTCCTCGAACGAAAAATTAGAATTAATTTTAAAGAGAAATGCACCTCCGTCCAGGGAATCAAACTGTGGAACAATTTAGAAAGTGTTGGCCAATTCGATTTGTACATTTGCTAGATTGATAAAAAAAAACATTGTTGTCAAAATATGAACAAAATGTAGAAATTTGAGTTTTAATTTTGGTTGTTTTTATTATTTTTCAGCACTGTTGTTAAAAAGTGAATTATATTCACAGCCTGGTTGTGTTTTGAGATATTTTTTTTCTTTTAGGTAGGAGCAGATGCTATAAGATTTTTTTTCTTTTTTCTGCTCCCTTTCATTTGACGTTGTAGTTCTTTTTTTGTATTTTTTGTGTACTCAAATGAAACGAAATCCATCCATCCATCCATTTTCTGTACACGCTTCTTCCTTTTCAGGGTTGCGTGGGTCACTGGTGCCCATATCCAGAAGACACAGTGCGAGGGGCGGGGTACACCCTGGACAGGTCGCAAGTCCATCACAGGGCCACACATAGAGACAAACGAGACAAACAACCATTCACTCTCTCACTCACACCTAAGGACAATTTAGAGTTATCAATTAACCTAACAGTCATGTTTTTGGTCTGTGGGAGGAAGCCGGAGTACCCGGAGAGAACCCACGCATGCACGGAGAGAACATGCAAACTCTACCCAGAAAGGTCCCCGGACCGGGATTTGAACTGGTGACCTTCTTGCTGAGAGGCATCAGCTCTACCAACTGAGCCACAGTGCTGCCCAATGAAACAAAATATTAAACAAAAAAAAAACATGTTTGTACCTAGAAAATATAAAAGGCCTCAGCCAAGATTTGCACCATCAACTTTATTACTTTGAGACAACAGWATTCAGAATTGCGCACTCTGCAGCTCAGACTCTACATTTGTTGAATTTGGACCCTTATGTGGATTTTCTAACTAAAGCAACATTACTTCAGTATTTTCTCATTAGAAAATGTCTTGGAAAATCAAATGATCCTTTAAAGTCCAACATTTCTTTTCAGGCCAAGAGTCAGTGACCTCTTTTGCTTACCTTAAAATGCCATTATGTTTTATGATTTTACACTTTATCTTCTGTTTTCTCTCGGACAAAGTATTTTAAGATCAGGACAAYATTTGTAAGAAGTAATCATTCTTGTCACTGTTTATCAAACATCATTCTCTCCTTGGCCCAGTTTCCACACCAAGATTGTCTGTTTGGATAATATACTGTATAAATGTGTGTATTTGAAACTGCCTCAGGGCACACATTTTATGTACTACTGCCCTGTGTGACATGGTGTGTGTCCTGCAATTGCAATAAAATCTGATTGACCTTTCACGGAATGCTTTTTRTTCTTGGATCTCRTGTTTCTGTCTAGGTAAAATAAAGATTTCCATGACAATTTTGGCGTCACGAACATTTTCCACGCTGGAGCTCCGTGGGCTGAGACCAGAAGATCTCCCTCTGATAAGCCTCGGGACTAAACTTTTTTTTTTTTTTTTTTTTGAATGAGGAGCTGATGGTCTGCGCTCGGACCGTGACTCCACGCTGTATAAAAGAACCTTTGTTCTGGCAGAGACACGGTGAGCTAAACTTTATTGTATTGATACCAAAATTATATCTAATTCGACACACTGGATAAGAAATTCTAATTTTTATTTCCACGCCCTCTGACTCTGGTGGTTTTGCTTTTTCGGGCTAGGGTTGGCCTGAAGGTAGGACGGTCAGATCGCATAAAGAAAAACATTAATACAGACTAAATATAAGATTTCCATGTTAAAACTTGGTCTCATTAATAGGATAAAGTTTCTGCTTACCAGGAAAGATGAAGATGAAAAAGGCGCTGATTCCTCCGATGACGCTGATGACGTCAGACATGTCTGGGACGAACATGGCAATGAGGAGAGTGAAGGAGATCCAGGCCACCGTCAGAAACACTCTGCAGCGACTCTCGAACGAACGAGTGACGATTCCCCGCCGATGTCGCTGAGCTCGCAACATCAGGTTCAGGACGACAGACCTGTCGCAAACACACAGTTCCGTACACATGGACTCACGCAAAAACAATGCCACTTTGCTCTGATGTCATCGCACCTGCCCAGGAGAAGAATGATGGGATAAATGGTGACGATGGAAATCCCAAACAGAAGTCTGGAGATGACCATGGCCACGTCGTTTCCTGGGTATGACAGCAAAATATCTGAGGCAACGTCTCGCCCGAAGGTCAGAAAGCCAAACACACCTGAGGGGGAGGAGGAGGTTAGTGGTTGTGATAGCGCACCTGTCAGGTGAGCCAACACAAAGACTGGTGATTGACAGGTGAGCTCACCTGTCAGAGTGTAGATGAGCAAACAGAAGAGCATGGAGAGCACAGAGATGACGACCCAGTGGAGGAGATTTTGGTTCTGCATGCTGCTGTAGATCGCTATACAGGCTTCGTGGCACTGAACACACACACACACACACACACGTGAACACACACACTTCTGAAATACATGAACAAATCTACGAATGGATTCAATCTGTAAAAACAACATTTAGTTTAGTTCCAACAGAATTGGTGACCTGACTGGTTTTTACCATCTACACCATTATGGGATAAATCTTGTGCCAGCAGGAATTGAATTTGAATTGCTCCGATTGAATCTGAATGTGCATAGTTTGAAATTGAATGTATTGGTAAAACAAATTTCACTAAATTGAAACTGGATTTACTGATTTGAAACTGAATTTCAAGTTTTGAATTTTAATAAATTTGCTTTGAAACTGTATTTTGGTCTATTAAAAATTCAGTTTGACTACTTTCACGTTCAGGTCCATAATTCAATTTCAGTTCCATAATTCAGATTATTGTGTCACACATCCTAGTCCTTGAGAAAGCCAGCCAGAGTAACCAAACACAGATCCACAGATTTACTATTACATCACATCATGGATCACATATTGATCAGCTGCTGCTGCTGACTGATCCATGATGTAACACTTGAATGTAACATTTTCTATAGGTAAAATTAATCACTGCAATAAAATAACTGTCTGTTTTTGTCWTTTTTTCAGTGGATTGCATCAACTCTGTTACATTACAGAAGGGAAACTTCACCAAAGTGAAACGTAAATYTGTGGATCTGTGTTTGATTACTCTGGCTGGCTTTCTCAAGAACCAGGATGTGTGACAAAAAAAAATCTGAAAGTTCCTGCTGCCACAAGATTTATCCCACAGTTGTGTCTGGTGAAGACGATCTCACCTGGAAGCCGAAGCAGATGGTCGGTACGACGCTGAACATGGACGCCCATGAACTCAAACTGAAACACACACACACACATTTCACCAGATGAGATAACAAACAGATTATTAATACACACATTATTAAAACTYGGAGGTACTGACCCCTGGCTGTGCTCTGGAGTTGTTACACTCRTGCTGCTGTCCATCAGGTAAAATTTAACCACCACAGCCACACAGAGATATGTCGCAGCCAGCGTCCCTAACACACTGCCACRAAGAGAAACGCTTAACTGATTCAGCCTTTTTTACTCACAGCTGGGGTTTAGATCAGTGAGGTTTACCTCGTGTATTTCTGGATGCCGATCTCTTTCGGGATGGACAAGGGTAAGATGATGAAGAGGCAGGTGATGAAGAGGGCGAAGCGCTGGTCGGTGTACCAGTGATGAGGCATCTCTGCCTCGGTCGACCCGGTCACCGCCTCATATAATGAAACACACACTGAGAAGAACAGAGGCCTCGATAATCTGCTCAGACAGGAGTCATCAAATCACGTAAGGTCAGCCTGAGTCAGCAGAATATTCAGCAGATATTGAGATTTTTCATTAATATTTATCCACTAAGAGCGATGAGCATTCCTTTAAAAGATACAGTATTTGAAGCCTTTTTTTTTGAGAGAGAGATTTTCACTAAAGTCTCTGCTTGTTTGCGCAGAGCCAGGAGGATTTTTCTAATGTTTCTGCGTGTGTGTGAAAGGCTGTAAATCCAATCAAAAGCTTAGTTTAAAAGTGAGATGGAACAAAACAACAGAGACAAAACTGAGACGACAGAAACACAATTTTCTTTTGACCCGATCTGAATGTTAGTGTTTATTCAAATAACAAGAAAATGCTAAAAATAATTTATTTGGCCATTTTTAAATTTCTGATTTGGGACATTTCTAAATTCAGTGGTGTGCTAACTCATAATGTGCTAACTAAAAATATAGCCTCACTGATGCTAAACCGCTAACTAATTAAAATCTGACTTAGTCCATCTGACAAACCTGTTGATGTTAGTTTGTTGGTAAATAATAATAATAATTTAATTGGTCTGCTAACAGTTTTCGAAGTTAGCCAAAAAGGTAATCCACTGAAATTATTTCTGCTATTAGCTGTTAGCTGATTAGCCTAACCAGTCTTACTGGGTTCTGTAGTCCTAACAACACGAACAACAACAAACTGCATATTACACAAAAAAATGTGTTTATTTTCTAAATGAGAAAAGCTGTTTTTGTCTCGTCTCACGTTTCTCCAGCTGGTCCTGCACCACCACCAGGAAGGCCACGCTGATCACGAAGAGGTTGAAGCAGAAACAGACTTCGCAGAGTTGCCCCGCGGCTCGTCCGCACACTTCTCTCACAACGTCCTGGTACGTTTTCTGCCTGCTGACCGATGACGAATAACCGAGGATGACGAGGCCACTGATGAGGAACACCAGAGATATCTGCAGGGAACAGGATTGTCCGTAATTTACACAGATTTTCTCCATTTTGCAGATAGGGCAATCCTGTGGATATTTTCAAATCTCATGTTTTATTTTCCCAAACCTCAGCTTCAAATTTATTCTATGTCCTGTAGAATGTTAAAAAAAAAGATTAAATGACCGTCTCCCAACCAGCTCTTTAAATTTCAGATTTTGTAATAAGCTAACAGCTAGCAGAACAAATTTTTCCTTTAGCGGATTAGCTATTTTGCTAACATCAGAAAAACCTTAGCAGGCCAATTAGCCTCTGCTACATTACATTTTTCCAACTTTAATCCACCAACAGCTAACAGAAGTATAAAAAGGTAGGTAGGTGATAGGCGTAGACTACCTATTTGGAAAAGGTATAGCTAGTTATCATAGTTACATCACATAGATGAAGTTATATTATAGTCTTTTTAAATAGGCWTTTTTTTGTTTTACCAGTTTTTTACAGTAAATTTTTATGTTCACAGAAAACTCTTTAATTTACTTGTTAAGTGCTGGTGTCCGCTAATTTTTTAAATATGTGTAGCGGTTTAGTGTTAGCGAAGCTATATTTTTAATTGGCATATTATGAGGTTAGCTTTGCCCACCACTGGCTTTGTACTTTGTGAAAATATGCGTTGTTTTTACTACTATCATGTAATTAAATCATCAATACAAAATGACCTTTTAATCGCTATTTAAAGGAGGTAACTAACTTAGATAATGTTATAAATCCTTCASTGTAAGTTCATTTATAAATAAAAGGTATGATGATCACATTAGCTGAATATTACAGGAATATAAACAAATAATCTGAAATATTTTATAATTTATTTGATAATAATCCTGTTATCAGACTTATTSTAATTCTGTGATTCTGAAACCAAAGATGTAAAAACATTGTAAAAGCTCATCATGTGATATAAGCTCTCAGCTCTGCCAGATGTTCTGCTCATTCTTGGAAAGCACACAGTCAGAWGAAGTGCAGAAACCACTCAGGTCTTTGCAGAAACGAGAAGCTTCATTAGAGCTCAGCTGTGAAAAATATTTCACACCAAGAAGAGACAGACTGCTGGCACAAAAAAAACTAACAAATCGTTCTTAGCTACAGAACTGATCGTATTTAAATTAAAAAGTTAGACTTTTGTGGAAAGATGTTTAAAATTTGTGTGAAGATTCCCAGAATAACTCACCAGCTCCACACTGATGGAAGCACTCACTCCTCCGGCCTTCTGAAAGGCCCAGGGGAAGTTGAGCAGCCCAGCTCCCAGAGCGGACTTCAGCATGATGAACACGGCTCCGAACGAGCCCAGTCCTGGTGGGTCAGTGTGGGAAGCAGACCGGGCCAGMAGGCTGATGCTCTCCCGGGCCAGTTCCTCCATGGCACCAGGTCAGCCTCTTCTCTCACAGCTCCAGAGTCGAGGTCTCTTCAGAGGAAACGTGGTGAATCCTGGAATATATAGACGCCACACACACCCTCACACRTGGGCTTAATTCAGCCTTTAATCTTTTCACAGAAAGGTGAGAAATATGACACTAAAGTGAGGACGTTCGCCTGTCCTCTGCCCATTTTATGTGTCTTTAAAAGGCCTAAAGCAGCTGGATAGTTCAGGATGAAGATGTTTCAGAAACACTGATGCTCACAAATAGGGCTGCCAGAAACATTATTTTTATAATCGATTAATCACGGATTATTTTTTCGATTAGTCGACTAATCGGATCATATGTTAATTTAATATAAAACATACAGCTTATCACATCAGAATGCAGTTGCTATTGTATAACCATCGTTAGATTTTAGCTATATGCTAACTAAAAATAACTGCTGTGGAAGGCAGGTTCTTCCTTGCAGATACGTATTGTACAGGTTTCTCTTTCTTTTTCTTAAAATGATCCCACACTTTTGAGCTCCGTTGC
>NW_013952407.1:4369533-4374609 GCF_001266775.1 Austrofundulus limnaeus | reverse complement strand
AAATATTTCATTAAAATTTTATTATTTAACTCACTGTTCTTATCTTTTGCTAAATGTTCAATTTAAATGTAAAAAGTTTCATGTAAGTAATAAATCCTATTTATAAATGTTGCATATAAATAATAAAGTTCACATTTAAGCATTTGGGAATGGAATGCTGCCTTTGCTGTTGGTGCTCAGCTTTTGTTGTGATGTCATCATTCTGAGACAAACGCTAACACTGCTAATGCTGCTGAAGATGGTGCTTTAAATTTAAATTCAAAATGTGCTCAGTGAAAACAGTTGATGGTTCCTATGGTCTGGCAGTTTGAAGTTCAGCTCCGACACCATGACTGCAAGTTTGATGTCATGTAGGGAAGCGTTAGCAGCATTAGCCTTTGCGTTTTGTTGCAGGATGATTACGTCATAACAAGAGCTGCGTGCCAACGGCAAAGGCTGTTTCATTTTGAAATACTTGAATGTAAACTTCAACATTTAGCTACAACATTTACATTTAACTTTTACATTTAGATTTAGAATTTAACATAACTTTTAACATCTAGTCAAAATCAGCAAAAACACTGAGCTAAATACCAATAAAATGTTAGTGGAAATTTTRTAACTAGAATTTTACAWTCAGAATGTGAGCTAAACACTGAAGATGTGTTAGTGACATTTTTACCATTTAACTTTACACGTGGCGCTCCATAATGACCTGATGGGAAGATTAGATTGAAAAATTGTACTGTCCTAAATCAAACGATACATTTGCCTTATTTTTTGACTCAGCAGTTTTCTTAGTCATTCTTGCAGCCTGTGAACTTTTAAGTGACTGGCCTTTTTTCTGACAGGTTTTAAAGGAAAACATGARGCAAGAAGTCCAGTCCATCGTGCCGATGAGGGGTTTATTGCTTCAGGTAACCCAGAAAACCTCCTTTAGGTTGAGATCTTGTGTGTAAGAATACAAAACATCTGTACACACCCATACCACGCTCTCACACACACACATTTCTAGACAGCAAGGCGTTAAAGTCTCTCAGCTGGACGAGCGTCTCTTTGGGTTCAAACTAACTCCTCAGGAGGACCAGCAGCGCAGGGAACAGCAGGGTGACGGCGGCTGGACCGATCCTCTGCGTTTGACCCTTCAGGGTCTCCTGGTTGGTTTGGTCGGAGGAGGGGGAGCTCTGAGGGGCGGGAGAGGTGATGGAGGGGAGGGTGGTGCGGCTGGCGCACATGTCGTACAGGTTTCCAGAGAACTGTGTCTTCCTGGACTCCTGCCTCAGAGACTCCCAGATAGCCGCTGCTTCGCCGGGACAGCCGGCCAGGGCGGAGTTGGCGCAGACGTGAAACGCGTTCCAGGACCTTYAATTGAACCAGAACCAGAGAGGATGTTGGTGCAAGAAGGGAATGAGAGCAGAAGTTGCTGTAGAGCAACAAAATCACTGATATCTGACTTTTCTTTAATGTGTAACAATCAGATTTGATCTACTGCAGATGACCCAGGAGGCCTCAGTCATGGTAAGTTCACACCGAATGTGTTTTGAGCAGCAAAAAAGCACCCAACGCCTCAAGTTGGACGTGCTACTTTCAGACCGGGACACAGACTAGAGGCGCATCTGAAGAGGGATGAGCGTCTTGTTTTTTTTTTTTCCGGTCTGTCTTAGGTGGATAAATTCAAGACAAAATAAAGAAAATGGCTTTTTGCTTTATTTACTAAAGAGCAAGCGAACATTGCGCACAACAGATAATTAATTCACCAGATGATTTAGAGGCGACGTGCTGACAGACTATATTTTGTCCCGAGCCCAGTTTATGACTGCGGTCAKTTTAACGAGCTGCTGACCCACATCGGTGCTGATATCTCCAGCCAGAACACCAACTGCAGACGGTCGATTTCAGCTAAAGAGCTGCTGTCCATCTGTTTGTGGGCAACATTCAGGAAACCGTCACGTGGAAAAATTAGTCTCTCTGATTGGCTGCTGCGGCGCGACGAGCAGCAAAAGTTMMGATTTTTGAACTCCAGCGTCGGCTGCTTTGGATGCACCGCATGCACGGAAAATRCTCTACCACTACCTTCCGCTTCCTTGCGCACCGCGCTAAAGGGACATGACGCGCCGTTAGACAGCTAGAGRCGCGTCCACCATAGACTTTGCATGTAAACTGTCCRCTCCTGCAGCTCAAAGCGTGTTTGGTGTGAACGTACCATCAGTTGTTTGACTCAAAGGCAGCGCTGGAGGCTTAAAAGACTTCATAAGGATTGTTAGCAAATCTAAAATTCATTTATTGTGGTCCAAAGCAAAAGATCTATGATGACATTCTTTTTAGAAACGATTGGTTTTGAGTCAAAATGATGCAAAGTTTTGTAGTTATTGAGGTGTTAGCAAATTAGAAGACTGTTCTGTTGTCCTGCTTTCTTAGATATTAAATAAAGATTATATTTACGTTCAGTGTTGCCAGGTGTCCCACCAATGAGATGCTACTTTAAGGAAGCAGTGGTCCTCTATAAATTTGGTGCACCAAAAACCAAATTCAGCCTAATTCAGTTCAGAGTTTCTTACCTTCTATATTGCCATTTTTTCCAAAGTAGCTTGTAAGTGACAACAGAAGCTAAAAATCAAAGTGAAACTACCTGAGGTCACTGGTGGTCACAAGGCTTTGTTATGACTGCAGGCAGTGGTGAGCACAGCTAACCAAAAGGTTAGCTTTCTGACTTAAAATCTGCTAACTAAAAATATAACTTCACTAATGCTAAAGCTAAATATGTAAAAAAAAAAAAAAACATTAGTGGAAGCTAACAATAAGCAGCCTAACAATTAAAAATTAGCAGAAGCTAACACTAAACAGCTAAACTAATGAAATTTAGCATAGCTGCTACWAGCTAACTGTTAAGAGGTTTTTCACTCAGTTCTTGAAGCAGAAGACTGTTGGGACAGACAAAAACCTGTTAATGTTAGTTTGGTAGTTAGCGATAAGTGGACTTAATGTTGGTAAACCTAATTTAGCATAAGCTAATTGGTCTGCAAATAGTGAAAAAGCTAATCTATTAAACAAAAAATTAGTTCTGCTATTAGCTGTTTAGGGAAGGTCACATAGAAGACATTCATTGCATCACATGTAAAATAAAGGTTGTTTTCTCTAAAAGAAGCTGCCTGAAGCATCAGAAAATAAAGAMAATAATAATAATATCAATAAATCCACAGCTCACAAACTGTAAAAGTTTATTTCTGTCTTTCACACCAGTTGTGCTGCTTCAAGCATGAAATGTGTCAAACTGGAGAAAGTCTAAGTGAACAGTTCCTACTGGGACACAGCAAACACACACCTGCAGATTGAATCGATGTCCTGCGTKTCCTGGTCTTTCTGTGTTTCCACCAAACTGTCCCCGAGAGCGAGCAAACACTGAGCGAAGCTCTTGTAGATGGAGCCACACGCAACAGGAATGGCTGCCCCACAACACACGTGAGCCAAGCCTGCAGACAAAAACAGATTTAAACTTTATATCAAGATCATTTTTATTCATGTTGATAAAAGACACGGTGCAGCTGGTGCAAAGATGGATCAAACAAAAATACAAAAAAATGTTGTAATTCCATTTATCTGGGGAGATTAAACACGCACAGAGCCAAATTCTGTCAAGGACAAATCATCTACAGGCTGTCTGAGCTCTATGATGAGCTCATAGATTATTCTTTATTCTTTTAATGCAGATCAGATCATAAAACACGTGCTTATGAACTGTTAGCATCTTACCTGTTATAGATAACTCTTTGAGTTTGGAGAAACAGAGCTTAATTTACATGAGACCTTTATATTGTTTTCACAGTTAATCCAGTGGAAATGTTATGAAATTCCTCGGATATGTGTCAGGCTGCACCTGAAGTGCTACAGCTAGCTGCTACTGCTTGCAAATAACAGCAGAACCACATGATTTAAAATTGATGACGATGTTCAAAACAGCATTTAAACGAATCAAAATAAAAGCTTTTGAGATTGGTTGTAATTTCAGACGATACAATTTCTGACTAGCCATTAGCTCATCAGTTTGTCTTAATTTAGTTCTCTACTTGTTATTTAAGACATTAAATTGTTCACGACCTTTCCACAGAACCTCCCTTCAAGATATCGGAACTGTTCCTTTAAGTTTGCTGTTTTTCAAAACCACATCAGTTTTATTATTTCTTCACCGAAAATAAGTCAATTTTAAATAACAGATGTTTTTAACGTGTGCTCGTTCACACAAACACACACAGTTGTTCTTCTATCCTAATGGGGACTTTGCATTGACTTCCATTCATTTACCGGTCATTTCTATAGCCTAACCCTGACCCCTTATTCTAAACCTAAACTCAATTCACACTTAAGTCCTAACCTTAACCACTGACCCACCAACGGTATTTCCCCCAATGGGGATCAGGCTTTTGTTCCCACAAGGAAGAGTGGGTGTAAAAATTGTCCCCATCGAGTAAAAACATGTACACACACACACACACAGTAGCGGAGAGCAAAAAGAAGCCATAGGACAAAAATCTGTACTTTCTCAAGATTAAAAAACTTTTCTCCCTTTGTTCAGGTCAGATCTGAGTTTTTGAATCTTCACAACTCGTTCAGATTACTTTCTTTTCATTAACCCATTTAAACACCTTAAACAGTGTTGAAAACTTTAAAATGTTTTTGATAAAATCCAGAAACAGACCCCCACAACAAACTGAAACACCCAGAGAGCCCAGGGTGGTTCTTACTGAGGCAGAGGGCGATGGGCAGCAGCACCGTCGCAGCTCCTGGATGAGACCTCATCGTCGGGTTTAGCAGAGCCCCGTGGAGCTCGGATCCACCTCTGGAACACGACAGTGAAGCTCCCACTGTCTGGAGAATCCAAAGCAGGCGGGGAGGAAAGTATTTGCTTTAAAATGTGATGTTTCCTGCCATCCGATGGGAATTCATCAGATTGCAAAAATAAATAAATAAATAAAAGTACGACAATGCTCAGAGGCACAAGCCAGCTGGATTAACAGTTAAAGGGACCATTGCATCACAGAGGATGCTGTGTGTGTGTGTGTGTGTGTGTGTGTGTGTGTGTGTGTGTGTGTGTGTGTGTGT
>NW_013952407.1:4364508-4366505 GCF_001266775.1 Austrofundulus limnaeus | reverse complement strand
GTGTGTGTGTGTGTGTGTGTGCAGTATAAATGTGAGGGCCATAGAGAGAGCTTGCAGGCTGCAGACCAATGACAGCATCCCAACACAGCTCAGTGTGGATTAAAGCATTCTCATTTCCGGTATTCTGTATTTGGAACATTTATTTGAAACACAAAATGACTTATGTTGGGTATAATGGTGATTGTTCTCCTCGTGCACATGAAATGAAACACCAACACGCACCAACCTGCTGCTTTTGGCTCTGAAACATGGAGGTTTTGGTCACAACAGTGGAAGAAAAACCCCATCAGAAGTGTTAGAAGACAGGAGGATTTGGGTTGTTTTGTTGGACAGATGGGTGACGTCCCCGTGAGGACGGGAGAACCCGGCTCACCTGGGAGTCCGGCGCAGATGCAGAAGAAACTCAGAGGAAAGCAGCAGCCTCGTGGGACGGTTCATCTGCAGAGATCTGGGTCAGGAAGGGGTCAGTGAAGAGAGGAGGCGTTAATTAAAAACCTGGACAGACGAGAAAAACAGCTTTAAAAAGATCTCTGATTGTAAAGCTTCCTTCTCAGTTAAATAGTTGTCTTACGTACAACCACCTCAAAATCCCCTGCTGTAACACCCCCCCCCCACACACACACACACACACACAGATGGCTCTCACTTTGTGCATTAGTCTAAGTCCGGCCTCACATCTGTATACTGAAGAAACAGTAACCCATTGTTAATCTGCGGCTTAAAGCAGCCCATTAACCAGAGAATAATCTGTCTGCGCCCGAGGCAGCTGCCCCGGATCAATATTCCTCACAAGCTAATTCGGAAACAAAATGCACCAAACTGCATCTGAATAAGTCAGCCACAAGTGATTTGTTCAACACATCGCACACCAATGTTGCCAAAAAGTAAAATATGAGCGGTCTTTGTGCAATGTGTTGAGGATGACTCTCAGCTACCACCAGATTTTAGCAAGTGGGGTTTTCTGGAGTTTTTGCTGTAGGCGAAGTTCATCCTAACTGTGATTGGTGGTGTTCTTTGACGTGGGCGGAGTTCATCCTAACTGTGATTGGTGATGTTCTTCGATGTGGGCGGAGTTCATCCTAATTGTGATTGGTGGTGTTCTTCGATGTGGGCGGAGTTCGTCCTAACTGTTATTGGTGGTGTTCTTCGATGTGGACGAAGTTCATCCTAACTGTTATTGGTGGTGTTCTTCGATGTGGGCGGAGTTCATCCTAACTGTGATTGGTGGTGTTCTTCGATGTGGGAGGAGTTTGTCCTAACTGTTATTGGTGGTGTTCTTCGATGTGGACGGAGTTCATCCTAACTGTGATTGGTGGTGTTCTTCGATGTGGGAGGAGTTTGTCCTAACTGTTATTGGTGGTGTTCTTCGATGTGGACGGAGTTCATCCTAACTGTGATTGGTGGTGTTCTTCGATGTGGGAGGAGTTTGTCCTAACTGTGATTGGTGGTGTTCTTCAATGTGGGCGGAGTTCGTCCTAACTGTGATTGATGGTGTTCTTTGATGTGGGCGGAGTTTGCCATAACTTTGATTGGCAGTTTGGAATACAGGCGGAAAGCTTTGGGTGTGGGCGAAGTTTGGCAAAACTGTGATTGATCAGAGTGACTTGTCTTGTGGGGCAAATTAATAAATTAAGTAATGGTAAAATTCTTGTGAACATGTAAAGCTAATTTTTTGATTTCAAGTTTAGTGCAGCTAGTACTTTCCTGTCTCAAGTTAGGACTAACATTAATCTTCATTCTCAAAAATAGCAATCTTTTTCCAGGTGGGTTAGGATTGTTTTGACTGAAGCAAATGGTTACCCATCCCTAAACATGCATGACGTTCAGATTTCTTGTGGCTAGCACTGGGGCTGCAACTAACCATTATTTTAATAATCGATTAATCTGTCGATTATTTTTTTGATTAATTTTTTCGAAATCATTAAAACACGTAATTAGATAAATATAAGTAGATATAAATTAATTTAATTCCTGTATAAATTAGGATGCAAGTTATC
>NW_013952407.1:4333927-4364498 GCF_001266775.1 Austrofundulus limnaeus | reverse complement strand
TTAGAATTTATGATTATTCTCTAATTCTTTACGTTTTGCTTCTTTCTTGTTGGTTCTGTGGCTAAAACGACCCTGAAGCAGCCCACCATCTCTTCCCCCTCCGACCAGGAGTTCTGCTCACATCTTTTTTTTTTTTTATTCGTCCTGAAACTTTTTGCTGCTTATCAAATAACTTTGAGCCTCCGTCAGAATAAAAAAAAGACTGGAGGGTTTTAAATTTCTGGCCCGAGAGGATGAAACAAATGGTGGATTGAAGTTTTCTTGTATTTAAGTTTTTTCCCCCACAGGATGTGCTTCTTCCTCGCGATGCGGCTCGCATCGAATCAGACCGTCACTTAAAAAAGTAATGTTGTATATTCTTTTCATCATTTCTTCGAATCTACTTGGCCTAACAACACAATTTAAAACCAGGTTTAAAGTTCGAAGTCTTTACTTTTCACTCGAGGGTCTCAGAGAGGGCGGATCTTTACAGGTAGTTTTTTTTCTTCCCAAACTTTATTTAGATCAGCCAGCATTGACAACGATCTGCGGGTGACGTAAATGGCGAGGGACGCATAAATCGCGTGACACAACAAATCGATAATGAAAATCATTGCTAACGCTTTTAATAATCAATTTTTATCGCTTTTATCAATTTGTTGTGTCAGCCCTAGCTAGCTCTTAAGTTATGACTAAAATTAACATGTATATGAAAAATATAGGCACTTTCTGGCCATTTTAACACCCAGCTGCCCATCCAGCTTTTATTCAGTGGTAAGATACTTGAACTTTCACCCAAGTATAACTTTGAGGTATTTTATACAAGACTGGTTAAATTACGTTTTGGTTTAATAATCTACCTTTATGGCCAGAATGGAAAGACCTTGTGAGCCAGACATGGCCCATGAACCACCAGTTGATGTGAGGTGGATTTTATCAGTTTTCTCAAATTACTGAACCAAAAGAATTTTCATCTATGCTCAGTTCTGTTTAGAGGTCTAAATTTAAAGATTAATCTGAGTAGTTTGTAAATACAAACTCTTCAAATTCAGTTTGTGAAAACACATTAATGACCTTTAGATGTTTATTGTTTAGTGGTCTACATTCACAGTCCAGAATCTGTTAAATTTACATAAATATTCAGGAAGAATGAGGCAAAACAAAGACATCAGCTGTGAAAAAGCTGCAGAAACAGAAAACAAAGAGAGTCCGACTGACAGCACTGGATTAAAGCGTTACGCAACTCTGCTGGGAGTAAGAAAAAAAAAAACTAAATCCAGATGAGATTAGGGATCTGGATCCTGGTTCTATCCGCTGCTCTCTGTCTTTCCATTCATCATCTCTTCCTGCTTTTTATCTCACCTCCGTCATAAATAAAAAAAAAAACTTTATTATAATCACCTGATCAGGTCTGAGCCGAGGAAACACAGGAGAAAGTATCAGAGCGGCAACTTTCAACCAGATGAAGTCAAAACTGAGATCAAACTTTATCCAGGCGCCATCTAGAGGATTTATGAGTTCAGTTCAGCAGGTTGTCAATTAACTGATCTCAAGAAGATTATTTTTCTATTTGAAGCAGCAGCACGAGCTGTTAGGAAAAATATGTAACAGGTTGTAACAATTTTATCTTTTTTTCATTTCTAGTTTAATTTTTCAACTAAATGATCTGATCTGGTTTAGCTGCCATCTAGGGAGTAGTAACAGGAGGAGCTGGAGAGTGTTGCTGAGGAGAGGGATGTCTCTCCTGGACCCGACTACAGATAAACAGTGGAAGATGGAGTCTTTAATAATGCTCACGTTTTAATTTAAAATTAAAATAACAAACATTCTGTACTTTAATTCAGTCAGTTCCCAGGGTCAYCCGCTTCCTCACTTTGTCCAAATCTTAAAGCTTCTAATCAACATTTTAAAATCCAGCAGGTGATGAGGCTCCACCCACTTACTAGCTCAACAGGTAAAAAACATTTGCTTAAAAAAAAGATTCACGTACACAGAGCTTAATGTGTTTGGTATTCTCATTCAATAGTTTTCAGTTGGTTAGAATGATGTCATCCTGTTATTTTAAAAAAAATTGTTTATAATCTGATGAGTTCATGTCACTCCTCAATCAGACGTTGGAACATGAGGTTGTTTCAATCACAAAATCTTCAGGAAAGGACAATTTCATAATGTTTTATTAGTTTTTCCACAAATCAACTCAGCTGGACGAAAAATAAACTGTTTTTAATGGAGTTTATAGGAGCCACAGCAAAGGTTTCAGCTCATTTTTTCCTAAAATAAAGCAAACCCCACACGCTGCTGGCAAACAGRTTTTATCCTGTGCATCAGAAAACTCAACACTCCAGGAGCTTCATGTCAGCTCACAACTGGACAGGCTTGAGAAATAAGCAACACTTAAGTAACTTTGCTTGTTTGGGAGCGTCACTGTCAGACTAAGATCAGAAATGTGTAAAAGATGCAACCACTACAAAAACAGGCACATAACAACAAGCTGGTGATGAAGGGAAAAATATTTGAGAACGCTGCATATCTTGAAAAATAAAAGAGATTTCTACATTTTGATAAAGCTGTTATAAAAATGTAACAATCCATGTCTTTATATTTTCGGCACTCTGTTTTTTTTTATCAACAAAAGGTAAATTAATTTAAATACACATAAAAGCAGACATGACTTCTGCTGAGCCAGAAGTAGTGTTTGCTTTATAAACAAAAATAATCCTACTTCATATTTTTGAGGTTTATCATCAGAAAATGTTTACAACATCAAACTAGTTTAAGCTCAAACAAAAGAAAACAAAGTCAAAATTAAAAAACAAAAATACTCCTTTTAGCTTGGCAGTTCATTGCATCTTTGTGATGATCCGTGTGAAGAGCGCAGGGGGAAAAAACTGTTTTCTAAGTGTTTTTGTACTATCTGCTACATAAACCAGGCAGTCATTTTCCTTTAAAACCAGAACAACTTGTTTAAAACAAGTTGTTATTATTTTTCAGTTTGAGGACTTGTTTTCGGGTCTTTTATATTTTTTTTAACAAGAGTTTCAGTTTTTCTTCCGGATGCCGGCAGCCACCGCCGCCTGGCCGCACAGCAGCCTGTCCCGTTCCCGCACCTCCTCCTGGAGCTTGGCCTCTGCCACCCGCAGCTGGCGGATGGTCGCCTTCATCTCCTTCATCTTCACGTCCATCAGCGCGATGATGTCCCGCTGTTCGTTCAGTTTCCGGAGCAGCTCGGCCGACGTGGTGCCGATGGTCAGGGAATAAGGGTGATCCACCGGACAGCGGGTCAAGCTGAAGTAGTGCACCGGTACCGGCAGCTGGTGCTCGGACACCCCGGCTTCCCCCGACGACTCCTCGGTTGTGATCTGTTCTACATCCACTGGTGCGCTGTAACAAGTCCCCTCAGTTTGGACGGGCATSCGCGCGGTGCCCAAGTACTCCCCGTTCTGGCCTATCTGAACCACGGTGATGCCTTCGTCCACCGCTTCACCTCCGGCGTTGCCCTCGGCTCCCACGGCCGTGTTTCCCGGGACGCTGGCGGCGGGGGCGGGGATCGCCGCGGACACCTTCCTCCCTCTTCCCCGCCGACTCCGGCGCTCGTTCACCCCCCGCAGAGGGAACAGGGACGGCACTCGGATGCTGTAGGTTTTCCTGCCGCCGGCGAAGTGGTCGCTGCAGACTCGGTGCCCCGTGGTGGGCTGAAAGGTGCTGAAGCAGCCGCTGACCCCGGCCCGGGAGATGTTCCTCAGCCACTGCTCCCTCAGCGCGTTATCCTTAGGGAACGTGTAGAAGCGCAGGTCCCGGTCCCGATGCGAGTTGTTGTAGCAGCCGGGGACACAACACGTGAACCCAGGCATGTTTCCTCCAAAAGACGAGGCTAAAACGCGACCTTCGGAGTGTTTTATTGATGTTTATTTTTATATGCGTTGCTATCAAGCTAGGCGGCCTGCATACGGAACTACACGTCCCACAAAGCTAACGACTTCCTGTTTGGGTTTTCTTCCCCCAGCAAGTTAGCCGCTCCGYTGCGCGCGACGACTAAATTGACTTGAATTTGTCAAGAATCGTAGTGTATGAATAACTTTTTGTTACCTTATTCAATACAGATATTTTAATTTGAGACTTTTTTTTTTGTTCTTCGATCCAAGTCAAATGTCCTCGACAGGACAACTAAAARTCCCATGATTCCTAGCGGGCCCTTTCTGTTTGTATTCACCAAGCAGCGCCCCCTAGTGGTCAGAGTTCAGAAATGCAATTGAACCAGCACAYTTCTAACAGCAAACGTCTCTAGACTGATACAAAAAATACAGTCTTACATTTTAAGGGAACAAAAGTGACAACTAAGTCTAAAGAGGACATAATTTTAGCTAACTGAGCCATGGTTATTGTACAAAAGGAAAAATATTTCTGAGGTTTAGGACCTTTCATAAGATGTATTTCAAACAGAAATAAATGAGTGAAGTTAGGGGGACATTCCTCTGAATAAATAAACATTACCACAGAGTTTTTCTTCTTTGTTTTTCATGACTAACCGACAAGTCATTTCATCTTAAGAAATAAACTGGAAAATACTATTTCAAGTTAGTTAATATTATCAGAAATGGTCATTTTTACAACATTTATAGAAAAACTTGGGGTACGTCTAAATATTTTTAGTTCTGTTCTCTATTAGAATCAGTTATTGTTAAAATCATTTGTCGTAAAATTGCTCTTAATCATATTTATATTTCAATGAAAACAGAAAGGAAATCCAATATCCAAATCATTGTCTTTTTTTTTTCAGAACTTGCAAATCCAAATTTGTGTCTCCTCAGTATATATGTTCATTCAGAAACTTTTCCTTTTCACCTATAAAAGAAAACAAATATCAAAGGTATTTTTAAAATGACAATTTGTATGTTTATGTTTTAAATTATATTAAAAAGACACAAATCTCTGATACATAAATGGCTAATGTGATTTGAGTAATTTTAAAAACGGTTCAGAATTGCACTTTCAAAAAAGTTAATAAAAAAAGTATGTAAATGATGTATCCCTTTACTGAAGTGGACACATTACATAAAATTTGGTTCCGTTTTGCATGGTGAACTGGACAATTTTGAATAACAAAGTTATTGAATTTTTGTTCATGTTATTGTTATAGCTGAATGTTGCAGTATGAGTTATTTTTTAAAAGCTTGTTTTGTCTGTGTTGTGTTGACTTGTTTTTCCCCAATTAAATGTAATTAATTATTTATACACCTGAAACTTGCTGGGTTCCATACAGAAGCATCTCATTCTGCTCAGAACAACTTACTTTATAGGTKTATCTTACCTCTGTTAATTAAACACTTTATGACTTATTTACCAAATCTTGTTTACGTCTRAACAAATGTATTTCCTTTAATTAAATTACCCTCTGATGTGATGAACAATGCTAGGATTGTTYAGCATTTCCGCTTCCTGTCAACGGTCCTCCCGCTGCTACTGAAGCTAAGCTAACATTAGCAAATGGGCAGTGCCCGGCTGAGCGCCCATCTCTGTTGTGGACGTTGACCCGACAAAACACAGTGGGTACCTCGTGTGTTATCCGTGCATTTTCTTATGGCATATGTGTTGTTGTTTTCTATTAAAACCAGTAGACCACTTGAAATAAGATAAGGTGTATAAAGTGCCGGCGTTTATCGCGAGTTTTTGTGTTAGCTTAGCTTCTTTTTAACCGGTTAGCTATGTTATGCCAGCTGATATTATCAATAGCTTCTCTGTTTCTGTGTTTACGTATTATAGAAGTTACATTACATATAAGATCGAGGTGTTTGAAAGTCACGTCCTCTTATTGCAGCAAAAAGTTAAATGTTCATGTCAAATGTCAAGCTGCGGACACAGTTCTGAGTACTTGGTGTCCATAAAGAGGCTTTCCTTGCTTTGTTTGTTTGTTTTCCACGGTTTCTAATTCCCATTCTAAGAGATTTCTGGTTACACAAGTCATGCAGGTGCACAAGCCCAACGTTTTTGCACTGTATACTCTCCTTCACAGATATGTATGTCATCAGCATTATTTCATTTAAACTCACTTGAACTAGATAAACTTATCAGRCTGCCTTATCAGTCTCAGAAATGCACAAGAGTTCAATAACAGCAGTGTGCTTTAARATAAAACAGATGAGTTTTGAGTCAGGCAAGTTTCAGACAAGTTGAGCTACTTAAGCAGTTACAGTGTTCAACATGGACWAGGTGGCTAGGGCAGAGTAGCAGTTGTGTTGGAAGAAGGAAGGGTGTTCACMTTTCATGAGTGTGGAGCATCTGAGGAAAGTCATTTTAAGTATGCAGCGGGGCAYGGTGGCTGATGAGGAACGCTGGGCAGGACCTCCATCTGACATGTTTGTCCTGTTTGTTGGGTCATTCACCCTCAGTCGCAGAGAGATGTGATGTAGGTAATGTGCCGTGAGACTGGTTATTGTCAAAAGCTTGTCAGAGTCTGTAGCAGCTCWACGTTCAGAAACTTTCTTTTTTATTTATTTGGAGTTATGTTTGGAAGCAGAAACAAAATTCACACTTATAATGTTGGTAAAAAAAAAACAATATTTGATTTTTGTCAGCTTTACATTTTTTATTAATATTATTATTATTTTTTTAATCTTTGCAGGTAAACTGCTCCAGCACAAGCTGAGACGTTAAAGAGGATGGTCACGGTTCACACATGAAGCCGTGCTGAGAGGCACTGCCATGTTGCCAGGAGTCGGTGTGTTTGGTACAGGGAGCACGGCCCGAGTGCTGGTCCCGTTGTTGCAAGCTGAGGGCTTTGAGGTTCACGCACTTTGCGGAGGAAGCGAAGAGGAAGCTTGCTGCTTGGCGAAGGAGCTCGGCATCCCGTTCCACACCAGCCGATCTGACGACGTCCTCCTGCACCAAGACGTTGACCTTGTCTGCATCTATATTCCACCCTCAATGACGAAACAGATTGCAGTCAAAGCACTGGGTAAGGGCTATTTATATAGACTTAAATATTTTATGCCAATTGTTGCTCAGAGTTTCCTCTAATTATGAATGTATTTAGGGTTTTTTTTCCCTCAGTTTACACTGTATTTTATTTGACCAAACTACTAATGCAACTTGATCTGTTTGGGTGTGACACAGGATAAGTCAGACATATTTGCATAGCTGAGCTGTAATGTCCCCTCTGAAAGTATTACAAAAAAAATATTCCTCTGAATCAAGATATAACCTGTATAACCCTGTCTTTGTCTAAACATTAGTTACACATTATTGTGTCAGAGGGGAGTGGGTGTGTAAAGTTAAGTGCCTTATCTGATGGAATTCTTCAGCATTGAGCTCAGTTTCCTGTTTTAGCTGCTGCTTCCTGGTTTTCCTACTGAAGGGCTTTTCGGCAGCTCTGATTCCACCTTCCACTGAGTGTCGATCTGCACGTGTGGAAATGCGCAGACCCTGTGTGTAATGAGAAGTTGGAACATATGAAGAATTAAACAAACAGCTACACTATTAAATCACATTTATTACACAGTAATTTTTCACTTTAATAGTAGAGGAAGCTACGAYGGAGAATTAGGGCCACACAAYGAGATTTAAAAAAAATTAAATTACTAGAATAAAGTCATAACATTACGACATTAAAGTCGTATAAAAATAAAGTCATAATATTATGAGAATAAAGTCGTAACCTTACGAGATTAAAGTCATAATATTCTAAAATTAAAGTCTCAATACTCGTCTATACCCTTCACACGGTAAAGCATGCAGTTACTGCATAAAAATGAGGAACGTTGAGCAACTTAAGTTGTTATTTCGTGTATTGTTCAAAAATAAATAGTTGAATCTTTTAGCACATTATTATCAAATTATCAGCAGCAGGACTTGGAAGTTGTGCAAACAACTATATGATAAACTGAAGCACGCATTGACAGATTTAGTCGGCACGTAGCTAATTTGGATGAAAGCATATTAATCTAACAGTGACCCGAGTCATCACGGACTACTTTATAAACATGGCTGTCCACGGAAGGTGTGAGGAAAATGAGGAAATGAGGAACGGAAAATGGACACGTCATGTAGGATTGTGAGTTTTTTTCTCGTAATATTACGGCTTTATTTTCGTAATAATAATAAAAATCTCGTTGTGTGGCCCTAATATTCCGTCGTAGGAAGGAATTCTATTTAAAGGATGTAAAATCTGTGATGTGTTAAATTTGCACAGTTAAGGCTCAAAGAATATTGATAGTTTTCAATAACAGCTTTGTTTTCCTATCTTTTCAGGTATTGGTAAGAATGTTGTATGTGAGAAAGCTGCAACGGCTGTGGATTCGTTCAAGATGGTGACTGCGGCCAGATACTACCCTCAGCTGCTCAGCATTATGGGTAACACCCTGCGCTTCCTCCCTGCCTTCGTTGCAATGCGCCGGCTGCTGGTCGACGGATATGTCGGTGACATCCAGGTGTGCGACGTCCGGGTCTACGGCCCGAGCCTCCTTGACCAGTCGTACGGCTGGACCTGCGAGGAGCTGATGGGAGGAGGCGGGCTGCACATCGTTGGCTCCGCCATCATCGACCTCTTAAGTTACCTCACGGGCGCCCGAGCCCACCGTGTGCACGGTTTACTGCGGACCTTCGTGCAACAGAACAACCTGATCCGAGGCATCCGCCGCGTCACCAGCGACGACTTTTGTTTTTTCCAAATGTTGATGGGCGGCACCGGGCCCGCTGGTGTGTGCTGCACCGTCACACTGAACTTCAACATGCCGGGGTCGTTCGTGCACGAGGTGATGATAGTCGGGTCCACTGGGAGGTTGGTGGTCAGGGACACCCAACTCTACGGCCAACGCAACGGCAGCGCGAGAGAGGAGCTKCTGCTGGGCGACAACGAGTGGGTCGGACCCGAGGCGAGAGAGATGCCCCTCCCCTTCCTGCAAGGCCTGAGCTCCATGGTGAAGGCACTCAGACAGTCTTTCCAGGCTCACGAGGAGCGCAGGTGCTGGGCACCGGGACCGGTTGCTTCGGCGCCGACGTTCGAGGACGGCCTCTACGTGCAGACGGTGGTGGAGGCCGTGAAGCGGTCCAGCAGCAGTGGGGAGTGGGTCTGTGTGGAGGTTATGAGTCAGGAGCCGGATCCGAATCACAACCTGTGCGAGGCTCTTCAGAGAAACAAAAACTGAATTAATTTATTCATTAAGTGCAAAAACTACACGTACGGGTCAGAACAGGGCTTTGAATATTTGTTTGTGTTGTTTTGGCTGTTTACGTCACACACGACTACTTCTTTCACATATTGATCATGTTTTTGAGCGTCAGTCTTTTTATTTAAATTAAAACAACCGCATAGTGCAACAAYTGAAACAAGTTCATACACTAAATTTACATTCGTAAACCTCAGCTCCATTATTTGGATTCTGACCAGAAGGCGGTGAAAATATAGATGGCGTCAAAGTCTCCCTGAAGCCAGCTTGAGCCAAAAATAGATGCTGCTTCTCTTCACTGTCGTTTGAACGTAAACGCAGTTTTCAGACTTTGTGATGCACCACATATCAATAAGGCACAACACCTCCATTAAATATTAATGATAAAATAAACAACATCGTCAACATAAAGAAGCATCCAGACAGTTTTTTGCAACCAAGCTGTTAGCTGCTGAGAAGTTTACTCAGACACATGAATTATTATGCATAAAACATGAATGTTTATTCATCTAAAAGTGCAGACAAAGAATAACAGAGCTGTGCGCAGTTTACATCTTATTTTAGTTTTGACTTTAATATTTGTAATGTTACATGCCTAAAATTATTACAACAAGGACTGGTAATTATTTAGATTTCTAAATATTACAGTTTGCCATGTTTTAGATAGGGGATGAGTGAAATAAGCTATGTGGAGAAAATAATTTGTAGCATTGTCCCTTTAAAATGGTCAGTTTTTTCTTTTTGTTTGTAATAGTTTGCTATAAGCTAGAATAGAGGCTTAGGTTGTTGTTTTGTTTCATGCATTCCTTACAGAGCAGCTGAAGTTGGGAAAATCATCTCATTCTCTCAGCCGACTCGTGCATCGTTCACATGCCTGGTAGTTTTATTCTTTTTATCAAAACCTACAAATAAATGAATCTCTGCGAGAACAGAGGTTTGAATTGTGTAACACTGTTTTCTTGGTGAGTCTGGCTGAAATGTGAAGTGGAAGCAGATAAATATATAAATATACATCTCATAAGGAGGCAGAGATGAAAACATTTCACTTATGATCAACCTGACTTCAAATTTAAAAGCTGCTGCACCTGTTTGGCTTATTTAGTTTGTAAAAACATAGCTGATATAGCTTTTGTCGTGGAGATTAGAGTTTTAAATTTAGTTAATTGTGATTATTTGGCAACAAATTGAATTTAAATGCCCTGCAATGTTTAGTTTACATTTGATAACCAATGTTTGTTCTCCAAGATGATTTAAATCTGTTGTATTAAGATGAGCAATTCTGAAACTTTAAGGATTTTTTTGTAGAGTTTACTTTTGTGTCTGAATAGTWAGGGTTTGTTACAGTCGTTCACTGCATCTAAAGGCCCTGTCACACGAAAATGTTCAGACAACTAATGAAGATTTAGTCCAACATTAAACATATCTATGTTGAAGATGGAACAAAATGTATATATATACTGGGAGTCTCGTTTGGACTTATACATACTGTGACGCTAATGATCAGCTCAAATATATAACCTATATGAATAATTTTGTCATAATTGTCATTAATCAGCATAAGTTGTCTAAAACTTGGTGTAATWAGGCCTTTTCTTGAGGATTTTTCCTGTTTAGCGGCTGACGTCACTGTTTATCACTAAATCAGACGGTGCTGTAAAAACCTGCTCTTTACATGCTTCGTATCCCAGCAATGCGTTACAAAAACAATAGTTTACATTAAGTATCTTCAGAAAATACATATTTCTGCAGAACATGTCACTACTAAAATTCATTCCAGCAGAGATTTTTTAACTTATCAGACTTCTTTTTCTTTTTGCACTGATAAGATGTCCCCATATGTAATATCTTGCACCAACCTACTTGCTGCAGAAGTGACTTTAATGTGTGTTAGAGGAAGACTTTTCTATTTATTTATGTCAGTTGGGGGGTAAAAAACAGTTTTTTTTTTGTTCTGTCCAGTGTTTGTGTTTTCAGCCTGTGAATTTCTGTTTAAAGCTGTAATATTTCCTCTTTTTTTAACATTTAGTCTTGTTTTGACTAATGTGGCATTTTGAGCACTAATTTGTTGCTTTAAAGTTGGTAAACTGTATTGTTTATCTGCATGACAGATAATTCCTTTAATAAATACAGCTGCTTTCATTTAAAACCTTTTTGTTTGACTTTGGAATATTAAAACATATTTTTGCTTGTCAATTTTGTATTAAAAGAGATGGTGACAAATAAAAAAACACTGCAATTTAATCTGAAATTCTCCTGAATTTGAATTAAATGACAACTTAATCAGGATTAATTTTAGAAAGTTTTGCACCAATGAAACCTAAAGCTTGAAGCCTCACATTAGTAATGCTTGGAAAAACTGAGAAAAAGGATAAAAGGCCAATTGTTTTATGGTCCTGCCAATAAACAATTAAAATAATATTTAAACAGGTAGCTATTTTATTGAAACTGTCCCAATTTTGACACGTCTATAAAAACAAGTTTATAAAACAAAACAATGTTAAATCTACGGAGCTTGCAAGGTGACAGTGGGATTTTTTCTTTTGTATTCCCACCAATACTATTTATTGYGTTACCTTGTAAAACTCTTTGCGTTGCCTCGCAAAATAGTTTTGCGTTCCCACACAAAAGTTTGTTTTGTATATGAACTGAATTAAATCAGATTTTTATTTTTGAAATAGCCGGTTACCAAAACAGGATGTGTCGCCACAAGTTTGTGAMATTGWCRTTGATGTTGTGTGGCTGCACTGTGTTAAAATATCACCATATAACATACTTCCATGCGTGCTTGTGTGACCATTCTGAAGCTGAATTAAAGTAGTAGGCTAACTTGCTAATGGTGAACACGTGAATGTGTTAATAAACCGGCAGGCACACAGTGATATTCGACTTTTTCGAGGGAACGGAAACGAAAAAAAAAAAAAAAACTCCCGTGTCACCTCGCGGGCTCCGTACAGGGGAGGGGACACGCCAGTTGCAATGCATTGTGGGTAAATCGTAACCAAGTTAGCATAACAGCTAACCTTTTCAAACGACAGATTCGCCTTGTTTTGGTTCACGTAGGTCGTCCGACTCGATCCGAGACAGAAGTCCGGAGGGTACAGATGGACAAATACCGACAGAGACGTGTGGTATAGAGCTATTTCAAAGACACGGACCCCGACTCGGTGCAGTGTCTGCTCTGTTCCGAGTTTGTTGTGCGYAGAAAGGACTGTGCTTCCACGACTTGGACACCTGAGTGCGTCTAAAACATMTCGCAGAGCTCTCCGGGACAGAGCTGGACCTGAATGCTGAAAGTGCAGTGGACCCAGAGCATCAAAGCATGGAAATAGACGGAGACCAGATAATCTCTGGTATGTTTCTGAGTTATCTGTTAGCATTGGTATGTTTCTGAGTTATCTGTTAGCATTGGTTTGTGGAAGCTAACGCATGCTAATGGCACACTTACCAACACCAGCTCAGGCTTACATAAACTGTAACTTGGGTTAAACTTAGGAAACGTTAGTATTTATTCTGAGATACTTAAAAGGAAAAACAGAAGAGCATCAATAAACTCATTCACTTATCTTCTCAAGACCTGTTGGACTGTGTATGTGGAATATGGATATCAGGAGATAAAGTTGGTTTAATAATGTTGGGAGGTTATATTAACTGCATGTTTACATATAAAAAAAATAACAAGATTGATACGTAAATAGGATAGTGTTCAAATTAGCTTTTAGTCCAGAAAATGTCTTGAATCTATATTTGCGGCCTTACAACTTTTCCCGACTTATTTTTCAGTGGTGGTGGAGATGGAAGACGACGTCTCCAACAACAAGACCTCACCTAACGATTCTGACACCAGCTGTCCTGTCAGTGCCCCACTGGAAACTTCCCAAGAATATTTGGCAGAGCAGATGTCCGTAGAGCCGAGCCACGACCACTCTGTGAAAAACTCACGCAGGCGCAGTCTGATCTGGAGGCTCTTTGAGCACTTGGAAAGTTTGAACACCGCCCGTTGCCGCATCTGTCTGAAGAAGCTACACGAAAGCGGTGGAGTCAGCAACCTTCGTCGACATTTGAATAAAAGACACCCGATGGTGCTCTCAGAGCTGCTGGCCAGCGAGCATCAACTTCCTGCAGYGCCTTCACTGGTAGTCGATGCTAACGATGTTACTCACGAGAACCACCAAGATCCAGGTGAGCTCATAGATCACTGTTGTGTGTAGTTAAAACCGTTTGTAATTGTATTTTAATTGTGTTACTCTTAAATAATACTGCTGGGATTCCTTCAGTGTGTTCAAGCTATTATCCAGATGTAACAAAAAAATCGTGACAAACGCATCATTTATACTCCAGGTCTATTTAAGTTTTCACAGAATAAAGTTCAAAGTTTTAGATTTGTGAAGCATTGTATCTGCTTGTGGTCGTTCAGCCGTGACGTAAACATTAACAAGGGAAGTTTGAAACGCCAAGGAATTCTGGGTAAATGGCAAATGAATGGTTCGTCCGTCCGTCCATCCATTTTCTTCTGCTTCTCCGGGGTCGGGTCACGGGGGCAGCAGCCTAAGCAGAGAGACCCAGACTTCCCTCTCCCCAGCCACTTGGGCCAGCTCCTCTGGGGGAATCCCAAGGTGTTCCCAGGCCAGCCGAGAAACATAGTCCCTCCAGCGTGTCCTGGGTCTTCCTCTGGGCCTCCTCCCAGGCCATAAATAGTATTTAAGTTAAAGTAAAAGCAAAAAATATTAGATACGTGTGAAAATTTGAGCAGGTTTGCAAAGAAATAAACTCTGGCTGCTTGATGGCTGGGTCACAGCATCTCAACTGCTACTCGGCCTGTAGTAGTGGAAAAAGTAGAAGTAGTTCAGCTTTGTTTGATTTTTATTTGCTGCATTCTCCAGAAACAATATTTTTTTGAATGATTTGTAACAAGTTAACAACTTTGATGATTTTCTTTAGGATTCTCAGAAATTAGCTTTTGGTCAAACAGAACGTGCCCTGTGGCACATTTACCATATGGCAGGGCTATTCAACTAAATTGCTCCAGGGGCCACAGTTACTGCAGGCCAACAGCTGAGGGGCCGAACATCCAGCAATTAAAGTCATTATGTAAATAAATCAAGTATTACAAAGATCTGTTACCTTTGAAATAGTTTATTTTGCTGCATTTAATCATGAATACAACATGCAGAACCTTATGTAATAAAAGCAGTGATAATAAAACAAGAACAAAAACAAAAAGAACACACTCTGCCTCATATTTACCACAAATTATATTTTGACATCTCTGACTTGCCAAAAATTTAAACCAAATTTATTTTCACTTTCATAGTTTTATCTTCAACTGTTTGTAATTTTAACTGTCTCTGGTGTTCATTGAAATGGTTTTTACCAGCTTGTAGCCAAGATTCTGACATTTCTGTAGACATCACACATGTCTATGTTTAACTAGAAGAACTTAGAGTAATAAAGTGGAAAACAAAACTAGTTTGGGCTTAAGAGATGAATGAACCAATTGGCGGGCGGCCAAACTTTGGTCACTCGCGGACCGGATGTGGCCTGCGGGCCGCCAGTTGAATAGTCCTACTGTATGGGTTTAAGTCTTGAAAAGGGTTCATTATAAATAGTTGCTTACTGTGACTGTCAAACATTTTGTCTTATTCTGTTGAAGTGGTATTGGTGGAAGGCGACACTGTGGTCATGACTGTACTGACTGCACCTGAAAATCCAGTCAAGGGCCTCGTGGACTCACTACAGGAGGATTCAGCACAGGTGATAACATCTGCAGAGGAGGCAAGTAGATTCTCGAAGTTGTACTCCAGGTCTTTATGCTTTATTWWTWTWWTTTTTTTTGCATGGTCGTCCACATTATAGTTTAAATAACCTCCATCAGACACCAGTGTGAACAGAGCCACACACAGCCCTGAAGTGAGCTGCATGCACAGAAGATATGTCACTGTGGCTGCTCATTTAGCGCATAGACTTCTGGAATGTGCTTGATTTAGGGGAAAAAACTGAAAATATTTATTTCTATACTTGCGTGTGTGTTGATTCTGAAGTTGTACAGTCGGGACGATAAAATTAATACCTACTATTCTTGTTTCATACAATGTTTTCGTTTGATCCTGACGCCTCCCACTTACTCGGTTGCAGTATCGTAATTCTGGAATGGGAGTGACAAACTGAAAGTAGAGGCGAGAAACAAACTCAAGTATTGACCCCATCGTGCTAGCATCAATCAATCAATCCAMCACACTGGTTTACCACTGTTAGCATCATCTCTCTCAATCTGTGTTGATTTGCCTGGTTAAATAAAGGTTAATAAAATAAATATGTTGGTGTAAATTCTCAGTTTTTCAGGACATGAAGAAATGAGAAAGTTAAAAAAAAGATGAAGCAATTGGACTTTTATTCTGTCTCTGAAGACGAGCAGAGTTTAAGCTTTAAACAGCATAACTTTTATGTCTATAAAATCACTATCTGCATTGATCCTTGTACCCCTTGAAATGAGAAGGGGTTCTCTGCAGACTCAAAGTAGGAGTGTCACAAGAGTAGGCGTGTCTAAAGCATAAACACTGATTGTCTAGTTGTATTTGCTCTGTTTTTCAAAAAGTTTGGTTCTTCTCTTTCATTTTTCTTTCACTTTTGAATTTAACTAGTTTCACATTAATTTTAGCAACCAAAACTGCTTTTGTTTTTTAAATGAAACCACAATGTATCGTTAAAACCAAACATTTAGTTCTCCCTGTTTCTAAATGTCTCAGAAAATAAAAAAACTCTACAGACTGATGTTGCTCTTATTTTGAATCCAAGCTGGAGCTCTTTAAGTGAAGTGGAAATAATGAATGAAGACTTAGGGTCCGACTCTGTCTGCCTCTTCATATAAACATTCAATACCAGCAGCTAACCTGCCGGCTGTTTTTATTTCCAAGTCTTCTAATTACCACTGTAACAACAGCAAGTTTGTAAAACTACATGTAATGAAAATAAATATGAAAATCCAATGCTAGGGTATAAGTTAAGCTAAAGAAACGCCGAAGCAACGATCATCCAATCAGATGTGTCCCTTGAAAAAAGGTCGTCCAATCAGGTGTGTCTGTTGTGAATCGCCTTCCTTTGGAAACGCCTACTCGTACACAGAGACTACTACTTGGTTGAAACTGCAGAAACATTGAAAATGTATCAGATTTAGTACCATGTATGAAAAAGACTTGGGTTGGATTTGAAAAAATTGGATTTGTCATAAAAAAGTCAGTCATGGGTCACGTAAAGGTAAAAAAACAAAGTATTTGAGTCAGTTTTGTCTGCAGTGTGAACGTAGCCTAACTTTGAACTCTCTAAAGGGCTCAGGTGTTAATGCTGGAACAGGTGAAACCTCGTGGAGCAACACTCAGAAATGGATTCCAGGTAAGATGTTGCTACTCGCTGCTGTTTGACATAAATGTTTATTATTTAAAGACCATTTTTAAAGAATTACACCTCAGATTACATGAAGTCAGATCTGTGTCGGCTTGAAGAAATTTTACTTTACATTTTCCTGGAATGTTTTGAGAACTAACATTCTTTTTTYCCCAGTAACAACKTTTTTATTTTTATTTATTTATTTAGTGGAAGCGCTGCAGGATGGCAGCACTGACGTTACGTCTCCAACGAACGATACCGAAATCAATTCAGCCATAAACGGCATACTGGAGACTTTGCAGAAAGGTTCAGCAGCACAAGCAACACGAGCGGCGCCCGCAGGTGAAGGTGAGGAGCAGTCTGTAAAGAAAACTCGCAGGCGGAGTTTGATGTGGCAGCACTTTAAACGGCTGGACAGTCTGAACATGGCTCAGTGTCAGATCTGCATGAAGAAGCTTCGATGCTTCGAGAGCGGCTGCACCAGCAACCTGCACCGACACATGTCGAAGAGGCACCCGCAGGTGTTCTCTAAGACGACGTCCAGCCAGCGGCAGCACCCGACACTGAACTCAAACCCACTGAAGACCAATACGCTGARAAGACACAACGAAATGATGCCAGGTACGACTGAATTACTCACTGCTRTTGGTAGGACTGGGTGTTGTTAAAACACTCACAGTTCAATTCCAGTTCTTTGGGTAACAATTGGATTAGATTTCGATTCAGTATTGCTTTAATGCTTTGTCGATTTCCTAATTAGAAGTACACGAGTCATTAGATATTTATTTTCTTGCCCATATGAACAGAAATGGTTTACATTAATATTTTACAGAAAMAAACTATCTGAAAATAAAGCTGTAGCACAATAATACTTGTTCTAAWTATGAAGTAAAAGCATTAAACTTGACAACCTCAAGGTTTAAAGTAGAAAAAATCCTGAGCCTGAAATGTTTTTACAACGGTGAGAGGAGTGAACTCATAACATATTGTTTAACTTGCCAATCTGTGCAAAAATCCACACTTTCAATGACACAGAATGAATGTGAGGTGTTTACTTCTCTACATCAGAGTCTGAGACAAATCAATTGTATTGCAAAGGCAGGTAATAAATATATTTTTCCAACTCAGGCTTTACAGTGCTCCATAATTTGATTCATTTTGTGGTTAACTCGTTTTTTTAAACTTGGCACAAAGTAGCTGTGTCATTGTCAACACTCTCTCTGTAATAAAAATCCTGCAGCCAGGAGGGATCACAGATCATCACCTCACTTTATTTAACTAAAATCTAATGTAAAATTGAAAATTGCAGATTCTCACATTAACTATGAAAATCTGAAAATAACAGTCTCATGGAGAAAACTTTGATTTATTTTTTTTTGGGCGGGGACACGAAGACTCACCTTGGCTGTAGTCTTGGTCATACAAATTTACGTCTTTCTGTATTAATAGTTTTTATTCAGGAACTAAAGTAATCAAGACAGGCAGGCTGATAGGGTACATATATATATAAAAAACCCTCAGTTTTTGGCATTTGAAATTGTAAACGTTCATATTTTTTAAAGGGTTCAGTTGTTCATGTTTGAGTTGTAAACAGGGACAAAACCTGCCCCTTTCTTGAACTTTGTTCTGTGATAATTTTGTTTTTATTTTTAAAATATGTGTGTTTACATGTATGTTTATAAGTAAACAAATTAAATGAATGAAAGTCTTTAAACACAGCTCATTTCAATGTTTGGAAACTCAGTAGACAATGACTTTTTTTCAGTGGAAGAGGATGTCAGCGCTGACAGTACTGCCCCATCGAACGAGACCGTAATCAGCTCGTCCATAAACGGCACACTGGAGATTTTGAGGGAAGGTTCGGCCCTAGCAGCGCCTGCAGATGAAGGAGAGGACCAGTCTGAAAAGAAACCCCGCAGACGGAGTATGATTTGGCAACACTTTAAGCGACTGGAGAGTTTGAAGGCAGTTCAGTGTCAGATTTGCATGAAGAAGCTGCAGTGGTTCAAGGGCGGCTGCACCAGTAATTTGCACCGACACATGTCGAAGAGGCACCCGCTGGTGCTCGCCAAGCAGCAGCAGCAGCAGGACACGACACCAAACTCAAATTTACAAAAGATCGTTACTCTGAGAAGACACGACGAAAGGATGCCAGGTGAGATACCTGCTGTTGTTTTTTTTAAATATTGTGTTCTTTCACTCAACTGTAAATGTGGTGCTCTGTGGTGTCCAGTCCATGCAGGTGGACCCACAGGTTCAAGGGAATCCGAAGTGGATAGCAGAGCGATGAAGCAGGAAAAGGAGCTGATCGAAGCCCTGAGGAGAACGCAGAGGGAGGAGGCTCGGACTCTGGAACAGCAGAGGGAGCTGGTCGAGAAGCTGAGAGCAGCCAGCGCCAGAGAGGCGGCTGCAGAGCGGGAGAACATCGAGCTGCTGAGGAAACTACAGATGCAGGAAGCCAAAGAGTTGAGCAGACAGCGGGAGGAGCTGGAGAAGGAAAAGACTGAGCTTCAGAGGAGGTGGGAGGAGCTCCAACGGGAAAGAGAAGAGATTTTGTTGCTCTCCAGAGACAAGGAAGCCTCTGGATGATGTTCTGACATCAGCCGTGGAGAAACTTGGTCCAGGACAGATGATTTAAAGATTCTTCCTCACCCTGCATTCAATCTGAGCCACGAGCAACTCTAAAATATGTGAACTTAGATAGTTTTGTCTTTTTAGTGGGTTTTGCTCACAAATGTATCTCCTGTCAAATAAAACTGCATCAGAGTCTCTGCTGTCAGTGCAGATGTTTGAGGATGGATAATATTTTAAAGCTCTTGTAGAAATTTAAAAACACAGCAGCCAAGTTTTGAAATGAAAAGATAGTTTGATAAACAATTCTGTTGTCTAATCCCAATTTTTTTATATACTAGTGAAGGCCAGTTTCCTAGTGACACTGAATAAGGAACTGATATGTGAGAGAAAATATACAGTATAAGATTTTTCACAAAGCTTTTAAATAAATTACATTTTAGTTTCATTATTTCAGCCCTCTAATAAAATACTGGAATACGGTTTTTGTTAGGACAACTATTCTGCTCGTAATAAATACTTACCGGTATTCATTATCAGCCTGTTATTACTAGAATATTGTTTTTTTATATAGTTATAGTTAAAGCGGTGATGGGGGTACATAAAACCAAAGAACAATTGCAGCTTTCAAGTTTCATGTAGGTAAACCATGAATAAAAACCAGTTTCAAATGTTAAAATRAAAAAAGGATTCACATTGTTTTAAAATAGTAGCCAACAATTTTAACTCTAATATTTTTATACTGTTTTCCTTATGTTGAGTATTAAAGGTACCGTCTTAATGCCCATCTAAAAAAGTGAAAAGATGTGTTCTGTCCTGATTTTATGCAGATATGAATTTTTCACTCAAGTCTGTTTAAATTATTAAAAATGTTACAAKATTTTTAAAGCAATATTACCATAAAGATGTTGCTTGTTTTTGTACTCATTTGTCAAGCCATACATTTGTTTAAATAAACTAGTTAAAAGCCTATTTGGATCAAGCATATGTAATAATTCAAATAGGGAATATAAATACTAGAACAAGTAAGAAGAACGAATCTTTTAGCCTTATTCAATTATAATGGTAGAAACAGAATGTTAGTGCGCGTGCGCGTTTTAAGGAATATTTTCCCCCAGAGTCAGTCTTCTCAGGTAGAGTTTCGCCAGCGGTATTCCTAACGAAAAACATGCGATTTTTATATCGCGTAGTTAAATTAAACGTTGTTTGTTAACAAATGATACAAATAAAAACATAAGTAGGCTCATAGTTGCTACGATTCATCCTCTTCCATTACCTTCCAGACTAAACCCAGGAACCAGAAGCGAACTGATGACGTTGACTTCTGTTTAGCTCTACGTTGAGGCGGAACATGGCCGACAGCGGACCCTTGGCCGCAAAAAGAAGCGACTCCGGTTCCTTGTCCTCGGTGAGCATGGAGACCATCTCCACGCTGACGGAGCTGGAGGACCTGGAGAGAGTTTACCAGCAGCTCTGCGCCGAGGAGGTGCGTCCCGAACGGCCATTAGCATTAGCTACGTCATCGAATGTAAACTTCCGGGATGCTGCTCTGCGAGAGAAGATGCTGGTCGCAAAACAGTCAAATTTTAATTATACATCGTTTTATAATTCTATACTACGACCATTGTTTTACAAACTAGATCAAAACTACCACTCCTTGCTGTGCCGTGAACACTAATTTGCCAAAACCTAATTTATATTTTTTATAAGCTGGAAACATTTTGTATGTCCTCGTATTTCTGTTACAYAGGCACTGATAGACACAACAGTTCACAGATTAGTAGTTTATAAATAACATTTAGTTAAATCAAATAGTATTTGTTAAATGATCCACACAAAATGTTTAGAATAACTTGGTTTAAAGGCATAATGTCCCTGTTTTCTACAACTTAAGACCCCTGATGTGCTCCTAAAACTGATTAATCTCTCTCATTTTTATCAAACATTTAATTTTCATACACTAATAAGCACTAAATGATTTGACATTATTTTTGCACCTACAAAAGGGACCAAACTCAAACTAAAATGTGGACTATAAACGTTTTCTTGTTTGTTTGCTTTTTAAATAATTTTAAACATTCACATGTTCTTACTATATGTTATATTGGATGTTTATTGCAGAAAGAAGTGGAAGCTGAGCTGGACAGGCTGGTGGGACAGGAGGGGAGCGTTCACACAAAGATGCTGGCACTGCAGAGGATGGGGTACAGACTCATCACAAGTAAAAAAAAAAAAAACAGCTGGTTTATTTAATCATAAATATGCAATGTGACAATTTTCCTTTTCCTCCGCAGACCTAATTTACAGCTGATTGGAGGAGACGCCAGTCAACTGTCAGGCATGATCAATTTCACCTGCAGCCTGGCTGAAAACGTCAGTCGCAAAGTCAGACAGCTGGACCTGGCAAAAGTAATTACTCCTCTTTACTTACAGCAGGAAGGCTCATGTCAATGACATCAACACACAAACACACATGATGTTTTCTGAATGGATAGTTTTTGTTTTGTTGATGAAAATATGTTTAAATCTTTGTGCATTTCTCGCAGACTCGTCTGTATAACGTCATCCAACGTGCGGACGATATCCTCGACCTGAAGTTCTGCACTGACGGCGTGCAAACGGCTCTGCGTAATGAAGATTATGAGCAGGCCGCAGCGCACATCCATCGATACTTGTCTCTGGACCAGTCAGTCATTGAGCTGAGCCGACAGGGAGAAGAAAGTAAGAGAGCTGTAGTTTCCTGTCATAGCGCGGCGTTACATTGCAGAGCGAAAAATACTGCAATCCTGTTTGACGCTCCGTGTTTTTGCACAGAAACAAACTTAAAGAAAAATCTCTTGGTAGTTTTTCTAACCATCCATGCTTCTGCTAATGTGAGGTTACTAAAACTGTTTTTACTCCGCYAATACCAGGGTTCACCTCAGCTTTTTCAACGAAATATCGCATKTAAATGAGATGACCACTAATCTGCCATCTGTCAAAGATTTTATTGGCATTACTAAACGCACACATCTCTCCTAACCCATTGTTTGTGCACAGGCAGTGCTGTGGACGCCAGTCTGGTCTTGCTGCAGGAAGCTGAACAGAAACTAAAAGTCATAGTCGCGCAGAAGCTCGACGAGGCCGTAGCGGCGGTCGACCTGGCGCAGGTGGAGAGGTTTTTCAAGATCTTCCCTCTGTTGGGCCTCCACCAGCAGGGTCTCGCCCGCTTCGGTCAATATCTCTGCAGCCAGGTTGGTTCCAGCGAAGTGCTAAAGTGTTGGACAGAAAGAAGGGTCAATTTGTGATGGTGTGTTTCCAGTGAGAGTGGTGACTCTGAGTTCAATCTCTGAATATTAATATTTTCTTTTCTGTAATGTTTTTTAAACTAAAATTTGATCAGCAAATAAAAAACTGTTAATAATAGACCGATTTATTTATGTTTGTCTCGAGTCAGTGCAAATGGCTGCTTCTCTTAAATTCACTGTTTTTCTTTGTTTTTCTTATTGCTTCTTGTGTATAAATCTGAAGATATTCCCCTCTGCTCTTTTTGTCAGACTGTAACTCATTTTTTCTTTAATCATATCAAGATTTATTTTCTTTTCTCCACACTCCCTCCCACAGCTCGCCTCCAAAGCCGAGGAGAACCTGTTGTTGGCGACGGGAGGCGATCTGGGTGAGAAAAGAGCCCTGCTGATCTTCGCAGACACGCTGACTCTGCTGCTGGAAGGTGAGAAGAAAACATCTGCATTTCTCCTTCACACCGACTCCGCCGACACGTCGGATTGTGTTTGCAGGGATCGCTCGCGTCGTCGAGACTCACCAGCCGATAGTGGAGACGTACTACGGTCCGGGCCACCTGTACACGCTCATCAGTCACCTGCAGCAGGAGTGTGACAGTCAGGCTCAGAAGGTTGTCGATAAGTTTATCCAGCAGAGAGGATACCACAACAAGGTGTGTGCTTCACGTTCATCTCCAGTCCAAAGAAGGATTTTTTACTCCATAGACAACTTATTATTTGAAGTTTTGTAAAAAAAAATTTCTGTTAAAATCATAGACTTGAATAAGATCACTAGACTAAGCCCCGCCCATCCCCTCCACTGGTGACGTCTGTGACAGCATGGAGGAGCAAAACAGGGCGTCGGCTCACAGCCTCCACAGAAACTAATAGAGAAACAGCAGCTGAACTGGATCTGTTTCACAGATTATCTGTCATGTTTTTACAATAAATTAATAACTATGTTAATTTCATTCAACAATCATGTAAAACAGCAGATTTATACCAGAAAAATATATAATTTATAAATAACCATTATCTAAACCAGACGTGAAGTCAGCCTGTAACTTAGACTTTAGCTAGTTGAAAAATGATGACTTCAGCTGTAATAAAGTATATTTATTGTTTCTTCTTACTGTCATAAAAAATAATAATATTTATATTTACCAGTCAACAGTTAGAAAATGTTCTCTGGTTATAGGATGAAACTTGTCTCTATTAGCTAACCATCTTCTAAACAAGTCAGGTTCCTCTAACAGAAACCTAAAAATACTCACATTTATAATATTATTTTACACTCTGTAGGTCTAAATATTAATCAGAGGACAAATCATCTGTAATATTTAATAGTTTGTGTTTTATTGTAGCATGATTCAACAGTGCTAAACTCTGTATATATGTTCCACAGGCTAATATCTGCTAACCAGTTCAATAAATAACAGTGATCACATCAACTTTATAAGATTATTTTAATTTTAAACTGTTACATTGTGTTCTGCTCAGATCACATTGAGCTAAATAAGATCAGATCTGCTGACTTGTGTTGTGAAATGGGATGTTTTCCTGCTGTTAATAAGCCCATAACACAAACAGCTTTTCTGACATTATTTAAAACATTATATAGATTATATAAACTGTAAAATATTAATAATAATTTAGTTAATATTATTATTACTAGTTTTAATGATTTGTATATCGTCAGTCCTTTTTTTCTGCTCTGTTGTCAACATGTACAGTAATGGGAAATCCAGACTCGACCGTTTTGCGTTAGCCGTTAGCTTCACCAGCCGATCACACGGTCACCTGGTTTCTGAGCACTCCAGTTATTATAAATACCTCCATGGTGAAAAATGACGGCTTAAAATCAACTCCCTCAAGACTGGAACAAGACAGTAACACATGCATGCATAAGCATTTATTTCATGTTATTAGTTGAAAGTAACATATTCTGTTAAATCAAGAGAAATTACTGCAGGTTCTAACACTTTTCTATTGCCTCGTCCATTTAATGGGTTAGAATAAATAAGCAATATGCTCACAACAGTGGGGGAGGATCAATCTGAAAATCAAAAGAAAAATGCTCTCTAATAAATAAAAAATAAAATTTCACCACTAATATTATGACTGTTATTGAAATATTAAAGGGTCACAGACCATTTCACATCAGACATAAGCTGACAAAGTCCTCACAGATGAACATATTTGACTCCTCACTGGAACACCTTGGCATTCAGCTCAAAGAAACTAACTATAATATTGTAATGAGACAAACTAGATGACACTTTAGTTTTCTTTGCAGTCATTCAGGCCTCCATGTCTGCAGCTGTTGAGTCGTCGTGTCTGTTTTCAGTTTCAGATTGTTCAGAGCAGCATGATGAAGAGCGTTCCGGGGGAAAGGATCGAGCCGAGGTGAGTCTCTCTTAGTATGCGTGGTGTTTAGTTTCACACCAACAGGGGAACTTGTGTTTATATTTCATATCTAACAGGGAACTGGACCCCATGCTGACTGAAGTGACCCTGATGAACGCCAGGGCGGAGCTCTACCTGCGCTTCCTGCGGCGGCGCATCATGGCAGACTTCGAAGTTGGAGATGATCGAACCATCACGCYGGGTAGTTTTATCAACTTCACCTTCAAACATGGCTGGATTTACATACGGTATATATAATTCTACTATTTTGAACACGCAGAGCATCAGCAGAATGTGGAGAAGCTCCTGAAACACTGTTCACTGAGCAGGACGACGCAGGAGCTGATTGGATTCTACATCCCCATGGAGGAATATTACATGAGGGAGTCTGTCAACAAGGTCAGTCTTATAAAACATTATTCCTTTAAATATGTTTCTATTTCAGTTTCGATTTTTTTAAATTAATAAAAACACAATCTACATACAGTAAAATAAAATTTAAATTAAAAGTAAATCATGCTGTAAATGAAAAGAACGCAGAGTGAAGAAAACGTTTTTATCGTATCTGCTCCTTCGTTTCGAAGCAAACTCACGTTACTTCTCAAAAGACTCAAAGAAAGCTAGACAATATAAAAATGAGTGGAACAAGCAAATTGTTCAAACTCAGTTTAATTAAATTAATTAAAACTATCTCAAATACCAAAAATGACAGGCGCCTCAAAATAATCCATGTATGGTTCATTCTTTGGTTTTTCTGTTTCAAAATAAAAAGAGGAAAAAAAATCAAATAATAGGGTGTTTCTTTACTTTTTTCCTTCTTAAATAGTTATTTTCTATTTTATGTTTTATTATTATTGTCATTATTAATTATATATATGTGTTTTGTGCTATTTTACATTTAGGTTTTAAAAACAAAAAACACCTTTGTTTCCTTTCTGCCATTTTATTTTGAAGTGAAAAAACCAATGAAGGAACTCTGCATGGATTATTCAAGGATCGGCTCTGAAGCCCTCCTTGTTTGCTCTGGTGATGGACAGACTAACAGATGAGCTTATGATGAGAACAGTGAACAGGTGGAAGAGAACGCAGAGAGGTGGAGGTATGCTCTTGAAAGAAGAGGAATAAAAAATGACTTTGAGCCCAGAAAAGACAGCAGTGATTCTGGATGATCATATTTTTTCCTCTATAGTAAAATTTGATCCTGTGTTTGGTAATAAAGAGATAATCTGTTTATTGGTTTCAGTAAAGTTGCTGAACTTGTGTTGTTTTTAATGCAGTTCACTCTTGTGATGATTGGACATGTTGTTTCCAGCTTTATGYCTTGTGTTCAGTGTTTTTAATGTTTTCTAAACATAATAATAATTTACTGTGGTGATAAAATCCAAACATAATGTTTGTTCTCATATCGTACAGAGTTGTTTATCAGATCCCTCCTCTCTGCATGTGTACTCTTCACAGACTCAGCCTCTCTGGGACGTTTATTTTTTTTATATCCCAAGTTACTGACCTGTTGCCAATTAATCTAATTAGTTCTCTTCGGCTGCACCCGTTTGGAGGTCCCGCTGTGGGACACGTCCCCCTGCGTATTTGCAGAGACCTCTTATAAACCCGTGGCTGGCTGATGGGACAGCTGTGTTCAGGCCTCCTGTGTGATAAACAATACAGTTCAGCCCTGCACAGGATGGGCTTTAAAGGTTTAATCTGGTATTTTGTTGTTACTGTCAGTTTTAAATGTTAATTTTTAGTCTTGAATCTATTCAGTTTTCTGTTAATTTTATGTTTACAGGGTTTCCGCAGATAAGTCTTAAAAAGCATTAAATTCACCAATTCAAAAATAAGGCCTTAATTAGCCTTAAAATGTAAATCAATCTTTCACAGGTCAAAAAAAAAAAATTAACAAATTGTATGTAGAGTGATTGTAATTCACTGTTAACGTTTATTTATCTTTTGAAATAATTTACAGAAGGCAGCTCGTTTTGTGTTAAAAATAAACATTTGGATAAATTTATTTTTTACCATTTATGTTTATTGTGAAGTTGCTGTTTAAATTTAATTTCATGTGGCATTAAAAAAAAGTCTTAAAAAGTCTTAAGTTTTACTTGTCTTAAGCTGTAGGAACCCTGGTTTAAACTGTGCAAATCATATCCTTTTATTTTAAATTACTGTTTATACTGAAATATGCCTATTTTTTAATCAAAACAATAGTTTATGCCTTAATTTGATGTCAGTTAAGAAATTTAAAGAGGATCAAAACTAAATCTGAATTTTACCTGTTTGAAAGAAACAAACAAGACTTTTCTGTCTGTAGTTTGTGCTTGAAAATATGTAGATAGAACTGATGCCAATTTATTCCACCCATTTCAGGCCGTTGCGATGGATACGTATGAAAAGGGTCAGCTGACCAGCAGCATGGTGGATGATTGTTTCTACATTGTGAAGAAGTGCATCAGCAGAGCTTTGTCCAGCTCCAACATCGACTGCCTCTGCGCCATGATCAACCACGCTAACTCCGTGCTGGAGTCCGACTTCAGGTGCTCGTCTCGTCCATGTTTAATATGTTTTTAAGATGACTGCCTCACGTCTGATGCTCGTGCCTCCTCCTCCTCCTCCTCCTCCTCATCATCAGGGAGGTGCTGTACAACAAGCTGAGGCAGGGCTTCCCGGCTACGACGCTGCAGGACATCCAGCGTGGCGTCAGCAGCGCGGTCAGCATGATGCAGAGCAGCTTGCAGCAGGGCAARTTCAACACGCTGGGCATCGAGAGCACGGAGAACGCCAAGGCCGCCTTCCTGGTGAGACACAAACAACGACACACAACACAACACAACCAGCCCCTGCACCGTGTCTAAGGAAGTGTCTCCAAAACTGTGGCAGAGAAATCACATCACCACTTCACTAAGTCAGTAAAACAAATGAATTGCATAAATGACATTTATAAAGTTAGGATATTTTTCTAAATCTTTACAGTTCTGCTTTAGAAAAACCTTTCCATGTCACTGTTCCATACGTATCCTCACTACAAACTCTGGTGTTATTCGTTAGGGGTGTAAGAAATTATCGATGCAGTGAAAGAGGGAGAAATGTAACAATTCTCCAAAAACACTGCATTGATTTTTAATTAAGGCCTAATGGATGGATGTTGTAAGAAGTGTGAGGTACAAATGCACTTCTCACTGTTGTTCAGTTTTCTTCTGATTGCATCAGATTTGTGCATGTAATGCATAATGTGCTCTATACACTGAGACTCTTTTGGGGGAAAAAAGGTAATAAATCCTCTGTGCTGTGATATGTATMATCAGATTTATTGTACCTTGTGTTTATCTTAAATATCAGATCTGTTGAACTAAATTTCCCAGGAAGCCACAGTTAGAAAGCCAACAGCTCAGAGGTCATTACATAAATTTAATTTGTGATTTAAAATCTATGTTTATTTTAAATTAAATCATTGGTGGACCCAACTGAGCTCACCTGTGGGCAGGATGTGTTCCCTGGGCCATCAGTTGAGACATGGAGCTACCAAACAAGTTGTTGAACTCAATAAAATCTGGGTTTTTTTTTTTTATTTGATACAATTTATCCAGGAATAAATTAGATTAAAAAAACAGTTTAGGTGACAAAAAGTGTTTTTGTGTTTCATTCCCAGGTGACTCTGAATAACGTGGAGGTGTGCAGTGACAACATCACAACCTTAAAACGGAACCTTGAGGTAAATTAGACATCATTTCCTGGTTTCTGCCTCGCTTCCCTTCATGTTTATTCTTTTTGTTTGTTTGTTTTTGTTTGTTTGATTGTTTCTTTCATCACCTGGAAACTGAACTTGTGTTTTTGGCAGAACGACTGCTCCAAACTGTTCAGTCAGGGGGTCGGTTCTGGGGAACAAGCCAAGATTGAGAGCTGCTTGTCGGACCTCGTCAGCACCTCTGCAAAGTTCAAGGATCTCCTACAGGTCGGACACATTTACAATAATATATTAAAGTGCATTTATTACCATTTATTTAACCCCTGCTTCCATAAGTCTAATAATAAAATATAAAATTTATTTAAACATCTCTTCAGATTAAAATAATTTGAGTTTAGGACTGTCCTCGTTGTTCAAAGTGACCCAGCATCACAAAGAAWATCCTCCTCCCTCTAAACGTTGAGAGAAATGTTCTTTTTGAACTGTTTGAGGAAACGTTTTATAAATAAGCTTCTTTACAAGCTGAGAAAAAATCCCTGAAATTTTATTTAGATTGTAAGATTTGAGAAAAGCTGGAAGTTTTGAATAAACTTCTTGAAACTAATTGAAGTTACACCTGTATCAATTTTGATTAAATTACTCTCTTCAATAATAGTTTTGTTATTAGATTTTTATTGTTTTGGCTTCAATGAAAACAACCTAAACTGCTGTTAGTGTCATAAAACAGATGATCTGGTTTTCTGTGATAAAGTAAAATTATCATTTTGATTCTGTGCAGAAATGTTATTTATCATCACAATAGGAGGCTGAAGAAGCTGAAATTAGTCTGGAGAATGATTAAAAGGGGTTTTAGGCTGTTATAAACATCTTTAAACTGCTGTTTTTCTTGATAATTTTCCGTAAACACACATTAGAAACGCTCAGCTTTCTTTAAATAAAAAGTAAAAGTTGTGATTTCATCTGTCAGGAGGGTCTGACGGAGTTGAACACGACAGCCATAAAGCCACAGGTCAAACCCTGGATCAGCAGCTTCCTGTCCATCTCACACAACATCGAAGAGGTAACGAGCCCCACTCCTGCACAGAAGCAGAACTCCTGGAAGCGGTTGCTGTAACTCTTGCGGTTTCTTACAGGAGGAGTTTAATGATTATGAAGCTAATGACCCCTGGGTGCAGCAGCTCATCGTTAACTTGGAGCAGCTCATGGCTGAGTTTAAGGTACGCGAACCTTCCAGACTGTTTTGTTTTGTAATTGTTTTGTAGTCATGTAGCGTGTCGTTCTCCAGGCGGCCCTCTCTCCTGTCATTTATGACACGCTGACCAGCCTGATGACCAGCCTGATCTCTGTGGAGTTGGAGAAGACTGTGCTGAAGTGTTCGTTCAGCAGGGTGAGCAGCTGAGCTCAGCCACAAGGTGGCGCCGAGCTTCATCCGCCAGCAAGGATTTATTAATGATTCCAGAGATTAGTTCACTTTTTTCTTTTTGTTTATTTTTCTCCCTGTAAACTAATATATTTCATTATTTTCCTGCCCTCTCTGGTCTTCCTGTTGTAGCTCGGAGGGCTGCAGTTTGATAAAGAGCTCCGGTCTCTGGTGGCGTACCTCACCACCGTGACCACATGGACCATTAGAGACAAGTTCGCTCGCCTCACACAAATGGCCACCATCCTCAATCTGGAGCGGGTAATTTAGATTTATACCCACACATAAAAAACATATCTGGTTTTGTAACGGCTTCTCTCCACATTTTCGGGTTTTACTCGATTGGATTTTTACCAAGTGTGCAGTAGAGCCGATGATTTCATTTCATGGCTCGACCGTTCAGAGCTTTACATCGTGTTTCGGTTTAAATTAAAGCATCGGGGCACAGTTAAATCAGATTTCTACCTGGTCTTATATAGGGTTATATACAATAATGCTGCATTCAGAAACAAAAACACACTTCATCTAACTGCAGGTTAGTCTTCAGTTGTGCAGAATAATCAGTGAGAATGATTACCGTTCATCAAAACTTTCACTAAAATATCAACAAGAATCAAAGTTTATTTGTTGATATTTAACATCTTTTTAAACAGAAAGCCTAAAATCTGTTTAAATTACATGAGATATATGTTATACATATAACATGATTTAAAGC
>NW_013952407.1:4331499-4333092 GCF_001266775.1 Austrofundulus limnaeus | reverse complement strand
TATATATATAAACTAATTTTATTTCACCACAGAGACAATTTGTCAAAAATCACAACTGTATAGTCTGGTTGGGATTGCAATTATAAGAAAAAATGTCACCAACACACAGTGCAACACACAGTGCATGTGAGCACATGATGTACTGCATTATTAAAGATGTGCCACAAATTTCCACAATGTGGAAAAAGTGGGTTTCAAATCACAGCTGACTGTTTTAACCTGTTAAAATGAAGAAGTTTGTTTAAAGGATGAGTTGTAAGTACAATTTTAGAACACATGAAAGGTCATTTGTCATCTATTAATCCTCGCCATTATTGCCCAAACCCACTGAAGTCATTATTTTATAGACTCTGTTTATTTTTTACTCACACTGCCTTCTTCCTGTCGTCACACTTCAGGTAACAGAGATTTTGGATTACTGGGGTCCGAACTCAGGCCCGCTGACGTGGCGTTTGACCCCCGCAGAGGTGCGTCAGGTCCTGGCGTTGCGGATCGACTTCCGAAGCGAGGACATCAAGAGGCTCCGCCTGTGACCTGGGCACCGGCGGTTATCAGGGACTCACTTACCCACCTGCTGATCCCGGACGAAYGATGGATCTGCCATCTTCGTCTTTGTTTCTGCTTCTCAGCCAAGCTGGTTCCAGTCTGGGTTGGCCAAGCTTTTTTTTTTCTTTTTTTGAAGACACATGTTTTTTTTTTTTTTTTTTTTGGTTAGAAACAGTTTGGTAATAATTAACTGTAAGACGTGTAATTAAAGCTGTGGATGTGTGACTGTGTCTCAGCGGAGTTCCAGTGCTTCAGAAACAGGGACACGCTGGGACCGAGGAGCGGAGCTGTAATGAACGTCGTACCCATTAAACTGACAGAAGCAGGTCAGACAGCTGATCCAGCCCCGTCATTCAATATATGAATAGCTCCTGGTCTCTGATGATGGAACACTTTTAACCTAATAAATCCAGAGAGCCGCTGCGCCGCTGATCCCCACCACATTTCACCGCTGCCATGCAAGCCCCTGTACCCAATCTTTTATTCATTTATTTCAAATTTTTACACGTTTCTGCCTCTGAAGCTTTGTTCGCRGGGCGGTGAGGCGTTGAAAGCGGTACGATCTCATAATGTTCAGCCTAATTTCCCAGTCTAACCTTAATTCGCCACTCGCGGATRGAAGCAGGTCGTGGGAACAGCACCTCCGCGTTACGACTTGTAATGAAGACTCGAGACCACCGCAGCAGAAGTAGTTAGGAAAAGAGTGGCTTTAATGTAAACACAACATTCGATTGACTCAGCACAAACATTCCACATGAGAGCAACCAATAATCTACTGAATAGGATGGGGGGGTGCGGCACAAAAACATTCACAGTAAAAAAAAAAAAACAAGAAAAAAATCTGGTATAATCATAATATATATACAGTACGGTGCTTTGAAGGTGGAAATGGAGATGTGAGGACTGATATGTGATGGGTTAAGAGAAGTCGGGGGGTGAAGAAACTGGGGAGCTGTACAGACGATCGGGGGAGGGAGTTCCTGTTCATTAATCAGGAAGGGAAAAGATTTTAAAAATTCTTTCTCCCTCCCCCCTAAAAAAAAAAAA
>NW_013952407.1:4315076-4331404 GCF_001266775.1 Austrofundulus limnaeus | reverse complement strand
ACCTTATATAGTTAATTTAAATAATATAATTGATTATTTTTTTTATTCTATTCACAAATTTATCCTTGAATGGTTGGCACGGGCGTGTTGATTTATCCTTTTATCTTTAAATGTTTGTTTACACTGCGGGAAGCGAGTGCTGCTCTGAACAGAGGAGTCCTTTCTTTCTATTTGAACATAAAAAAAAATCAGTGGAACGGAGCTGCAGGCTGCTCAGTCACATGTAGGGTTGGAGGAAAGTTAACACAGCCTCCTTCTTTCTGTCTACGACCTTCAGCCACAAGTTCAGCACCTCCATGACATCATCATCATCTCCACCTTGGCACGCAGCAGCTCTTCAGAGCACCAGAGGCTGAATTCAGGGTATAAACGCCTACAGGTCGGTCACAGTGTCCTACTCTGAGTCTAAGAGCGGCATCAGACACCTTTTGTTGCATTTTTTAGGGTTCTGAAGAGTTCTGCAGGACAAAGCTGCGTCTGAACGAACCCCTGGTGCTTCTGATGTCAGTCGAAAGACGAAACATTCAGCTCAGAAACATATTTAACAGAGAAGTGGGGGAGAGGGAGGGAGTGGTACCTTAAATCAAAATAAGGGAGGAAACAAATGGCAATGATCCGGTGTGGTGTCTGATGGCAGCTCTTTGGGTCCTTTTTTTTTTTTTTTGACGTGTAGAATTACATATTTTACGTGTTTAAGCATCCTCAAAATTCTCATTATTAACACCTCACACACTCCACGACAACTCTGTGCTTCTGGGGGCGGGCCTCAGTATAAGCCACACCCTCTAAGGTTGTTTGCAATAATGATGTCAGTGACGGCATCAAACACTACCTGGATATTTCCTGTGTCTGTGGCACAGGTCAGGTGACAGTAGATCTCCTTGTTGGGAGAGCGGTTCTTGCTCTCGAACTGAACCTGAATGTAAGCCGTAGCGTCTTCGTAAGTGTTAGCACCTGGAGACAGACGGAGGGGGAGACGGTGAGGCGGCCGGTCGGCTYCGCTCAGGTACGACTGACGGCTCCACGACTCACCTGTGTATTCTGGAAAACAGATCGTCAGCGGCGACTTCTTGATCTTTTCAGCGAACAGATCTTTCTTGTTGAGGAAGAGGATGATGGAGGTGTCGATGAAGAACTTGTTGTTGCAGATGGAGTCGAAGAGCATGAGCGATTCATGCATGCGGTTCTGCAGGAGGAAGAAATATGCCTTAAATTATTACTTAAATGAACCCAAAAATGAGTATTTATGGTTATAAATAAGTGCTTATCTATAAAAAGATGTAAATATTTAATGATGGTTGTAATTAAACTGAAGATCAATTGTGATATTTCACTTCCATTGTTGGTATTTTTTTAAAATCAAAACCAAATATTTAAGTGCCTGTGACATACATTTCCTTCAAATACAAAAAGTCAAAGAAAACATTTTTATTTATAAGAAACTTGGCATAATTTGACCAATTTTGTCACATAACTGACATTTTCTTTGAATTTGGCTCAGCCAAAGTGAAACAGGAAGTGACATCAAAGGGGAACTCTAAGAAAGAAAGCTCCCATTTGTTTATTGACACAATGATATCAGAACTGACTCTTTGTTTCTCTTTAGTGACTCAAAATAATCTAAAGGAACATCCGGTTCTTCTCTAGTCAGTGTGTTAGCCATTTTAGCAATGCTCTGTTAATATTCAGACATTCCCCTTCGACATCACCTCCTGTTAACACAAATATGAAAATATGAACAACTGTTCATCTCAGCGGTGTGAGAAAAATATTTGCAATATGTTATTTACGTTATCTTTCCAAATATGCATTCATATTACAAATATTTGATGTCACAGGCACTTTAAGGAGAAGTTCGTGATCAACATCAGCTCATCCATGTTTTCTACTTGAATAAAATCTAAATTTCAGTTTTTTAAAGGGCTTGAATTATAAATGTAACAGATTAAAAACTAAAGTTTCAGCTCTACGTCATATATTGAGACTTCAGCATTAAAACACATCAACACAAATCATCTCAGCTCATTTTAATTTCTGGTTATTTTTAGGCATTCAAATTCATCACGTGTGTTTGTTTCCCTTGTCAGCACAGAAAGGACTCCAAACAACCTAAAATTTGTATTTCAAAGGTTTTAATTTACTGAATTTTCCGAAAGAATCACCTCAAACTTTCTTATACTTTGTTTCCAAACAGCGAAAACTTCTTGTAATTACTGGGTAAGTAAAGTAGTGTTAATCAGTAGCTCTTTTGGCTTTTTTTTTTTTCTGGCTGCTTTTCCTCTCTTTCTGTCCCATCAYACATCATGGCTGCTTGTGTTCAGTGTTTGCTTAAAAGGAGAAAGGTAAAGAAGTGCCAGAACTAAAAAAAATAAGATAAAATAATCTTAACAAAGACCTGAGAGATGCTTCATCCTTCAGCTGATCATCTACTGGACATATTTTCAGATAATAGCTCTTCAGGAATCATCTTCATGATGCTAAAATTACAATTTATTTGTCTAAAGTAAAAATACATTGTATATTTGAGACTATCTGCAACAAAAAGCCTAARATCCCAGTTTATAATCTATTATTTGCCAAGTTATTGTGTGTTTGGATGCCTTTTTATGCTTGAATGGCACAGTTAAGTGATGTAACAAAACAATTTTAAAAATCCTCTAAAAGTCTGCAGGTGTTTGAAAATGAGTGAAAGCTTACAGAAAGTTTGGTTTCTTAGAGGAAAAATGTCAAGAACTGAGGGACAGAAGCAGCCACCTAGCTGATATAAAACAATTATTATTCATTGTTTTAAGTTAAACTGAAAAGCTTTATGATTGTATAAATATTACCATCGTTTTTGGACAATCTGAACAAAACAAAGTTGACTCAGCCTGAGATATCAAACACTTACAGTCGTTTCGTCTTCATGGAGCACTTGGTCGTAACCACTCAGAGCGACGCAGAAGATGATGGCCGTCACGTCCTCGAAGCAGTGGATCCACTTTTTCCTCTCTGACCTTTGACCTCCGACGTCAAACAGCCTGGAGAAGAGAAGCCGCTGCGTTAGATGTCAGGACAAAGCAGCTGAGATACCCGTCCCGACGCGACTTGCTCACCGGAAATGGAGGTTTTTGAAGGTGAAGTGGGTTTCGACGATGCCTGTGGTCTTCACTCGAGTCCTCAGGATGTCCTGCTCTGTGGGCTGGTAGTCTGCTGCTCCGATCCGGTCTAGGCTGTCCAGGTAGCTGTTGGGAAATCAAAAACACATTYAGGATCAGAGGAACGGTGCTCCTTTTAAACAAACAACGACCAAAAAAAGACTCCTCTGCCTTCTTGTACTCACTATTGAGCAGAGTCGTTAAGCTGATATTCCCGAGCCCGGTTGAAGCACTCTTGAGTCCCGGCGTCGGCCCATAAACGCTTCATGGCGGCGAGAAGCTCTGCCGAGTACGGTTCCGTGTCCTCCATACGACTGACGACATCACAAACCAGCTTAGCGTCGGCCTGAATGAAAAAACAAAACAGTGCCGTGTATTATTTATCATCAGACGTCACATTAAAACGTCTAAGTGAGTGCAGAGTTAAAACGAGACGTCTTTATGAGGTGGGGGGGGGAGTGAGACGAACTTTTCGATCCTTGTCTCCAAACTCGATGCCGAGTGAATCCATGGCTCGAAGGATGGCCGCCAAGCTCTGGATGGTGTTGCTGTAGACCACAGGCTTATACTGCTTCACATCATCCCCAGAAAAGCCATCTTCATGGATAATCCTGCATGCGTACAAAGACATTAGCAAAGAGGCACAAGCCTGGGACTAAAAGTCTCACATGTCCATATGTTCCTGCATTTCATAACAAATATCTTGTTACAATAAAAGCTTCCAAGTTTTTGGATAAAAATGTGCGCGCAGTGGTTATTTCATTGTGTTTGCTGCTCCGTCCTCTCCTAAGAGTGTGCTTGGATTTCAATCTGCGGTGTGTAACTGGGCGGTAATGTGATATTTAAATCATTTACGAGCAAATCAATCAGACCACCGATCAATCGCTGCTTCCGCCAGACTGGACACGATGAACCCCCACCCCACCCCTCGACTGCATCGAGAACAAAATCCTCCTGAAGCTGACTCTCAGAGCAGGATGCACGGGGAAGGAAACAGATAAGGGATGATTGTTTTCATGCTTTCATCTCATCAGCGCACATTATGATCAGCCACCTGGCCTGAATCTGCAGCTCCATCATCAGAATTAACAGTTTGATCAAATAAAAAAAAGAGCCTGCACGGGGTTGAATGAGCTTTGTTTATGAATTAGTGCTTGTCTATATTTAAAAAAAGGTAAAATTTTGCATGTTTGTTGATGTACTTGAACCGAAAATCAATTAAAACTGAAAAATATCACATTTAATTTAAACTTCTTATTTTAAAAAATCATGTGAATCAAGTGATTTTTCACTTTTATTGTTGGTATTTTTAATCATATCCTCCAAATATTAACGAGAAATGATAACTTCTTCATAATCATTATCAGCAATAATCCACAGAATATGTTCAGCTTGTATAAAATCTGAATTTCAGTTTTTTAAAAGGTAAATTTAACAGATAAAAACTAAAGTTTCAGTTTTGAAGTCATATTGAGACCCTTAAGCATAAAAACAGACCTTATCAACATGAATCATTTCAGCTCATTACAATTTCTGGTTATTTTTAGGTATTCAAATGTGTGTTTGCTTCCTTGTCAGCGCAGGTAGGACTCCAACACCTGAGCTTTATGACTCAAAAGTGTGCAGTAAAACCCATCCATCTGCTGCCTGCCTGGTCTACAGGCGAGCCCTGAGAGTATTTGTAAACACTATCTGCACCAGCATCTTGGGTTTTAGGGGCCAGAGCAGTAAGTTAAGAGCCACAAGGGAGCACTGGGAGGGTAATGAGGTGAGTGGAACAGGGGAGGAAACTGGGAGGAGACGCAGAGGTGTTAGACCGAACAAAAATCTGTTTTAAAAAAGAAAGAAAAAAAGGGGGAAATTACTTTTTTCGTGCTGAAACATCTAGAAAACCCAGACTAAGAGGTTTATGAGAAACAACAGCAGTCGTTTAAAACATCAAAGAGTCATTTAGCTTAGACAGGGAAAGGTTTAGATGCGGTTTTAGGAGGCATATTTCTGCGTAAATCCGCTTTATAGGCAAAGTACTCCCGGCGATATCGGGCACTTAAAGCCATTAAGATTAAAAGCAGAGGTATTCACTAATGGAGCAGGAGTGACCTCACCGTTATTCACACACATACACACACGGTGTCTAGTAAAAGCCCCTCGGTAACTACATTTCAGCACCCCCGGCAGTGAACAGCACCGGTGCGGCCTCCGCAGCCCGGTCTGCGGGAGGTGCTCCACCTCCGGGGCTTCGGCCTCAGCGAAACATGGCGGCTCAGACCTGCCTGTGGTACCGACAGGGGGAGACGCAATCTCAGGCCTTTCACTCCCGCGGAGTTCTTAAGAGGTAAAAATAAATAAAGTGAATGGACAAATAAAGTGGYGCTTACTTCATCTGTTTGACGATGGTGCTTTTCCCGGACTCTCCGCCGCCTGTGAACGGAGGAAGAAGAAGTGAGAGCCGGCGGAGAAATCAATCAGTACCACGGAGAGCACCAACCTCCGCCCGCCCGCACCGAGCAGCCCCGCGGCCGCTCGTCTCTCTCCTTCCTTACCGAGCAGGAGCAGCTTGACGTCCTTGGCGGCGACCAGCCCGTCCTCCTTCAGGTTCTTCTCGATGGCCTTGCTCCGGTCCAGAGCGGCGCGCTCCTCGGCGCTCAGTGTGCACCCCATGTTTCCAGGCGAGTGAGCAGTCCCGTCGTGTCCCCCGGTCCGCCCTGTCCCTCTCCGGCTCGCTGCGTCGTCTCTGAGTCGCGCTCTCTCCTCCACGCGCCGTCCGCTACAGCATTTAGGCCCCGGATTGAGAGCGGAAACAGAACCGGGAGCCCGAAACGGTCTTTTCTCCGCGAATGTGTCTCTCTCTGGCGCGCCGTACCCTCTCCCGGAGGGGTTGGGGGGGTGGGGTCGTTGCGCTCGAGCCTGCGGGGTCTGGGTTGTTGTCAGGTGGGGAGGGAGGGAAGGGGGAGTCTCGAGCTCTATCTTTCTACAGGGCGGCGCTGATGATGACGGTGAGCGCGAGCGATTTCATTTATCTTTTCAGGGGAGGCAGGACGGTTGGGCAGGCCGTTGTACCACATAATCAAATCACACAGTCATCTGCAGTCTAGTCAAATTTATACATTTTTACTGGTGAGACTTATAATTGTTTATTTTGACATCAAATCTGACAAAATGATTAGTCAAAATCATTTTTTAAGTTTAAAATTCTTTAAAATTTTCATCTCGAAAGCTTCAAAACTATATGTTGTTTGTTGAAATTCGAAGCAAATAGGTTTTGTTTACAAGAGGGCCATTTGAAAATTATCTTTTATTGTTTTATTTTTATTATCTGTCTTTAAAAGGGGAACTCCCTAACATGATAATGATGTCAAACATTATAAGAAGAGATTTCCCAACGTTATGGCAGTCAGCAGAGGGGAAAAAAAATCAATTTCAAAGAAGGTAAAAAAAAGCCTATATGGTCTTATATTTATATGTTTATTTTAACATGAACATTTTTGCCTTAAACAGCCAAACTATTATGTAATAAGTCGGCTTGCCATACCACTTAGCCGCGCGAGACTCGCTCAACAATCTGGTTTACGTCAGAGCTATCACAYTCTAATCGCATCCGACGACAGATTATTTCAGTGAAAGAGGTATTTAAATGGTCAGTGTTGCCCTATTGTCCCTGGTTATTGGTTAAAAAAATAAGTGTCTTGTAACGTCAATAAAATGTTCCAGCATGTCCACCATAGACATCCATAGATGCCCTATTGGAAGCTGAACGGCATGACCATGTCGCCGCCATATTGGAGGGGGCAGAGAGGAGAAAGCAAAATGCCTCGTAGTTGTGCGGCTTGGAAATATTCTAACACTTCAGATGTCCAAACAAAATAAGACGGAATTACCTTTCACATTCTACTTACTTATGCGTACTATAGATTGTATTTAAGCCATATTCTGCACGATTTTCACCATTTTAACATTGTTTTGGGAGWGTAAACTTGTCAACAAAAATACTGGTTTTTYCTGCTCACAATTCATATGGCATTTACTTTAGACTGCACAATATATATAAATAAAGTTTTACTAGAATAAAAGTCATAGTAATATGAGGATTAAGTCATAATGTTATCATAACAGAGTCACGACCTGTATCAGGTCTGTTGTGAGCAGCTTCATCAAACAGCAGCCACTGTATTGCTCGTACAGATAACATGTGAGCGAACTTAAACAGTAAACTTCACAACATTCTTCATTTTAATGAAAACACAAGATTTATTTTTGTAGGAATTCTCATAATAATGGATGGCTGTACTGGAAAATGCAATTTCCTTTGGGGGTTAATAAAGTATAATAATAATAATAATAATAATAATAATAATAATAATAATAATAATAATAATAATAATAATAATAATAAAGTTATTGTATTAATAATTTAACAACTGGGTTAATATATCTGGTCAGAATGAAACTGTCAAAAGTTCAAGATTGTTAGAAAGTTCTTATTACCAACTGTATCCCTTATTCAGAAGATAAAATAACGAATAAATAAATTAGTTCAGTCAAACGTTTTGTTAGACTGTTGTTGCTGTGTTTTTAGGCTTTTTTTTTAATTCTGTATAGGTTTCCTAAATTCATTCATTACAATTCATATAATAATACAAAGTGTARCATATATTGATTTTTATACTACTTTACTTTTACAGCTTATGAAACATATATTAATTGTTTGTGGGATCAATCAAGTTGTATTATGTAGTCCTGTAAGAAGTTTAATGCATTGTTTTTCTCTGTTAAAATGTGCTTTATGAAACAAAGTCCATTCATTTGTAGTAGTTCACAGCGCAGCCGTGCCACTTCCAATATGGCGGACGCACAGCCTCGTCACAGCAGCGGACTGACACAGTCAACGTGGATTCTACGTATTCATATCTATGATGTCCACTGTCCCTCTCCTAGTTATCCTCGGGACCTGGGTGACGTCAGAAACTTAAGTAGGTCTGAAAAAATGAAGGTGAGCAGGATAACCAGGTAACCAGGACGGGACGACAAAGAAGATCATTAAAAGCTCTATTCACTTATTTTATAGTTTGACCCTAAACACACAACGTATTATTTAATAATTCATTAAAAACAAAAAGCTGCTCAAGTGAATAACTTTAAATTAGTTCCACGTTAAGGCAACTTATGCAACTTCTAATCAAAAACATTCAACTAAAGTACAAAAGATACTTAAAGCCTTAAAGGTAAAGCTGCAGAAACATGGTCAGAGGCAGATAAAATATTATTATATAACATCATCATTATTATATAAATTAATTGGTTGCCATTATTGATATTWAAAAAAATAAAAGATGCATTGCTTCTGCTGGAGCACAGTTCATTTATACCCCTGAAATATATTAACCTTTCTAAATAAGCTGATTTAATCCACCAAGATAAAAATAATCATAAAAAATAGGAATAAAAATATATTTTTCACATCACCACACTTCTTGACAGAATACCTCTGCTGAAATCTAAATCGTAAAACTTATTTTCATCTATAATCTCATTTAAATGCACCTTGTTCACTTATCATACAAACAAACCTGCTTAAAACAGGACATAAGGATATTAAGCTGTTAAAGCTCTATTGAGATGAACAATTTTTATTCCATACATTTTTGGCATCTTACTCGTTCCACAGCTTTTCTGTTATTTCAACAACTCAAATCAAAACCTTCAGCTCATTTATGCTGTGAATTTTGGTATTTCATACGGTTTTAAAGCTATTTAGATTTTTACTCATTGAAAATTAATGGAGTTATCTTCAACATCCTTAAAAAACCTTTTGTTTATGTTTATTCAGCAAACTGCATGCTTCCTTGTTTGTGCCTTTGAGCTTTTTAAACTACTTTTTAGCTATATTTCTGCTTATATAAGCTTTTTCTGCCTTTTTAATTATCTTTCTGCTCATTTCAGCTATACTTTGGTTAATTTAACAAACATTTAAGCTTTTGCCAGCTTCGTTTTGCTAATTTGTCTTGCTTCTAAATGAAATGTTTTGCTTATTCCTCTTCTTTTTGTACAGCTTTTTGTTCTAGTTTTGTTTTCCTGCTTTCAGCAAAAGTAAGCTGTTCACATTTAACTCACATTAACAGTTTTCAGCTTCTTCAGCAGCTTTCAGGAACAATATTTCCGACTGCATTTTTACAAGAAATGCAAAATATTGTCAAAATCAGCCTTGGAAAAATAAACAGGTAGATTACTGCACAACAGACCCAGAAAACAAATAAATCTATTTGACTTCCAGCTGTAAAGCAGATATAAAGTGAAAATAAGTGCGTATCATATCATGTAACTAATTGGTGCCACTAATCCACCATCACATCTGGATGGACGGTCCAGAAGAGTGTGAAGGGAGGGGAGTAGAGAGCAGGGGCGGAATCAGAGGGGTGGCCCGGGTGGCAAGTGCCATCCCTAGTACCTGACTGGCCACCCCCAAATAATTGATAAGTGGGGATCTTGGATTTTGTATTTGCATTTATTGTTTGTTAAAGTTTTTTTTCTAATACTACTGTACTACATACATTTTCAGCTGTGTATGTTTAAAAATGGCTAAATTGTAGCCCTTTRTAAACTTAGCATTAGAGGTTAGCTTAATTTAGCATTAGCATTTCAGTTCATTATTTCTTACAACAGTTGAATTAAAGCCATTTGGTATTAGCTGTGGCAGCCATCTTGAATTTTCAAATCCAAAGTGCTTTTATGTATTTCTATATGAACCCTAAAAAAATCACTTTGGCCTCTCTGCGTGATCCCTTGCAAAGAGGTTAGCGCCGCCCCCCCACAGAGAGGACTATGAATGAAACTAGCAGACACCGAACATCATCTGCGACCACCGCACAGAGACGGAAACTCCTCCTCCTCGACCTGAAGCACCCACAAGGTGACTCGTACAGCTACGACACCGGCAATCACCGGTTCAGTCACACTAAACTGCACATGCGTGTACGACGGCGAGTGATGGCAGAGATGAGAGCGGATTAACGCCAAATTACACCGGAGGGAATTTRGGCAATATTATGTTTTCAGTTTTAATTACACTAATGCATCAAACACAAACATTAAGCCTTTTTTTCACATTCATTTAATTYGCAAAACACCCATTTTATAGGAAAAAAGGGATAACCTTCATCAGAAACAACAGGTTTTATCTGTAAATAAATTTTTTTAAAGCAGAAATATAAAAGGGCACATGATAAAAACAATTTGTACAGTGTTTTAAACACCTGACAGCATTTTTAGAACAGTGATGACAGAATAAAAAGCTGATTGATAAATCCTGACTTGAATCATCCAGCTCTCNTATAACTGCTGCATTGATATGCAAGATACAATCCGTGCACGTATCAGGTCAGGCTGAGTCTGCTACACACACACACACACACACACACACACACACACACACACACACACACACACACACACACACTGAAGAACACAGACATCAAACAGGAATAATCACTTGGATTGTAAGGCCTGCAGGACCCCCCTCCCCCTCCCCCCACACTCAGACGACCCGTCCTTTCAGTTTTCACGACTCGTGCTCAGAGTTACTCTCGGGGCTGCACGTCCAGAATGTTTTCAGCCAGGCTGGTGAGTTTGCTGTCCTCCAGAGCTCTGACCAGTCGGCTCAGCTTGGCTGCCCTCCCCTCCGCCTGGATGAAGCGGCTGAGCAGCTGATAGGCTTGCTCGTACAGCCCTTCTCTCTCGTACTCGTAGGCCAGGTTGTCTATGGCCGGGCCCTTCAGAGCGCGGCAGTTCTTGCCCAGGGCCCGCCCTACATGTCTCCACTGACGGCCCACTCCGTTAGAGAAGCTCTGAACGTCTGCCGGCGTCAGCATCCGGTCCTCTGACGAGTCAAAGGAGGAAAAACAATTTTACTAATCTGTGCTTCATAATCTTTTCATGTTCACTACTGTAATATAATCAATAAGTACAAGGTTCAGTGATTTAAGTCTTGTTTTCAGGGTTTTAAATGGACATGCTCCTAAGTGTCCATTTAAATAAATAAAGGAAATTAAATGATTCTAGKGTATTTGTTTTGTAGTTTGAGTTTATTTGTGATTATGTTTATAATTATTTAGCAACATCTTCCAGAGTTTAACTCCTTGTGTCAGTGTCAATTTTATCTTTTTCGCACATAAAACAACAGAAGTTGACCAAAGTGCTTTAAAATTTAGAAACTGATTACTGACTGAAAACAGAAATCAGTTTCATAATGTTTTTATTCTTTTTTAAATGTATTTTAAACTGTTTTATTTTCATGTCTCTAAAAGCCCATCTAGGGACTAATATTGTAAATTAGCCTAGGCTACAAATGTTTTAGTGTACAGCATTGTTAATACTTGACACTTGTTCCTATTCAAATAAACAATAAATGAAATGAAATTCAAACATTAAACACTAATTTAATATATTACACGGATGGGGCCATTTTATTTACACGCAAAGCATTCTGGGTAAATGGTGACATGGATAGGTCCTCGGTGTGAGCGAGCAATATCCATCCTGAAGGTTAATCTTGGACAATATCTGATGATCGACTCTTTTAAATGAAACCAGAGAGCRTTGACAGAGAGGAGAAAGTAGAAATGACTCAGCCTGTAACTGAAAATGTGGATGGAGGACCTCAGTTTAGCTTGTTTGTTGCGCTAGCACCGAGCTAATACATATAAGGCAATATAGCGTTGGCGCTAGCACAAAGGCTAACAAGCTAAACTTGAGGTCCTCCATCCATATTTTCAGTTGCAGTCTGAGTCATTTTTGTGTTCCCCTCACTGTCATGTGGATGGAGGACCTCAGTGACGAGAGGAGAATGTGTAGCGCTGAGCTAATACAGTACATATATATGGTGATAGCGTCAGGGATAATGCTAAAGCTAACAGGCTAAGATGAGGTTCTTCTTCCATGAAGCAGCTCTGTTGTCCTCCATCCATATTTTCAGTTACAGGCTGAGTCATTTCTACCTTCTCCTCTCTGTCAACGCTCTCTGGTTTCATTTAAAAGAGCCGATCATCAGATATTGTACAAGATTAACCTTCAGGGTGGATATAGCTCGCTAGCAGCCTCGCACCGATGACCTATCCACGTCATCATTTACCCAGAATGCTTTGCGTGTAAATAAAATGGCCCCGTCCGTGTAATATATTTTTAAAGTTTTAGTTTAAAAATTATAAAACTAAACAGCCGACAGTATTTTTACAGTCTTTATTTTACAGTTAAAATATATGTTTATCAAATAAAGTCTAATGTTACAACTACTCGGGGATCCCTTTAAAAACATCTTAAGATCATGTAACGTCTTTAAATAAAACTCTAGACCTGTAGATTCTTTACTAGMTTTGGTTTCTGTTGGGCAGTTTTAAGGTTTTTATTGAATTTAACGGTTGTGTAGGGCCTACTAGTGATTTTTTTTCCCTTCCTGTCACTCTGCCTCTGCCCGGGGACAACAGATGAAAATTAGCTTGCAGCTATTTCTGGTCTGTGCAATCAGTGTATTGTGCAATGTCCTCATTAAATAAACTAATACATTAAACAAATACTAGATGTTTGTTGATTTGTTTAATTTTAACAAAAACCCTCTGCAGCCTTTTATTGCTCCTCTGTCTGGTGTTTGTTGCTGAGTAGGTTGTGTTCAGTGGACCTGAAGGCCTGTAAATTTAAAAAGAAATTAAAAAAGAACCATCTTTTAGATGCTACAGAACCTTATAGAGAAGAGAAAAGATGGAGATGAGCTAAATGCACGTGAAACATAAGGAGTCTTTATGTTGTTTCATTGTTAAAATATATAGTTTTTACTTGACAAAAACTGAAGAAAAGAAACATTAAATTCTAAAAAAGGGATACATTTTTTTTAAGTCAAAGGAGCAGCTGTATTTTATTTATTGGTATTTAAGGCACAAACTAAAGCTGCAATGTCTCGTTTTGTCTTTTAATTTCACAATAAATCTTCATATCCAAACAAGTCTCACTGGTTTAACCAACCTGCCATCAGTAAATATCTCTGAAATCAAACGCAGACAGACAGCATCAGACAGGATTTAAACAAAAAGATGAATGTTGCGAAGAAGTAAACATGAATGTGACAGCTTGTTGCATTCTAAGAAGATGCTTTTAGAACGTCCACCCACAAATCCCACATGGCGAGGCCTGGAGCGAGCGTCCAACAGCACCAGCGTGAAGAGAACTGGAGCCAGAACCACGCTGGGACCAAAATGACAATGTGATTCCCATTCGATGCTGAACTACAGCAGATCTGTTTCACTTCAGCAACTCTTAGTTCAAGTGGGAACAGTTGTTCTGACTCACCGAACACTCGGTTCTGAAACTTGAAGCAGTTGCTGGGGAGGGGGGACTCTTCCTGTGGGGTGGTGGTGGGCTGAGGAGTCGGACCCAAGGCCTGGCTCTGCAGCTGCTGCTCCAGATGATCGATCTCCTCGTCACGCAGGCGCTCCGGCTGGCGCCAAAACCAAAAAAAAAATTCACTTAAAAAACTTGATGTGGAAGATTTCAACAGGTCTGCCTCATTTTATATAAACACAGCATCAACATTTTATAATATTAAAGATTTAGCCACAAAAAACAAGACTTTAGCCAGAAATTGAGCTGTAGTTTCCTCTCTGTCAGACTAAATTAATACATTAAACACAAACCATTTGACACTCCATATCTAAACCAACAGATATACTCGGTGTACCTGTGAAAGGTGGATGTGCTGTAGGCAGACTTCCAGGTCGCCCAGACACAGATCCAGGATCTGAGTGCCGGCTTTGAGCTGGGTCTCCACAGCGAACTCCTGAGGCAGAGCGAAAAGCCGGCAGGCGTGCTGGCAGAGGGACTGACGCACCGCTCCGGAGCTGTAGCCCTCCAGGAAGTGCTGACATGCTGCCACATCCACAAACTTTACCTCCACCCCCAGGAAGGGCTCAGCGTCGTGGACCTTTAGGATCTCGCAACCGCCCAGACCTCCTGCAGAATCTGACAGGGAGAAACGCTGATTAATTCATGAGGCACCGTGGACGAGCTTCCCTCTGTTTCAGMCCCTGGCTCATGCCCGACGGATCCAGACTCTGTTCACCTATAAGGGTCAGCTTGATGACTTTGAAAACGTTGAACTTTCCCTGCTGGTCTTTGTAGAGCGACAGCATGTCCACATCAGGGAGGAGCGAACGCAGAAACATGACGGCGCATCCCGTCCACGGCTCCCTGTCCACGGTCTTGTCCGCCATCCTCTGAGCACAGAAAACAAACTTGCTGAACTACAATGCAGGAGGAACAAAAGGAACTAGAGGCGCCATTACGTGACTGTTTCTGGCTGGAGAGAGCGGCCATATTGATCAGGTCGAGGACGAGCTGGTGAAGCTGAATGTGGTAATTATGACATGTTAAACTTAAGTCAGCACATCAATGAAACTCAGTTTGCTATTGACAAATATTATTTTAATCTGATAGAAATGCTCGTCAGTAAATATTATATCAGGCAAAAACATGTTGCCAGTACCAGAGGTCGGCACTAACAAAGTAAATTTAGTACTTAAGTAGTTTTTGAGAATTTGTGTTTTACATTTCTCTAAAGAAAATTTACACTTTWGGAAACCTTTTCAGCTGAATATTTTCTGTATTTCTGAGTGGCCGCCTCTGAAGTTATGATTATTTAAACCAGGAGTGTCAAACTCTGTTATAAAAAAGGGTCAAAATTCAAAACTTGGTTCAAGCCAAGGGTCAATATCAACCAGCATTTCCTAAAAAAGTTGTATAACAAATTACTTACATACTTAGAAATACAAATGACTTTTTCCAAATTATATAACCCACATAACCTAAAGTATAATAAAATAATACATTTAGAAAGTAACATGATTAGCATTTATTTTTAATGCCTTACTCTCATTTATTTTTGTTTTAGACATTTTATCACAATCCAGCAAATCAGTTAAAAAAAGGAAACAGTCATCAAAAATTCATTTTTTTTATTTTAAAATAAGAAGAAAATACAGAAAAATAAAGTAAATTCTCTGTTGCTCTTTTGACTAAATTCTTAAGCTTACTGACAAATTCAAATCTTATTTTTTCAGCTTATCTTCCATCTGTCATGACAAGAATGCACTAAATCCAGCAACAAAAAGAGAAACCATGAAACTTTATTGAATTTAAAGTATTACCTTTGGGGCCAGATAAAATGTTGACAAGGGACAGATTTGTCCCACGGGCCTTGAGTTCAACACGTGATTTCTATCTTAGCAGCAGCTCAGAAAATAAATAAATAAATAACTTTACAGACATTAGTTTGAAAAGATAGTTTTTTTTAAAGGTGAGGCATGACATTAAAGCAGGGGGTTAAAAGAAATAAGAACTTTATCTCAAGCTGTGTTTTCTTAAACTCAATTTAATTGACAGGAAACAGTTGCTCTCAGTGAATTCACCTCTACCTTTTTTTAACCCTCCTTTTAAATCCCTCATTACATAAAAACGTGCATAATCTGGTTCCTCCCCTCCCCCAGAATGGTCCCGAACTCCTGGACCCTGCAGCTCATTGGTTCTCTCTCGTTTCCACGAGTGAGCCCTGACGAGAAGCGGCTCGCTGTGTGGAAACAGCATCCTCTCAGCTGGATTATAATGTATTTCCTCATATTTCACTAATCACAGCACGCTTGGCAACTATAGGAATGCCTACAACTTAGCCAGTCCGCAGTTTTACATGATCCTATCTGCTGCTGCTCTGGAAGTACACTGTGAGATTAGTTCACCAGCTGTATGAGGATTACACAAACAGTAGGAGCTTAAAACATATCACTGATCTGTTGCTGCCAAAAGGTTACCTCTAGTATTCCCTGGACGGCTCACGTGACACTCAAGCAACAAGATGCTCGATTCATGTGAGAGCACAAATACATTTTTGAGAGTTGGTTTAAAATTTTTGTCTTAGGTGGCTCAGATGTTCGAAGGACTGACTTTTCAATATTGAAGGAAAGAAAGTCACCATCAGATGTTTTAAACTAGATACCGCATAGCGGTAACATAATGACCCCCACACGCACAAATGCACCAGAACTCAGAAGTCTTTATTCCTAATAAATGTCATGCTACTGCATCCCAAAATTGTAGTGGTTTGGGTGGGGGTCTTTCTTTTTTTGGGGTGGGTGGCGGGGGGTGTTGGACCTTAAGGAT
>NW_013952407.1:4310759-4314815 GCF_001266775.1 Austrofundulus limnaeus | reverse complement strand
CAGAATGGTTAACCTGATGGATAGCCCCTCATCAGAGCTAAACAACAAAACAAATCTGAAGCTCCTATGTTTAATAGGTTTTGAGCAGTAACAATTTTGTAAGTCCGGATACCCCTTTTTCAAATAAATTGGTGGTCTGGGGGGCAGGGGGCACTGATTGGTGGGCCTGATGGATAGAACTTCATCAGAGCTAAACAACAAAAGAAATCTGAAGCTCCTATGTTGAACAATTTCTGAGTTATAAGCATTTTTGCATGTCCTGACACCCCCTCTTTGAAAAGAGCCCCCTCCTCAAATATGGGGTCTACCGTAAAATCGTTGGCTGGCGCAGTGTAGGTTGGACTCATCTACAGACCTGCCAAATTTCATATTGATTCGTGCAGCCATTTTTGTGCAATGGTTGACCAAAAATCACTGAAAAAAAAGTACGAAAACAATATGACTCCCGCTTATGCTTTGCGTGCTGCTGATGATATAAGCAGCAGAGTTTTCAACAACTTGGGGGAGTTTATGAAGGAGTTTTTCAGGTAAACCAAAAAGAAGTGTTATACTAATCAAGGCAAAAGATGTTACGTAGGTGGAAGTAAGCTGACCGAGTGAAGTTATTGACATGAGAGTGGAAAGATAAGGTACTGTCAAGGATGACACCCAGACTCTTAACATGATGCGAGGGAGAAACTAGGGAGTTGTCAATTGGAAAGAGTTTTAGTCTTGGAGATGGTGGATTTGGTGCCAACAAGTAAGATTTCAGTTTTGTCACTGTTAAGTTTGAGAAAGTTATTGGAGAACCATGACCTGATTTCCTGAAGCCAGTTAGAGAGGCAGGTAGGAGGAAGAGATGAATTGGGTTGTAAATTTGTAGAAGACAGCCTACAGCACATAAGTGCTGACAGGGTGAGGAAACAATCCTCTCGGGTTGTTGCCTTCTTGGGATGCCCACTTCAAGGTTTGTCTCTGACTTGTGGAGTTTAAACGAAAGTTCAACTCTGGAAGACTAATAGCCTCACCTGCTCCTGCCGGCCTCCACGTCTCAAGCCCAGCTGTGTCCAATCAGCTCCTGACTACCAGTGAATCAAAGCCTGTTGTCTCAATCGCCCCGTCTGCATGCCAGCTGACTGTCAACCTACCACCACCCCTCCTCCACCCTTCATCTTCTGGTATCCAAGGGCACCCCTCTCTTTTAACCTCCACCACCGGTGTCGGGCCCCGGGGTAAGAAAACTCCTCTCTTAACTCCAAGCAACTCCTACGAGGTTACAGCATCACTCAACACTCTCGTCCTCTGCCRGGGTCCGAGCGCCAAACTCTGATGCCATTTATGTCAACAACCATGTCGGTCCAGTCATGTCAATAAACCTACTAATTTCAGTCTGTCTTTGAGCGAGTCTTCCAGGTTGAACCCCATTATATGGAACTTAGCCTTTAATTTGAAGATGTTCCAAGGGCTCGCTCCAAATAATTCTGCAACTTGGTTTATCAAAACACCTGCCTGAAGTTGCCCTATCACACAGGCCCTACACAGATCAGTCAACCGTAGCCGACCTACTGACCACTGTAGCAGGACCCTGTGGACAGGGGAGTCCTCCTGGAACCGGAAAGTCACCGGATTGATCCCCCGTCCAGCTGTCTCAGTTGTTGCATCCTTGGGTAAGATACTTCACCCCTAATGCCTTTGATGTGTGTCCCATCAGTGTATGAATGTGACTGGCACTGATTAGTCTCCATAGTTGATTGTACACGTTAGCTATGTATAGACCTAATAGAGTGCTGTGTGAATGGGTAAATGAGGACACAGATTGTAGCGTGAAGAGCTTTGAGTGTCCTGGATGGATAGAAAAACGCTATATAAGTACAGTCCATTTACCATTTACCCATGCTCACAGGTGAGGGTACCAGAAGCTCAAAACAAGTGTCAATAGCAACAACAAAATAGAGAAGATTTGGCAAAATTTTCATGTGTGCAACCCACATAGCATGACTACTCATACCACAAATGCATGTTTCTTACAAAYGTGGCACCACTTAAAAGGGAAAATACCAGGATTTCCAATGATATAAGGTTTATTGCCAAGAAGCATTGTTACAACAAAGAAATAATCTACAAAACGCAAATGTCCTTACTTTTTGAGGCAACTTTACTAAATAGGAAATTATTAACTACCAAAAGTCTACCACATAATTTGAGCAAAATCAACAGTTGTGTTTTGCTGCCAACGACTACGAGTCATTTGTTTACGTTCAAACATCAACGAGTACATTTTGGTCAGGCTCAGCGTGCGATTGATACTGAAAATTATTCCCAGATGTAAACAGAGTCAGGTACGTCACATCCAAAGTGAAAATGTAAAGTTCTCTCTGCTTCTGAAAAGAAATGACGACTAAATGTCTTAAAGACGAGAGGCGACCTGTAAAGTTACTGYGGGGAAACTGAAAGTTATAACTAAGATCCTTATGTAAGAGTGGTGCTGAGATATTCTGAACTACTGACTGATGAATGTACGTAGTTGTAAAAACATGGAATAACTGCTGTTTTCTAAAGCAATTCAGTTCACAAAATCCCTGATAAATTTAAGCTACATTAACCACCCAAAACAATCATTTAAGGATGTAGAAATTCTGTTAGAAAATGTAAAAATATTTAAAAGTGCATATTTTGACAGCTAAATTGGCTTTAATATAGAGAGAAGAGCCAGAGACTGAAACAGCCAACACATTAAACTGTTCTTAGCTTGTTTGTTTTTGCAACAATGAAACAGGAGCTTGTTAACACCTTGGTGAATATGGTGGTGAAGGACACCAACCTTTGTAAGTGTTTAGGGAAGAAACTGGACAGAAGCTTTGTTTGCCCAACATGGAGGCAGAGTAAGGGTTCAGACGTTCTGCAGAAGCTGTTGTTTCTCAGTAACACTGAGCTATTTTTACCCTCTCTGGTCTGCGGACGGCGAATGCTTCTAAACACAAAGAGGTGGAGATAAAAACATAGAGGGACGAGCAGTGAAGCAAATATTTTTGACTTCAATTAACACCGGTGCTACCTGCCTGTCAGCTGCCACTGTTTCTTTTTTTTGTGAGTGTGTTTGAGAGTAAAAGAGTGAATAAAAGTGGTTCTCCTGAGCGTTGGCCCAATGCCCGAGGCTACACGGCTCAAAACATTTTTCCACAAAAGCATCCCTCATGACGGTGTGGCATTGGAAATAAAAATCACGTGTGCAGCAACTGATGCAACACGAAAACCAGATTCTACTCATCTGACCACGATTTTAAAAATAAATTCAACAAATAAACAGGTGCTACCGCTACCAAAACTATCTTACCAGTCTAAAATATGGTGTCAAAAACCTGAAATTACAACAAAGTAAACTCTACTCAGAAAGAAATCAAATCAACTTTCCTTTTAGACAAACAGGAAGAGTCATCTCTTCAGAAAAAMAAACAAACAAACAGTATCTTTGAGCTAAAGATAACAAAAGGCTGTTATCAGCTAACTGTAAAAACAAGTGCTGATGGTGACGCGACACGCATCAGTGCCAGTGACACAGTGACCTATACAGGTGTAAAAAATGAGGTACAGAAGCATCGGCATGGACAATTGTCAGAGACAGAGCTTTGGAAACAAATGATTTTCACATTTATTTGATATTCCATTAAACAAAACAGTTCTGTAAAAGGTAGAAAGTCCCGTATGAAAACTTCAGCTCAGGGAAGCTCATAAAACTGAATCTAATAAAGGACAGCTGAAACCCGGCCGGGATCATATTTACACTGAGATAGGTGAAGAAATGAGCGACCACAGGAAGGTTTGATTTTTGGTAAACAGAAACCTGGCGTGCAGAGAGCAGMAACCTGAACAACTCTGACCCCAAAACATGCAAAGAGCAGACAAACCTTAAAATGCCGGCAAGACACTTAAATCTAAACAAAACTCATGACATCTGTTGTCATCGAGATGATTTCTTTTTCAAGGGAGGTCTGTTGTTAGATCTGCAGGACAACTTACAACGATGTGGCAAAGGGTGTGTGTGTGTGTGTGTGTGTGTGTGTGTGTGTGTGTGTGTGT
>NW_013952407.1:4309169-4310749 GCF_001266775.1 Austrofundulus limnaeus | reverse complement strand
AAATTCCAGTGAAATATATTTATGTTTGTGGTTGTAATGTGACAAAATATGGAAAAGTTCAAGGGGTATGAATACTTTTGCAAACCACTGTATTTATGTTTGTGGTTGTAATGTGACAAAATATGGAAAAGTTCAAGGGGTATGAATACTTTTGCAAACCACTGTATCTGAGAACAACTTTGGCCTGTTGAGTTGCTGAACTCCCTCCCAAACTGAACCAAATCTATTAATTTAAAAGTGGTAATGATCATACCTGTTTAGGACTGCACAAAAACAGGCATTTGTTATCATTTTGTTAAAAGTTAGCAATAAACCCATATTTTCATTAATCCTGCCTCTATTAAAAGACGGTAGTCCAAGAAACAATTAGCTAAAACAGCAATAAAAATTGTTTTTTAAATATACTGTGTAAGGCTGCACAATAGATCGCAAATTTCACATTGCTGCAATATCAGTGAGAACAAAATCAATAACACAATAGCTTGCTCGACTGAAATGAATCAGTGAGACAGAGAAATTGCATTTCCTGAAAAAATGCAGCATGAATGCAAAAAGAAAATCGAAAACAGAAATCATCTTAAAAGTGGGTGAAAAGGCTGAACCTAGAAGAAAAATAGCTGAAAAGTAAGAAAGTATGAAAAAATTTTAAAAACGCTAAAATTTGCAAAAAAAAAAAAAAAAAAAGAGCTGAAATTAGCAGAAAAATTGTGAAACAGTACACAACGTCCCCCCCTAAAAAAAACGGAAATTAGCAGAAAGAAGTTGAAGGAAGCTGAAATTAGCACAAATAACCTGTAAAAATCAGAGCAACAAGTGAAATGAGCAGTAAAAGGTTATAAACAGCACGAAGGGTTCAAAGGATTTTGAAGGAAACTATTTATTTTCAATTTGAACAAAATGGTTGAAAAAGCTAAATATTTCAAAAAGTAAAAATGGCACAAATACAAAAAGTCACAGCAGGAATGTCCTGAACGAGCTGAACATTTTGATATATGATTTGTTGAAATAGCGCAAAAACTGTGAAAGAAATAGTGTGAATGCTTTATAAGCTATTATAACTATGCAATTAAATTCTGCTTGTAAATATTACTCTGGTCAATCCATCAGACTCTCACTTAAATGGAGCTAGGTTAACCTACAGTTTCACAGGTTATGACTACTTTCAACTTAACAGGAAGATTAAACTCCATCCTAAAAACACAGCAGTGCGGCAGAGGCTAGGTGTGGTTTTTGCTCAGCTGCAAGAGGGAGAGGTGGAGCAGATTGGCTCGGGGAATAGAGCCAGGTGAGGTTAATTAGTGCATCAGCAGGGCATTGTCTAATCAAGCTCTTTTGTATTTATATGCAGAAGTGAACCGAGCCCCTGGGGGCAGATTGGACGGCTGCCCGTGAGCTCGGCGTCGTCATCCTGGTCGTTATATTTGTTTCGAGGTGAAGTTTAGCTGCACATTTCCATCGGACAGGTACTGCAGAGGGTGGACCTGATCTGTAGGGAACCCAGGGTAGCAACCACCTCTCTACACACACACACACACACACACACACACACACACACACACACACACACACACACACACACA
>NW_013952407.1:4301003-4307614 GCF_001266775.1 Austrofundulus limnaeus | reverse complement strand
CACACACACACACACACACACACACACACACACACACACACACACACACACACACACACACCTACCTCTAAATCCATTGTTAAGGTAATTAATGAAGGGCCTTTTTCACAGCAGTAGAAAAATACAGGTGTTATGATTCCCACTGATTGTGACTGTTTCTAAATAGAACAGAACCTTGATTATTATAATTAATAACACCTGTGTATTCCTATTGTTTCATATCAAACTGCTACTTTAAAAGGCTCAAATATTAAGTAATGAGCACACTGTTTTACAATAAAGACAATCAAATATACTGAGGTCTGACAAAGGTTTAAAAAAATTGTGATAGWGAAGAACAGTGGTGCACTTGTTTGCTTTAGTTTTGCAATAATAATGTAGAAAATTTTAGCTTTTTTACATTTTTTTTTTAGTTTATATACAGACTTAGAGTAAAAAGTACATTAAAGTAGTTTTTTACCCCCAAGAAGATCGTAACTAAACTTAGCACAAAAAAAGTAAATTTGTGTTTTGGTAGATTATTTCTTTGTTGTAACAATGCTTCTTGGAAATAATCGTAAGATAGACAGAAGCTCAAAACAAGTGTCAATAACAACAGCAGAATAAGCTGTTTTTCAGAGATTTGGCAAATACTTCATGTGTGCAACCCACATACTCAGCTCTACTGCTCATCCCACAAATGCATGTTCCTTACAAATGTGACACCATAAAAGATACGATTTATTTACAAGAAGCACTGTTACAACAAAGAAATAATCTACCAAGCACAAATTTACTTAACGTTTTGTCCAAAATTTATTTACATCCAGCATTACAAAACTATTGTTCTTTCCTCCAAAAAGGCTGGAAACCACAGACCATTACTACAACATCTGTCTGCCCTGCTTGATATCCCTACATGTCTGGTATACTTGGAAAGGAACTTGTAGAGAAATATAATGTGATTTCATACACAGATGCACAAATCTTTAATCTCCCAGAAATGTTTTCCGTTGAGATCTGCAGACAAACTTTTCATTAAGTTAAGTCGATTTCCAAACTAATCATTCAGAGACGTTTGTTTCTCACAGAGGAAATGTCATCCTGAACAAAACAACTCTAAACTAAGCAGATGAAACTTGTTACTGGAACATATGCGAGTTGTTTTTGATTTTCTTTGAAATGAGCAGAATGTCCCGTGTGGCAGATGTTCAATTACTTTCCTGCTTTGATTCTTTTTCTTTTTACCTAATTGTATTTTTGCAGAAAAATCACTGATCACTGGTTTATAATGTGCAAATATCAGATTAATTACAGCTCAAATTAGATTTACTAAATCTCAGTGATGCCATTTTTTAAAAGGTCACCTGCATTGCCAGGTGATTGGAAATTCTCCCGCATGACCAATTTCTTTCAAGGATTTCCATTTCGTCCCGTCTGTTAAGATTTATGTTTTCACAAAGGGCTGCAGGGATGAAAAAACTACTTCTGTACTTTGAGGATTTACAACTACTGGCTTGATCATGTTGAGTCATGTTTTTTTAAGGTTTGTAATATTGTTTGAGGTGGCTATATTTGAGATAAATGTTTCATTATTGTTTGAATAACTGAAAAAAAGAGTGGCAAAGCATTTTTCAAGTGCACAGAAATTACATCCTGGTGCATCTCAGTAATCCAGGTAGAAAAAAATCAAAAAGAAAAAAATAAGTAGGTCCTCTGGACGGGTTCTTCTTTAGTGAAACGTTTCGTCTCTCCTCCAAGAGACTTCTTCAGTTTGAGGAGTTGCTTTGCAAATTTTGCTTTCTGTATGAATTTATGCCGTAAAGTCAWGGTTGCTACGCAACCTACACGTAAAGCTACAGGTGATTTTGTGTTACAGCGAACGTTATGTCGTTAACTGCCGCTAGGGGTAACTTTTAAATAAACATTTAAACAGATTAGGTAAGTATATTCATCCAAATGAAGACAAAAGTCGTGAATTTTACATTCTGTGTACTTCTTATCAACGTTGTTAAGGGGAGAGATGCACAACTCGTGCTGTGGAACGTCACGTACAGTAGTAACAACTGCCGCAAAACTTCGCATGCCGTCAAAAAGTTTACGGCACAACTTAAAAGATCGAAAAGCAAACGGATGTAGCCTCTAACCAACCGCTGTTCTCATTCTCTGTCTGGTAAAACTTTACTGTCAGAAGAAACTTACCTTAAAAACTTTCCTAAAATTTGCTCGGTGAGGCTTCCGCCTGAGAAATCACACCCACTGACATCGAAATGGCTTCCCGGGCTCCCATTGGCTGAGCGAAACTCAAAACCGGCTCTGATTGGTCGGAACCGGCAAGCAAACTGAGAAAAACTATGACAGACAGGAAGTAATGCCTTTTTTTCTGTGGGACCTAACTAATCTTTATGGTCAACATTTCCTTTAAATTATTTCTTACGAGTGACTCATTATTAATAATTAAGAAGCTAGAAATGTATTTAGGTTAAAAACATACTTCAAAGAGAGGAAACTGAATGATTTACATCAGTTTGCCCTCWTTCTTAGTTGTAAAATGATTTTCACTGGCTTTACAGTGCCTGTCCAGACTAACCTTTTTAAACTAACTCATAAAAGGATAAAATTAGTATTTCACTCCCAACAATGGTTAGGTTGCAATGTTTCTAATTTATTATAAAGACCTGGTTTGTGATCATTTTTGTTCACATTTGTAATAACCATACCAGAGAATGAACTTCAGGATTTTCTGCATATTTTTTATTATCTCTGGCAACATTATAGGCATTTTTACTCCGAATAAACTCAATTTGAGTAATTTTTGTGCATTTCTGCCTATGTGGCCAATTGTTTACCAACAAAGACATCTAGCTCTAGTTTGTGTCACATTCCTCCATAACACAAACGTTAATAGCTGTATGAGTATGTTGATTTAATGAAAAACTTCAAGAACTCAAAAAAGCTGAAATTTATTTGCATAAAAAGAACTCAACTGAACTTTCATCAGCAGCAGGAATAAAAAAAATTTATATTGCTGTTCAGTTGTATGGTGTAACTGCTGTCGTATAAAAATTACTAATTCAGTTTGTATTGGCTGTAGCAAATAGATCGTTTATTGTTATTTGGTTTAATTGTCGGCTCATTCTGACAACTTCAAAAATGCTCTTTAGAAAAAAAGTTGATTAGTTAAAAAGTTTTAAAAAATTAATCAGTTGGACGTTGTAAAAACCTTAAAAATAAAATAAAAAATATGATACAGAAATTTATTCATAGTAGACAAAAGAAAAGTCATAAAACTCTCTGCATGTCGAACTGCCAATAGAAGAGCTGTGATTGACGTGTTTCACAAACTTCAGCGTTTCTTTGTCTCTGTAGACGAGGGCGAGAGAATTGTTCTCTGGATGCACGGTGAGAAGCTGTGAAAACAAAGCAGTGATGGTTTCCATTAACGTGCTGCTTCCATGAGCGATGTTACGACCTTCATACACTGTAACAGACTGTAATCATCAACACTCACCTCTTCATCCTCTTCATTAGCAACATAACAGGTGAATCCTCCAAACTCTGACCGCCAGTCTACAAAAAACAATTTCTGTAAGCATTAGATTAATTATTTTTTTATATTTTCTCCCCTCGGTTTATTTGTGCTTACCTGTGCAGYCAAAAGGTAAAATCAGATCCAGGGCATATTCTGCCTGCGCTGCCTCACCATCATGCAGCAGAGTGTAGCTGCCATGAGTCCAGCGGCGCACTTCTCCACAACACACAGGTGTGCTCAGCTCTAAAACACCCACAAACATTAAAGCCCACAAACCAGGGTTATTATAGTTAACTAAAACTAACTAAATAACAAAAACTGAAATTTAAAAAACATTTTAGTTAACTAAAATAAATAAAAACCGTAATAAAATGAAAAAAACAATAACTAACTAAACTGTATAATATTTTTACAAAACTAACTAAAACTAACTGAAATTACAGATAGAACATCCTTAGTTTTAGTGTTTGTCAATTTATTTTGAGCTGTGTGGACTGATTAAACAAATCGTTAGCAGCAAAGTCCACTTTGAGATTTTTTTGAATAAGACTGCGAGAAAAATCTAAGCAAGTGTCTTGTAGTGGAAACGCAGATTACTTCTCAAGGGAAAACTGCATAAATCAAGCTCGCACAAGATGGCTAACTATGACTATCCTGACACGCTAGCTTCTCTCAGTAACTCACGTGAAAAACAAACAAGTAGCACCAGGTTGGAGACGACTATCACTGTCCTAAAATAATCACCCAGGTCCTTTTTTTTTTGTGGCAATATTGAGTTACGCAATTATTTTTAGTAAGGTGTCGCTATAATGGACTGCTTTAACTCGCGACCAAATAATTGTTAGTTAACTTACAGTAACACCTCAAGCTGGAGGATGCATTGGCAAACATGTTTATTCAAACTATAAAAAACTAAACTAAAACTAAGCATTAAAAATGCAATAATAACTAATAAAAACAATCCGTGTAWGGTTCGTTCTTTGGTTTTTTCGTTTCAAAATAAAATTGCAAAAACAAAACAAGCATGTTGTTTTTTTGTTTTTCTGTTTTTAAAACCTAAATGTAAAAATGCAAAATCCAATTAATAGAAAATCAACAGCGTTTGACTTTTGCTTTAGCCATCTAAATAAAATACGGTTCTTTTAATATGTAGCAATACCAGAAATGAAGTAAGTCACCAAAGAAGGATAGTTTACAGTGGATAAAAGATTGCAAAAAAACAAACCAGTCTTAAATAATAGGCAATGGCTGCACTTGAACCATTTTCGGCATTTATTATCAAACTTAAGTATAAGAGTTTAYGGACATTATACTGTGAAAAATGAGCGACACTTGTAAATACTAGCTAGCTTTCTGTAGGCATTGTGTATACATGGTGTATTACAGTAATGGACCAGCGGGTGTCCTCTTGCAGGCCAAAACAATAAAATGATGAGAAAATGGGAGGCATAATTATAAACAATGTACATTTATGTCATACCTATTACCTTCATGTACCTATAATACATACAGAATAAAGTCATAGTTTAATTGTAGATTTTGGGATAAACAGCAATTCAATGTAAAAGCTTGTCTTTGGTTTAACCATTGCAGTAAATAAAAAACATACCCCTTTTTTATTTTTGCAATTGCCGTTTTTCTAAATTTGTTTTAAAAACAGAAAAACAAAAAATCACGTGCTTGCACTTTTATTTTGAAACGGAAAAAACAAAGAACGAACCATACACGGATTAAAAACTAGCAAATCCACTGTAAAAACTAATTAAAACTAACTGAATTAAAAGAAAAAAAGGCACAACGAAATAAAACTAAACTATAATGAAAAATCCAAAACTATTATAACTTTGCCACAAACCTGTAGAAATAAAAAAAGAAACAAATATCCCACTCTTACCTTTCCGTCTGCTTGCATTTGCTGCCGCCGCCGACGTTGACGGTCTCGCCGAAGATCCTGCCACTTCTCCATCCTCTTCCGCATCCTCCTCCTCATCATCATCATCAGCGGGACACAGGTAGTGCAATCGAAGGCCGGTGAAGTTGGAGAGGAGAAGGAAAAACGCCTCCGAGCGAAGCAGCTCCCAGCAGGAACTCACAGGCTCGGGCAGAGACTCCGGAGAGGCCGCCTCGTAGCACCTGAAAGCAGAAGTCCTCAAACGTCAGGACATTAAATCTCGCCAACGCGTCAAACAGAGCTGTCGAACGGTGTGCACCTCTTATTGGGCGGACCTCTCTTGGTCCACTGGATCTGGGCCAGTCGCAGAGCTTCACTCACCTCCCTGAACTTCTCCTCCTGAAGACAAACACCCATCAGGTATTTTATATCCATATAAAATACGTCTAAAAGATAAAACAGTAACGGTATATAGTGCGATAGACACGCGATTAGCGTGTCTATCGCACTATATACCGTTACTGYTTTATCGCCCAGCCCTAGGGAAATTAAGAAGTTACCTTGAGAAAATCTTTAAGCTGAATTTCAGAACTGTCTTCAAACTCCTCCTGGATCTGCTCATGATAAGACATGTCCAAATACAGGGGATTGATCCACTCAAACAGAACCGTCTCCTGTCAGAAAAGAGAAAAAAGATCATTACACTCATCAGAAGGAAGCGGTCCGGGCTTTAAAGTGCCCGTGACATCAAATTTTTGTAATAAATGTGAATGCATTTTTGGAAAGACAACACTGAAAACATATCGCGAAAACAAATTTCACGCTGTTGAGATGAACCGTTGTTGAGACATTTGCATGTAAAGAAACAGGAAGTGATGTCAAAGGGGAATGTCTGCATGTGAACAGAGCGATGCTCCAATGATTTGAGAACAATCTGATGTTTCTTTAGATTACTTTTGAGTCGCTATCAGAGAGGTGAARAGTTTAAATAAGATTGTTTCAATAAACAAAGACCAGAGTTTCTTTTCTTTTGACGTCACTTCCTGTTTCACTTTGCTGAGCCAAATTCGAGAGAAAATACGCCAGTTATGAGGAAAAACTGGTAAAATCATAATGCTGATTTTCTTAAATACAAAAGATGGTTTTTTTTTGTTTTTTTTTTTTACTTTTTGTATTTGAAGGATAAGCATGTCACAGGACTTGGACAGA
>NW_013952407.1:4290549-4300888 GCF_001266775.1 Austrofundulus limnaeus | reverse complement strand
ACACACACACACACACACACACACACACACACACACACAATGAGACACTCACCATCTGTTGTGTAAAGATCGAGGGTTCCCCCGTCACTGCTCTGCCACGGTGGCACAAGATACAAAATGAAAGCGACTCGTCTCCCCTCCAGTTCATCRTCGTGACACAAGAGAACATCTGGAAAACAGAAACAAAACAAAATGATTGTGATTCACAAGAAAAAAATTGTTTGAACTGCAACAATTTTCAGTTTGCAGACTGCTCTCACCTGTGTGTTCATATTTGGCACAAGAAATATCCACCGTGGGCTCCAGCTCGACCCCCAACACCTCCCCGAGCCAGGACCGGAACCGCTGGAACAGAGCCGCCCTACAGAAACAWCTGCTGTGTTGTGATCATAAACATTTAACAACAAACTGCAGAGATATTTCAGCTAACCCACCCCAATCCCCATAAACACAAGAAAGCTCGCCGTGACATTTTCAGCAAGATGAATAATGAATAATCACAAATAGGAGGAGGGGGGCTGTTATTGTGTATTTAATAACAGTATTTAATCCCCAGAGCTGCATTTCATTAGCAGGTGTGGCAGCTTTCACAGCCAGGTTTATCAGCCGTCATTTCATCAACAAAAAGCCGTTTCGATGCCACCTCAGAATAACCGACGGTTTCCATCACGTGTCAACATGAAGACGACCTTAACATACGAATCATTTACACATTTAGGTTTTGATTTGATTTATTTAATTTAAAAATGACGTCTGGTCCCTAATTATACGTTTGTTGTGTCGACACACTGATTTTGTGTTAATAATAAACTACGCTAGAAAACAACCCTTTTTCTGCTTCTGAGTCTGGTAAACCAATAGTTTATTTTTAAATCAAGATAATGAAGTCATATCATTAATAAAAGAAACAATACAAGTAGGAAGAAAAGGTWATCTTTGGCTCCCTCTGGTGGATAAGATCATTAATTTACTGTTGCGATAAAAAGCAGAAAAAGGGGATTCTCGTCTTTAAAGTCTKAATTTTACACAACATAAACTCATAACGAATATCAGCGTTTTTGTGTGGTAAATGCGCTTTCAATGTGCTGTTCTGTTATGCAGCCATGACAAAATAAGCAATAAAATCCAGATATCTCATCAGTTCAATGTCACAAGCATAACAGATTAAACATAATCTGTTAAATTTCATTAATTCTCMGGTCCAAAGCATAAAGACCCTGGAGATTGTTCACCTGAACCCACCCTAATGTACCTGCTTTTATTACCAGGTTTTAAAGACGTAAAGGTTAATCTGTGAAGAAGGAAAGATTGACCACAGTAAAAGTAGGTTTGTGTGTCTGAAATTTGAGATAAACTGGTGGAACAGTGCAGATTAACTGRTTATTAATTGTTCCCTCAGTGGATTTAGAGTAAAACTGTGATAATGTTCAAATGTGCTTAGAACCACAACTTATCCCCTGATTATTTAATGTTTTATTCTTACCTCAGTCCTGTGATGTGTGGCTCTTTTCTCTTCTTCAGATCATCAGACTGTAGGGGGAAAAAATAATAAGTAGCCTCGTTAAAACACAGCAACTGGAATGAACACAAAAACGGATGATTTGGTCTGACCTGTTTGAATTTGTACAAATCGTTTGACTTTTCGTTGAAGTTGAGGTTCAGCAACTCTTTCTGCAGGTTTTCAACAAAGCTTTCACTGTTGATGAAGTTCTTGATGGTGCAGTGAGGGAAAGGGTGGCAGTCCAACTCTAAAAACCCTGAACGTTTATTTGCACATGCAAAAACAAAACACAAATATGGGTCAAACTCTTTCTATAAAACTGGAATCATGTTTTTAAAAGGACCCAAACAAGACTGCAGCTTCAAATTTATTCTGATCTGTTTATTTTCTTGTGTTCAATCATCACATTTACACTCTTTCTAAAACTCATTACAATATAGTATTTATTATTATTATTATTTTGCTATTTGTATTTATAAGTATAATACTCTAAAATACTAAATTACAGGTGGGGGGCACAACATAAATGAGGNACATAAATGAGGATGCACTTTTTTATATATAAATATATGAAATGGATTAGGGCAAATTTGAATTATGCTTGTAGTTTATTTACTTTATTATTTGTACATGCATTTTATCAAAACACGGGGGTTAAAACACCAAATGTTAGATTCTGTACTGATCTAAGTCTAACCGCCACCTTATTATAAGCCTTAACGAGTAAGGTAAACAGGTCTACGATGGAAGTAAAGACCCAGCTGCGGTCCATGGTTAAACTAACAACCAGTGATGACATAAAGTTTTCCTTTACGGACCCTGGCTGTAGTGAGACCCGCGGCTCCAAGCCTCCTTCACAGCTCTCTTCAGATGCTCGTCCCGCACGTCGACACTAAATTCCGCCGTTTCCAGGCCGCCTTTCGACCTCTTCCTCCCGCCGGCGGTTCCGGGCTCTTCCTGAGCCCGTTTGGATGTCATATCAGAAACTTGTCTGGAGAGAAAACGAGCGACAACCAACTTTGAAAAGACCAGACACCTATCGTTTTGACAGGCTGCCGCGTGCGACTGTTACGTCGCGGGTGAATGACGTAAACATGTTTTTAAAGCCCGGAGTATTGACTGTCAGGCAAGCAAGCCTAAGGATAAAACAGAAACGATTTCAAAGCAGTTTARCTTCTGACAGTTAAAATACCAATGTCAGAGACTTCAAGTATGAAAACATTTTTTATTTATACTTTGTATTTCTTACAATCATCACAAATGTTATGAATAACCACTTCTGACTTAAATTTATTCTCAAGACAGCCCCCTTGGTGTTTTATGACACAAAGTGATGTCCTGACCCCAACTTTGGGAACTTAATTTTCATGGCAACAAGCTAAAATACAAAATAAAATACTGGCATGTTCTCACATTTTATATCTGAAAATTTTATAATTTGGTATACCAAGGAATAGAAAGTAATAATTATTGCATTATTAACTGAATTAATGAATAAAAGGCAAGATGCTTACTGTAATATTCTCACAAACAGAAAATATTACACTTACTGTGTAAATTTTATGAAAGAAAATATTAAAATATATAAAAATTGAATATTTTTTAAAATCTGTACTTGTTACAATGACAATAAAGATATATTCTATTCTAAAATAAACTTTATCCTGTTTTCTTTCATGTGATTTTAGAGAATTATGTCAAACTTTTACCATCAAATACTGAGAACAATCTTGTTTTCGAGTCAAATCACAAGGCAGGTGTAAAATCTGAGTTAAGATTAGTGCAGGCAGGAATAATGTAATAATCCCAATATGTTATTTAGTACTTTATATGCATAATAAATCTTTATGCCACTCAAAGTCTAAAATTGCCCTGTTGCTTGAACCTTTAGAAAAAGTAGACAATTTTGACAACAGAGAATTATAATGCACAAATAATTGTTGCTGTTACTTTATTTTATCCTGAATGTATTTTTCATGTTTCTCTCTAAAAGAGCTAGAATAGCTGTTTTGTAACATGAACATGTAACAATTGTGCATTCTGATGTCAGATATCTATTTTTTTAACCTGTTTTGAGAAATAATGAAGTGTAAACTGTGTTTTAAAGCAAATCACTGATTTTAACTCAACACAAACTTCAACATCATTCAGTCACCTTTGACTTTTATAAAAACATACACAAAACACAGCTTTATTAAAAGAAAACACAGAATGGTTACAATTTAAAACAAGGAACACAATGTTGTTGTTTTTTGTTTTAATTAAACAGGCATCCTTTAGGAAACATAAAATCAGATTCAACACTCCTGCGTACTACAAAACGCTGCAGTTTCTCAAGTTAAAAAAGGAAAAGACAAAAAAAAAAAGACTATCGTGTTCTCCTGACATTAATATAAACACCCCTGCAGACTCTGACCTGACTGCGTTTATTTTCGTAAAAGTTGAATCAGAGGTGGAAGTCCTTCTCATCACAGAGTTTCTGGCTGAGCTCACAGAGACAGCCTGACACACTTCTGTTCACTCCAGTCAGTTGTAGATGAAATTGAACCTAGAAAAAATAATATTATTAGGTCTGTGTTGTGTAGAACGTGAGCTCACCGTGCACAGAAGTCTTTCCAGGCTAGGAGGCCAAACTGGGGTCTGAGTTATATTGTTTATCAGGCTTATAAAACAACTTTACTCAAAAAAAGCTAACATTAAACTCTACAGTTTTCCACAACACACTGTTTATTTTGTTTCCGTTTTCTCAAAGCTGCAGAGAATGACCAATGAACCGTACCTGCTCAACAGCTGTGGTAGACTGGAGATGATTGGTCCATATCCAGGAGCGTTATCATACAGCTCAAACAACGGTGCAGCCACCAGTTTATAGTTCTTGGGAACGGCAAACAACGCTATGGAAACACGAGTTAAGGCACATCAAAACAAACAAAAACTGTGTTCATTTGTTCCTGCTTATTCATTTGTTGCCATTTTTATACGACCCGCAATCATTTTTAATCCACTAGATCCGAAAGTGAAGTGCTGACCTTTCTCCTGCAGCTGAACCAGGAACAGCTTTTTATGCTCCTTTGGTTTGGTGATGTGAGCTGGAATGTAGGGGTACTAGAGGAGACACAAGTCGTGATTAGATCACATTAGTAAACAACATTTAATCTGAAATAAAGAAATACAGTGGGGAGAACAAGTATTTGATACATTGTTGATATTTCAGGTTTTCCCACTTGCAAAGCTTGTAGAAGACWGTAATTTTTAACATAGGTACTCTTCAACTGTGAGTGATGGAATCTAAAACAAAAATCCAGAAAAATACAATGTATGATTTTTAAATAATTAATTTCCATTTTATTGTGTGCAATAAGTATTTGATACACCAGAAAAATGAAACTTAATATTTGGTACAGAAACCTTTGTTTGCAATTACAGAGATCAGACGTTTCCTGTAGTTCTTGACCAGGTTTGCACACACTGCAGCAGGGATTTTGGCCCACTCCTCCATACAGATCTCCTCCAGAGCCTTCAGGTTTCGGGGCTGTCGCTGGGCCACACGGACTTTAAGCTCCCTCCAAAGATTTTCTATTGGATTCAGGTCTGGAGACTGGCTAGGCCACTCCAGGACCTTAAGATGTTTCCTACGGAGCCACTCTTTAGTTGCCCTGGCTGTGTGTTTTGGGTCGTTATCATGCTGGAAGACCCAGCCACGACCCATCTTCAGTGCYCTTACTGAGGGAAGGAGGTTGTTGGCCAAAATCTCATGATACATGGCCCCATCCATCCTTCCCACAATATGGTGCAGTCGTCCTGTCCCCTTTGCAGAAAAGCATCCCCAAAGAATGATGTTTCCACCGCCATGCTTCACGGTTGGGATGGTGTTCTTGGGGTTGTACTCATCATTCTTCTTCCTCCAAACATGACGAGTGGAGTTTAAACCAAAAAGTTCTAYTTTTGTCTCATCAGACCACATGACCTTCTCCCATTCCTCCTCTGGATCATTCAGATGGTCATTTGCAAACATCAGACGGGCTTTGACATGCGTTAGCTTGAGGAAGGGCACCTTGCGTGCACTGCAGGATTTTAATCCTTGATGGCATAGAGTGTTACTGATTGTTTTCTTTGAGACTGTGGTCCCAGCTCTATTCAGGTCATTGACCAGGTCCTGCCGTGTAGTTCTGGGCTCATTCCTCACCTTCCTCAAGATCAATGATGCTCCACGAGGTGAGATCTTGCATGGCGCCCCAGACCGAGGGAGATTTTCCATTATTTTGTATTTCTTCCATTTTCTAATAATTGCACCAACTGTTGTTGCCTTCTCACCAAGCTGCTTGCCTATTGTCCTGTAGCCCATCCCAGCCTTGTGCAGGTCTACAATTTTATCCCTGATGTCCTTACACAGCTCTCTGGTYTTGGGCATTGTGGAGATGCTGGAGTCTGATTGAGTGTGTGGACAGGTGTCTTTTATACAGGTAACSAGTTCAAACAGGTGCAGTTAATACAGGTAATGAGTGGAGAACAGGAGGGCTTCTTAAAGAAGAACTAACATGTCTGTGAGAGCCAAAATTCTTACTGGTTGATAGATGATCAAATACTTATTTCGCACAATAAAATGGAAATTAATTACTTAAAAATCATACATTGTATTTTTCTGGATTTTTGTTTTAGATTCCATCACTCACAGTTGAAGAGTACCTATGATAAAAATTACAGTCATCTACAAGCTTTGCAAGTGGGAAAACCTGAAAAATCAACAGTGTATCAAATACTTGTTCTCCCCACTGTAGATAAAAAAATAAAATAAACCAACATTACAGAAAACAGAATATATTCTGGGGTTGGGCGGTATTGATATCTTTCATAACAGCATATAGAGATGGGTACCGAATTCCATACTTTTATAAGAACCGACTGAATTCTGTCTGTACTACTGTGTACCTGTTCATGTAACATCAAAAGTTACCATGTTTCGGTAGTTAATTGCATCATTGTGACAGTATGGCGTAAGAGTGGTGAGTTTTCCATGCTTGTCCTGAAYGCAGCATTGYGACCGTATTGGMGTAAGAGTGGTGAGTTTTCCATGCTTGTCCTGAACGCAGCATCGTGCAAGAGCGTAATGACGTCAGCAGCCGCTGCTTCAGTAAACAGAGTTCAGTCTGAATGTAGCTTGAAAGCCTCGCAGCTCCTGGAGTAAAACCCACCAAAAAGACCGCCTCTGAATTATCTGGTGGATTAATTATCTTGTGAGCACGACGTTCGTTTRCTCAAAGTAAATAAAGTACCGCCACTTTCTGTATTTCATCCACCATTAAACAGAGACCAGCCGAGGAAAACAACAGAGGCGCTTCCCGACAGTCCGAACACGTCTGACCTAAAGAGCACAAGCAGCCAGCTTGAAGCGCTGGACGTGTTTTGGATGTTCAAAACGTAGCTGTAATACCTTTTATTTATTTTAACCCCATCCTCTTTTGTTTGTTTGATTTAAACTTATTTGCCTTCCATGGACGTCCATCACACAAATTTTCTAGTGAGGAAATGACATCAACAGAAATACATGGAGCTGGATTTTAATTTGTGCAATAAGACAAAACAGTCTTGTTGTTTTCAAGTGTTTTCACTTTAAAGATGTTTGTTAAACAACTGATGTTACAATATAAAGAGTTGGATGTAATCTTGATATTTGTTAAATTTTATATATTGAGCAAAAAAAATTATTTAAAAGCTTATTATTAAAAAAACACCAACAACAACACACAAAAAGTACCGGAAATTAGTACCGTTGAGTACTGGTACCGATTCCCAGGTACCAGATATTGGTACAGAATCGATTCAAAGGTCAGAGGTGCCCATCCCTACCGGCATTTTTTTTTTTTACATAACACCGTGGTATAGGGTATTACCAAGGCAGAGCGAAACGGGGCGGAGCATGGAGTGTATGGTGTGGGGCGTGTCTCTGGCTCATGCCATATCTCTATCGCTACCAAACTTCATTCAGCTCTCGCAGCTTTTTGTTTTCTTCTTCCTGTAGATCTTTTGGCACTTGGTAAATGTAACCCTACCCCCAGACTCCTTGAGTTTTGTTCCAAGAGACTGCTGCAACGTCAGGTTCGGTAAAAGAACAGTGCCATTGACTACTGTATTTATCATAACTTTGGTTTTATTTGATCTAACAACACAATTTAAAAACTTTTGACTCAAACTGAAACTGTCTCAGAGAAGGCATATCTTTCCTGTTACAGCAATTTAAATTAGTCATGTGASTAGGCTCCAGAGGGTTTATACACCGCCATAACTAGGGATGTCCCAATCCAGATTTTTTGGCTCCCGATACAATCCGACTTTTTTAATGATTAGTCTTTCCGATACCGATCCRATAGCTTTATTTCATTTCTTTCCAAGTGACAAGGTTGGTAGTATTAAAGCAAGCCCTGCTGTTTCCACCACGAGAAACATCCAGTTTGCAGATTTTGCAAGATGCAGTTTCAGCATCATTGTTTACCATTGAAAAGTGTTCCCACACTGTGGACTTGGTTGCATACTTGTGTGCGTCTTGACTTCTTAACAGCAGTTGTAAAGCACGATGATGATGAAAACTTTTGCGAAAACTGGATCGGCCCGATCACATGACTAAATCTGATTCTACCTGATTTTCAAAAAATGGCCATATCTGCCACCGACACTACTGAGTATCTGATCGGGACATCCCTAGTCATAATTTTTAAATACTGTCACTATATTTCAAAACGGCCCAAGATTAATACGTTCTACCGTTCTAGTCACATAGGTGTACCAACCTGCGGAGGCTCAAAGTTTGGGCGCCACCAGTTGCCGATACAGTCGTCAATCACCCAGTCCTGCTTCACCCCGTCTTGTCGTCCAAGAATCTAACAAAGAGAGTAAAGTTAATAAGCACAGCACTCACCACAGAATCTGGATGCTGTGACGCAGCTACCTACCTCTGTCATCAGGCGTTTCAGCCCTTCCACTTCATCCTCTCCAGGGTTTAACTCTCCACCAGGCCTGCAGCAGAGACACAAACCCTCAGGCATCTGCACAGCTAAAAACCACACCTGCGTGTTCACGCAGGAACCGCTGAACATCGGCCACTCACAGTTTAAAGAACGTTGTTCCCAGCTGCAGAAGCAACACGTGAGGCAGCCTGTGTTCGTGGACAATGAGAACACCCTCCACTGTCCTGCGCATGCCCATCTTATCGAACTCTTCGCGCATACGCTGGAACCTGGCAGCCACGGAGCTGTCCTTCTCATACAGAGGTTCCTTAGTGCCAAAGGTGTAATTGGTGAGAGGGTATCTGTTAAAGAAAACAAAAAAAGTATCCAACATGACTAAAGATAACCATTGTGACCTATATGCTCTAAAACATTAATCTGTGATTTAAAAAACTAAAGAAACAAGGTAATGCAACTGYAAATGACAGTAAATAAACCACAACTAAGTCCTGATTGTTTCTTAATACGTTAAACGTTTTCTGCAATGATTCTCCAAAGACCAGGAATCAAATCAGACATTAATCAAACACCTTATTTTTTTAGTGAATTGTAACAGAGTAAATGATTAAATCTTCACATCTGACTGAGATGCAGAAAAAAAACTTCCACCACTCGTTATTTTATTTTAATAAATGACTTTTACAATGACTAAAATTAATCATTTGTCAAAGTTCAAAATTTCACATGCTTTTAACACAAATATATGTTTGTTTACTAGTGTTTAAAGTTTAATATATTTAAATTCAGGAATTATCCAACTATACATGAAGACATCCTAACTAAAACTGGTTTTCTATTAGAAGACTTTAATTATAAAAATGCATTAAAAATTTGACACAGGTTAAAAACTGATTATTTTTTACTGATTAACATCCAACAAATTAATCTAAAGATTTAATATATAAATCAAAATTTAATCACAGCATGCAAAACCATATAAACGTAAGTATTATTTCTCTTATGGTTTATGATCTGTGAAATAGGACCAAAAAAACGTGTTAATTGATTCATAATTATAGCTTATCTGCCTTTTTCTGCAACAAAAACAATTAATACTGACCGGACTTTTTCAATCACTTTTTAATGTTATCGCAATAAGGTGATAGCATCTACGTGTTTATTGTCCACCTTAAAATAAAACTACTGCTCTCATTCATGGTGAACTCACAGGTTGATGGTCCTCTCCAGTGTGAGCGGTTTGGTCGGGCCCGATGAGGCCCCGCTGCTCATGTATTTGTTCGTGAACTGGTCTGAATTGCGGCGCGGCCAGCCGGTATTGGAGCGACTGGGAGGCACAATCGACATTTTTATCCACGAGTTTAAAATCTTCCGCTGATAGCTGGTTGGTAATTTTATTCTCTTTTTTTTTCCTGGTTTCCAAAAGAAACAAAAAGGGAGCGCTCTTCTCTACTACCGCCGCTACGAGCTCGTTAGCTTTTCCACTTCCGGGTGAAAACATCGTTGTTTTGCTCATTGAAATCCTCCCAGCGACACCTGCTGGACGGAGCTAGTATTACATTATCTTATTTATTTCCAAGGGCTTTTTCTCATCTCAGTTTTGAGTTCCTGTTTCAGAGGATATCACCCATAGTTTTGTTTCTTTAAAAAAGTTTATATTTCTTAACTTAAAGTCTATTGATCTTACCCTTTTACTGTAGTGCTAGTGTCTTTTTATGGCAGGTATTAAGAGTTTTAAATGAATCTGTCAGTGGTCAATTTAGTGATATAAAAATCAGTAACACACTAACTCCTCTTGTCCTGCTGCATCTCAGTAATCCAGGTACAAAAAAAAATCAAAATGAAAAAAGAAGTAGGTCCTCTGGATGGGTTCTTTTTT
>NW_013952407.1:4269666-4289987 GCF_001266775.1 Austrofundulus limnaeus | reverse complement strand
ACTAAAGAAGAACCCACCCAGAGGACCTACTTATTTTTTTCTTTTTGACTAACTCCTCTTATTATGTTGTGGATCAAAGCGCTTTACTGAGAAACCTAAAAATCTAAATTAACTTGCTTTATTTGACACATAACTGTATTTTCAAACACCAAGTGTAAAACCTTCATTTTACATATTTTTTTCCTTTGCTCACCCCAGTTTTATGGTTGTCTCTACCACAATTCTACCTTAGTGTATATAGTTTATATATTTGGTAAGTCTTAGACTGTTCTTGAGAAAAAATAGAAGAAAATGAAATGTAATGAGCAAAAATTACTTGTGAAATTTAAAAAATTGACAAACATTTGAGCAATAAAAGATTGCTAACTTTATTTAAAATATTTATAATAAAATATATGTTTTGCCTTTGGAAAGTTTTCAATGACATAACTATAACTTTATAGCAAAATACATTTTTTGTCTATCTTTTGTCATACTTGTGTTAAGACTGTTAACAATTATTTTCAACACTGAGAGTTTTTTTTACAAATAAATTAAACAGAATCCCTGTTTCGCTTTGTGCTTTTATATTTTCAACCACTAAAATACCCTTTTATTCGTTTTAATTTTGAGCTTTTTAAAATGTCTTTCTTTCTTTTTAAACACTATTTAAATATGATTCAAAGTTGAACAGAAAAACAATATGTCTCGAAAAATGAAATAAACTAAGATACATCTGAAATCTGAAAGTGCATGTAGACTTAACGAACCAAAATTATAAAAATTATATAAAATTATATAAATATTTAATCACTTTAAATATATTCACATAATAGACTGTAGGAATGACTCAGTCAGTTGAATAATCCATTTAATAGTCATAACTCTTATCCATCTTTTGTAAACATGGTGTATTTTTCTTATGGTACATAATCATACGTGCAATGTAAAATCTCAAACGAAAGTTAAAAAAAGGACAAAGACACTGCTGGATTTATTAATTACATCTCACCAAGGGGATCTCAGTTCTTTGGTCCAGTGGCCCATTCCACTTTGTCGTGTGCTGCAGTAATGTGGTGGTCCCTGTAGGAAGTGCCATGGATCCATCCCCTCCCAACCCTGGTATACTTCACTGTGGACTCTTCTGCCCGTCACAGTTGTTGGTCCCATTTTCAGCAACTTCTCTGTTTTTTTTTTTTTTTACTTTTCACCCACTTACAGAGTTGCCTCTTGCTCTTGAGGCTCAGAGATGACGTCGTCTCTGCTCTGCTCACCTTCTTTACCAGGTTCAGACATTGTGTCGTCTTCAGTTTTCACGCTTTCTTTTTGAACTTCTTTTCTTGGTAGATCACTCTTGTCAAGCGCTGGTTTGTCATTTTCACTCTTCGTCTCCTTGAGAACAGTTTCCTTCTTCTTTTCGGGCTCAGTTGACTCGATGTTTTTGATCATATCGAGCTCCTTGTCCTCTGCTGAGAGACAAAAACTCATAAAAAGGTTCACAACGCACAAACATACAGAAAATAATTGTAGAAATTAAAACTTACCAACTTTTGAGGGTTTTTCTGCTTTTTCTACCTTGGCCTCTTCTTCACAGGATGTCTGTAAGTCATGGTCTTGGCATGGACTATCATTGGAAGGAGGTGGACTCGTCAGAAGGTGAGGAGCTGCACCTGATTTGTTACCAGAAGGGGTCACTTTAGAGACAGGATCCAAAACGGTAGAGGAGCTGATTGCAGCAGAGATGGCTGGACTGCTGGTGGAAGTTGTATCTGCATGGTTCAAACTGGTGGCGGTGGAAGTGGTGTCCGTTGGGTTGGTGTCACTGGAAGAAGTGGAGGGAGCAGGGATCTCATCGGGGCTGAGGAGGGCTGCCTGGATGTTTGAAGGTGCAGAAACGGAGCTCATGTGGTCACAGGATGATGGGGTGATGGTTACAGATGTTGTAGAAGAAGAGGAGGTGGTGGGAGGAAGGGAAGCCGAGACAATGGTGGAGGATGTGGGAACGGGGACTTCTTCCTGTGAAACAGAAACTGTAATCGTATCGTCGGGGATGGAGGGAGGACATGTCGTTTTAGAGACTGATGTTTCAGAGGCGCTGGAGGCAGCGGGTGTGGTTTCACCAGCTTCGGGGCCTGTGAGGCCTGGATCTAATGTGCTGGTGGGGGACGAAGGAGCTGCAGCGGTGACAGAAACATCTGCATCACCTTCAGCATCCTTTGCGAGAACGCCGTTTAGCTCCGGCAAAGTTGCCTTCACTGACAGATCTGTTGGTGTTGTGGAAACTGGGCTTTGCTTGCTGGGATCAGAAGCAGTTTCCAGGGTGGCGACAGAAGGAGTTTTTGTGACAGACTCAGAGGAGGTGGTGGCGGCCTCAAAGGTAGTGTCGGTGGTTTTAGGGACAGAGGCTTTGTTCTCACTGACTGCATCATCAGTGGGGGTTGTAGCTGCTTCAGTAGTGCATATTTCTGTGTCTACAGTACTTGAAGGAGAAACCGTAACGCTGGCTGCGTCGGGGACGGAGTCTGAGATTGTCGGTACAGTGGAGGTGGTGGCGGCAGCCGGGTCGGGAGCAGCGGGAGCCGATGGAACTGTGGTCGGGCTGAGTTTAGTGGGTGTGTTCGTCTCTGCTTCCTGTATCTGTGCTAGCTCGTTCTCAGGCGTGTTGCGCCCAGATGTTGTGGGAGGCGGACCTGGTTTGAGTACTGGTTTTGGAAGGAGAGCAGGTTTCCCAGCTGCCTCGTGTGCAGACACACTTACTCGAATTTGATGCCGGGTGTCTATGGAGAAAATAAGAGTCGATTAGCTGCTTATAGAGTAGATGGCTGTGTCCAATATCAGGGGCTGCGTCCTTTGAAGGATCCGATTTACATGGTCTACTTAGATTGGATCCTTTGTCAACCACGAAGACTAGAAGTGAGTGGCTATGAACTTAGATGGTCTAGGCCAGGGCTATTTAACTAAATTGCTCCGGGGGCACAGTTACTGCAGGCCAACAGCTGAAGGGCCGAACATCCAGCAATTAAAGTCATTAAGTAAATAAACCAAGTATCATAAAGATCTGTTACCTTTGAAATAGTTTATTTTGCTGCATTTAATCATGGATACAACATTGAGAGTGATAATAAAACAATATCAAAATCAAAAATAACACATTTGTTTATTTTATTTTACCAGGCAAGTCCCGCTGAGATCTCAGATCTCTTTTTCAAGTGTGGCCTGGGCCTGAAGGCAACCTAGTGTACATGTTTTGGGGGTGGGAGAAGCCGGAGTACCCAGATAAAACCCACACAAGCACAAGGAGAACATGCAAACTCCGCACAGAAAGACCCCAGGTCCGAGCCGGGGATCGAACCCAGAACCTTCTTGCTGTGGGGTGTCGGTGCTAACCACTGATCCATCGTGCTGCCACGTTCTGCCTCTTATTTGACATAAATGTTGTTTTGACATCTCTGACTTGCCAAATTTTTAAACCAATTTTATTTTCTTTTTCGTAATTTTATCTTCAACTGCTTGTAGTTTTAACTGTCTCGGGTGTTCTTTAAAATGGTTTTCACCAGCTTGTAGCCAAGATTCTGATGTTTCTGTAGACACCAAACATGTCTATGTCGAACTAAAAGAATTTAGAGTAATTAAAGTAGAAAACCGTGGGTTTGGGCTTAAGAGATGAATGAACCAATTGGTGGGATGATCTTTGGTCATTCACGGGCCACATGTGGCCAGTTTTCGGACGAGAATATTTTATAAAAAACATGTTTATGCAAATGATAAAAGCCTAACAACACAACCACTTTTTTGCCTGTGGCATCAAATCTTTGTAACAAATATAAATGCAATTTTGGAAAGATAACTGATAATGTGTTGCAAAACAAATTAAGTGGAACAGCCACTGAGACGAGCAGTTGTTGAGGTATTTGCATGTAAGGTAACAGGAAGTGATGTCACTGGGGAATGTCTGAAATTGAACAGAGACTGGGTGGCCGTGACTGAGTGGTTAGAGCAGTCATCATCCACTGAGAGAGTTGGGGGTTTGATTCTACCACTGTTCAGTCACATGTCGAAGTGTCCCTGGGTAACACACTGAACTCTTTATTGCCTCTGATGTGTCCCATCAGAGTATTATCTAAAGCACTGATTCGTCTCTGTAGAATATTTTCTTTCTTATGTCACAAGTAGGGCTGCACCGATACGAAAATTTCAGCCGATATCGATATCCGATATAATTATTGCTATTATGGCCGATAGCCGATATTACACAAACACACAAATTATATTATATATATATGCACAAACACACTTGGGTCTTTTTTTTTTTGATACCATAAATAAATAACCAGACCTCTGACATGGCTCTCCTTCAGTTATTCCTGGCTGCGCAGCATCTGTATCACTATCATGATCAAACAGATGCTGCTCAACCAACCATCTCCCCTCCAAAAACAAAAACACAAAGCTAAAAAGTGGGAAATCAATATCGGACGTTAATATTGGCCCAGTTTTACATATCGGACCGATATGATATTCTAAAAAATGACCAATATCGGCCGATATCGATATCAATACCAATATATTGTGCATCCCTAGTCACAAGTACTTTAAATTGAAAATTTTTGTACAGCAAGATTTCCATTTAAAACTGTACTCTTGTCTCACTCCTCGTGCTTCGTCCACCATTACAAGCAAAAAAATTAAAAATAAAATAAATTCCCAGGATAGGGTAGGTTGAGAAAGATCCACTGGATCCGTCCCTCAAATCGGGGCAAAAGAAGGACACATTTGTGGGTCGCGATTGGAGAAGCCTTTGAATTTGTGATGTAATCACCTTCGAAGGGTGCAGCCTCTGAATTTGGACACAACCGATGTGAAACAATAAATGAGTGGACGTGTCTTACCTGATGATGCAGACATTGTTCGAGGTTTTGAGAAAGTAGACGGAGGTTCAGGTTTACTGTCAATGATGGTGCCTGAAGTACAAAAGCCTTATTTTACAAGAGGATTTAAGCCCCTTAACGTCCATTTTAAAGATTAGCTGAGCTTTACTGGGATTCAAAAAGACTTTAATCATATTAAAAACAGGGGGCACATACCTTCAGATTCAGCCTTTTTCATCTCTTTCTCTTGATTCTACAAGAACAAAAGCAACACTTGAACATTTTTATCACGTTTAACAGGATTAAATTGAGACAGGCTCATCACACACCTGCGTGTCTCCAGGCTGAGGTTTGGAAACTCCAATGCGCTGAAGCATCAGATGGAGCTTCTGCTCAAAGCTATGTTGGCCTTCAAGCGGTTTCTGAAATTAGCAGCGCCACAGAAGTGATGCTTGAGATTTTCCTCACAACATTGAAGAGCTCAGCTGTGTTGACACTCACCTTGGCGGTGTTTCTGCCATTGGTGGTCCCAGCTGCTGCTGATCCCGACAGCAGAATGAGGGACTGGGATTTCCCTTCTCTGAGAGCTCGGCGAGGAGGTGCGGCCTCACCCCTCAGTGGTGCGTCGCTTCCAACAGGTGGTTCTTGGACAGCCGGATCTCCAGGAACAGCACCGAGGTGCGGTTTCGCTTTCTCCTTTTCGTTCTCCTTGTCGTGCTCCTTCACTCGGTCCTTGTCTTTCTCTGACCTGGCGACCTCCCTGAGGGGGCGGATGAGATCGGCGATGGAGGCCTTCTTGGGCCGACCCTCTTGGCTCGGTTCTGACTTTAAGCCTCGCTTCTTCTTKAGCGTGAAGAAGTCGCCGAGCTTCCTCCTGAGCGTTTTCGTTGGTGGTGGGCAAGGGACGGAGCTGGCGGGAGCCACTTCCTGCAGGGTGATGGTTTCTTCATCTTGCTTGTTCCTGAGCAAAAATCCACAAATTAAAGAACCTGTTCTTCTCATTCAGTCTGGATCTTGTGGCTGAGATACTCACTGTGTTTCAGTGGGAAGCACTTTCTTTGTAAAGAACTCCTCGACTCCTTCATCCACTCGCCCCATGAGCTCCAGGACTTCATTTTCACTTTCAATTATTGTCTCCTAATTATCACAGAAACACAGAGACACAATTAGACCAACTAATATTAGAGAACAATTCCTGTTATATGTAACTTTGCATTATGTAACGATGAAAACCCACACACTTTGGCAGTATTGTTCCTCCTGCCTCTATAGGTGAGTTTTGGTTGGATTCGCTCATCCGTTCATGCCATGCAGGCCTCCTGGGACTCAGTTGCTCAGTAACGTACGACGGGAGAGGCATTACGAGGTTTTACATGCAGAACGAGAGCATGGTAACTCATTTTGCCAATAACAGGTAATGTGATATCAAAACTGCAGCAAGGCAGAGTTGTATTACACAGATCAGATCCAAATTCTGARCCCACAAGTAGCGGTGGAAGTCAAGAGGGTGGCAGTAGAACACAAATTTAGCAGAAGTCACCATTACATGATATTCTCTCAGGGGGATTGCATTAATTTAGTCTCCGAGGGAGTGCTTGTTCAAGGTCTGTGACAACACGATCAGCTTCATGTGAAACTGATGAGCACTCAGTGTACGTTTTGAAACGTTTAAAGCTTAAAAAGAACCGTTTCTTTCAGCGAGAGCCAGAGAAGAGGTTTAAATTGAACTCCTGCTCATTATGCCGACTCCATCAGAACAGAGTGGATAATTCAAAGAGCCAGAGACCGGTACAAAGGGACTCCCTAATTCAAGCGGGGACCAGGCATCTTCCAGCACCCCCCTTCCATCCTTCCCTTCCCCCCTGCCTCTCCCCTCTGTTCCCTCTCCTTCCCTCCCATCCATTTTCTCCCCTCTCTCACACACCACCTTTCCACCAAACCTCCCCGATCACCCTCCACCTGCGCACGGTACCTGCGGTCTGCTGGGACGGTAGTTCAGTTTTTGTCGGTGAGGTCTCGGTCTGCTCTGGGTGTAGTGCCTGAGAGCTGGTCCGCCCAATGGCAGCTCCATTGGGGAGACACGGCACGCTGTTGCCGTGGCTCTGTTGCTAAGAGCACCAGCAGTATGTAATGCCTCCACGGAGGTGGGAGGGGCCGGGCCGGCCAGACTGACAGATCTGACAACAGAGCCTCGCCTTTCTCTGCCCCCCCTCCGTGAGAGGAAAACCAGCAGAAAAAGATGGTGATAAAACAAGAAGAGGCACTAACCTCTGCTCCATCCCTGCATCTCACAGCTCACCATTAATTAAATGTTCACCAACCATCACTCTGCTCGAAACACCTGAATGGACGAGATCTGTCAGTTATGTAACAAATAAATTATTTTATTTCTAGGGCTGTGAAATTAATCGAGTTAACTCATATTGATTAATTTTAGTGCTGGGCTTAGATTTAAAAATTTAATCACGATTAATCGAGATTAAAATAAAAAAAGAAAACAGTTAGATTAATCACGATTAAATTTTAATCGCGATTAATCAAACTTTTTCCTTTTTTTTTTTTTTTTTAAACAATCACTTTACTATGGCTGAATATGTAGGTTTGTACAGTACTGTATATTACAATGCACTCCATGTCAGTGCATGCCAGGTCATGTTTGTAAATGAGAAGTGGTTCTCAAACAGTTTACCTGGATAAATAAAGGTTTAATAAATAAAATAAAATAAACTCCACGTGTAACACATTATGTACAGTTTTTTTTTCTTTTTGTCTTCTTATGGCTTATTTAATTTTATTTATTTATGTTTTGCTGACAACTGTGACCTTAGTATCTATCTTTCATTCTTCATGTCCTGGAAGACTGATGATGTCCTCGTGTACTCATTTGGAATGAAAATCCTTGAATTCTTGATTTAACCTTATTATTCTGCACAAAATTTACCTGACTCAAATATGTTTGGAGCATTTTTAAGTCCTGTTTTATATTTTAAAAATCATGTCTAAGCAACATTTTTGTTTTCTAAATAAAAACATTAAAAACTAATTAATATCAAGTAATTTATTTTATCAATATGCAACAGAAATATATATTAAATTTAAGATTAATCATGATTAATTCACAGCTACTTTGGGATTAATCAGATTAAAAACATCAATCATTTGACAGCATTATTTATTTCACATGCAACGAAGATGCTGTTATTGACTTATTATTTCATTGGTGGAAAAAGTGCAGAAGTGTTTCACTACTCCGGTGAATTTCTAAAACCAAATGTTTCTAAAGTGCTTCAGGAAACTGTGCTAAGTGGTCCTGGGAGGATAGGACGTTAAAACGAGCTGCTCGACTTGTTCAGAAACCAGAAAATATGACAGCCACAAGCGCCGGTTTCTGCACGGTTTAATTACAGAGTGTGTCCCGGGTTTCATACAAATCCTTCTGCCTGACTGAACATTCAAAACTATATATTCAMCTGCAACGGTTTTATACAGAGGTCACATCTATATAAACTATCTATATTTAAATATTTATAAATATAAATAGATTAATATATATATTTATATTGTTTATTTACAGGGAACACATTTTGAGGACTTTTTATTCACAACTTAATAACTTGTTTTCTTCTTTTGAATCCCATAAGGAAGGTTTCCCACGTGGATTTGACATCAGCTGTTTCAGATGTTGATTGTAACCTGGATCAAAGGTGACATTGTTTTCTGAAGCCTAAATGTGTGTTTAATCTTAATTAGATCTTGTGCATGCCTGTAATCCCTGAAGATTAAATATAATTAAAGACCAGATGAGACTGGCATTTATACTGATGAGCGGTTTCACTGGGGGGGGGGGGGGGGGGGGGTTGTCATGCAAAATCAACGTTTTTGAGCTTTAAATCATGTTATAATGTCATTCCCTCATCAACAATGTACCCAGAGTGTTTCTTCAACTCAGTCATGCACGTTTGAGAAATCCTTGAATTTCCTGTGGTAGCCATGTGAAGCTACCTGAATGCTTGCTGGTACAAAGCACCACTTACTTATACAAAGCTCCTCCGAGCTCAGTTCTCAGCCAAGCTCCTGCCCCGCAGAGTGCCCCTCAATCAAAGCATTGTGAAGACGTGCTGAAGTGGGAGTGTCAGAAACAGGAGGTTCTTAAAGAGACAGAGGCCAATTTCAAGGTGCTTACATACACTATATGMAAAGACAAATTTATTTATACAACATTGTTATAACAACTGAAGGTAACAGTTACTTGATTGTGCTACAGAATTAAACTATATGCCTGAAAAATACACAAACATTGGATCTTGGGACAAATTTAAGACAGKTTGCACTTTTAGAAATTTTAGGACCCTTGATATTTCTACTCAACTACATTTCAGCAAATATATTGTTTTGCTTGCACCACATTCAGGAACTAAATACTTTATCAGACTATAAAAACTGACATCATTTTCAAATTGCTGTAAAGGCTAAACAGGTAGTAAGTTCAACCGCATCATTAACTTAGTAACAAGCGGTTAACAATTTAACCTAATGTGAAAAAAATGGCACAATTACTCTTTCCAGCTTTTAATATTGATTAAAATGTAATCATCAATAAGGCAAGAGAGTTACAAGTCCTTAAGACCAAACATCTGTACCAAACTGCATTTTCTCTGAAAATAATTATTCAGCCTGTTGTTATAAAAAGTGACTTGGAGGCAGAAAACAAAATGATTCTGAGGATTGTGGAGAAAAATGTTCATAATATGCTTCAAGACCTGAGCAAAGGGACAGTTTAGGCCAGGGTTTATGTTTATTTTATTTTATTTTTTATTTTTTTTTTGTTTTAGTTTCTTAGAGGGTTGTGTAAGTTATTGTTTTTAGTCAGCCTGTAGAAAAATTGTACTAACTGTGTTTTCAGTGGATTTAGTTTACCTCATCTGGAGGACAAGCCCTTTACTTTTTCCTCCAACACTTCACCCCAAATCCCTTCTGACATCCAGATCACCTGGTCGATCTTGATTTGTGTGGAGTTTGTGGGTCTGATGATGAGTCAGTCGCGACCGAGCCGACTCAAAATGCCAATTCATTTGAACCTGGAGGGGAGGTTTTTAAAAATATGTAAACTGCAACTAAAATTTGATTCAAACAACACGATCAAATATATGAAACCTTGTTTAACAACAACAACTGACGATATATTAATCCAAAACCGATAAACTGATGTGAGTCGAAAGATCCTCACTTGCTCTTAAACTGAATCAAATGATTCAATGATTCAAATCCCAGAACGGAGCTGTAATTCCCGTCACTGCTCGCAGTGGTCATACTGCCCTCTGGTGGCTGATTTTATGAACTGCCTTTTTTGATGACATAATCTTGATTCAATCAGTCTGCTCGTCCAGAGATTGGGAGTCGTCGAGTTAGAGCTTTAACCAGAAAGCTGATCGATATGATTTATGTTTCATAAATCATTGTGATACTGCACCGGGTCGCCACGCCCACGATAGATTTCAAATCTGGCGCCCATCACCCACAGCCGCGTTCGGCCACTCCCCTCTACTCCCCCCGCGGCGAGCGTGCGCGCACGCGCGTTAGCTTTGACGGKCCGCCATTTTGTGTTAGGCCTGCTCCTCCAGAGCGGGAGAAAATTAATAGCTCTGCGCAGAGCACATATGACCGTCCGCTGAGAGGCTGAAAGGATCAACCGTGGCTGCTGAGGTTCCGAGTGAATATACCGGAGGAAGAACCAACCGAGAGTAGGTCCAACTATCGCTATGTTTCCAAACAAGGGGAGGTTTTTGTAGGAGCCGTCGCCGGCCTCTAGGTGTCACGGTAGGGCTTATCGTCCAGGCGGCTGGCGGGGGGTGTTTGTCTCCCTCTATCGTTATCCAAAATACACGAAATGTGACTATAAACTGCAACTCCCAGCATCGGCCGAGTATTTTGAAGCTTTTCGGACGATATTATGTAGTGTTTTCCAGGGGATGGTGATGTTAATCGGTATTTCTGTTTTAAGTTAGTTTAGGCCTGACGTCCATCTTATCGTGCCCTTTGTTTCCTGTTTTCAGACAGAGTCGCGCTTCACCACTTAACTCTTTAAGTTTATTCTTCACACTACAAACAAYGTGTCGTGTTTTATTGAGTCGATCRCCTTGATTGAAAGCAAAGCAGATCGAGAACAAATGTATGGGTTGAGAAGGAGAGTCCCTGAGGGACTGACTGATTAACACACAAACCCCATCAGTGTCTTATCAAGCAGGAAGACGGTCGGACGGAGAACTCCGGGCTCGACGTCTGAATCGCGGTCGTTGAGACAATAAAGCATACTTTGTCCTCCACAACACATTTTAAACTCTTCACATTTGTTACTTTACTTGTCTCGCAGGAACCTGTACTTTAGAAAAGTGTTTTTAGACGATCTAAGTCAGTTTGTCCTCCATTATCTCCCACCTGTTTTGCGCGGTACAAGTTAAACATGATGTCTGCACTACTTTCTAGTGACTACATCAAGTAAATGTTTTAAAACTTGTGGTTTTTTTTGTACTTTTACAGAAAACTATAATCACATAAAAGTATATGTAATAACTGGGAATGAGTTGAGTATGAGACAACTGATTGTAATTTTTACAAATATGGTACATACTAGTCAAAATGTTTCACGAATCATGGCTGGTTAATTTGTTACAAATTAATTTCAAAAGACTGCTTAGACTCATGACTCATGCAACATATTTCAAATACCTATCATGTTCTGATGGATTAAAAACACTCAAGATTAATGCAAATGACTTTGTCTAAGTTGTGATAGACGTGACCAGAATCAATAGAACTGAACTCTGATCCAGAGTCGCACAGCATTCTGGGAGATAAAGGTTTTAGCTGCTCAACCTCTCACGGCCCAGCTAGAGGCTCTGTCACACTATAATGTTTTGAACAACTAAAAGAGTTAAAAATAAACTGGAAGCTTCTGTAAGGCGTGTAAATACTGTAATGCTAACAAATTAATCAAATCTGCAAATCAGTAATTTAGACATTAAAAACATGTATAAGTTGTAAAGTGTTATAGTGTTACGGGGCCTTAAGCAAGGTTGGTGGCATCAGCTAACTCAATCACATTTTGGTAAGCAAGCAACAACCTGTTGAGTAACATGCACAGCAGTAGTTTTATGTTTACCGTACCTCATAACTACTTAAATTAAAACAACGTCGAGTGGAAAAAAGAAAATGAGTGCAACAGCTCAAGAGGCAATTGTGCATAAGAGAAAAGGTCACGTCAGCAGTTTGGCAGAATTAATCAGCCTTTTCTCCCTCCTGGTCTTTATTTCAAATGAGTAAAAAAACAATCAATCATTATCTAACTACATAGTTGGATACATACATTTTAAGGTTTTTAAACCATATCGCTCAGCCCTAATTTATTACCCTCCTAGACCTTTCATCGTTTTGTTTCAGCCTGAATAAAATACCAAGCAATAATAAGCAGTCAGTGCCATTTCAGCCAAAGGTATTTCTGCTTTGTAAARTAAATTAATCCAACTCAGTGCCGTCTTAACTTCTAACCATTCTACAACATGTGTTTTTGTCTGCTCAGGGTGTTGGTTAGTCCATTGCCATGGAGGGCGAGGTTGTCACCATAGAGGCAGCTCAGGCTGCAGCCATGGCCGCCGAAGGAAAGGTCCTGCCAGAAGGCGGGGAGGCTTTGATGCAAGCGGCGCAGGGCGACGTGACCGGGAACATGGACATGATGGTGATGGATGCTCTTGATCCGACTCTGTTGCAAATGAAGACGGAGGTTTTGGAAGGAGGCGGCACAGTAACTGTTACCGGTGGAGATGAGGGTCAGATCATCACGCTCCAGGTTTGTGTAAAATACACGGTTTTAAAAATGAGCAGCTAGACTTCGTATWTTGAGCGTATAACAGGATTTTTTTTGTYGCAGGTGGTAAATATGGAGGAACAAGCAGGTGCTGCGTTGGGTATTGGTCAGCTTCAGCTCGTACAGGTACCTGTGTCTACAGCTACTGTAGAGGGACTCCAGGCCACTTTTGTTGAAGCGTCAGCAGCTAACAAGGATGTAGAACCAGTTATTTGTCACACACTTCCTTTGCCTGAAGGTTTCCAGGTGAGAACAGCTTTATTTTAAAACAATTCGTTTGAGATATGTCTTCTACATTCGTTTTGAACTGTCATTCTTCTTGTCACTAAAAATGTTGTTTTTTTTAGGTTGTAAAAGTGGGCGCCAATGGTGAAGTTGAAACAGTGGAGCAGGAGGAGCTCCAAGCTGCCCAGGATGAGCTCCATGGAACGAGGGAGGAGGAGGAGGAAGAAGAAGAGGAGGAGGACGAGGAGACGGCAGAACTGGAAACAGCTGTCCCTCAACAAGACGACCCGCAGTGGTCGAAAGACCCAGATTACCAGCCCATTACCACGGTCCGTAAGGGGAAGAAAGGGAAAAAGAGTCGCCTTCGCTACGCGGAGGGTGATCGGGACATGGACGTGTCTGTGTATGACTTTGAGGAGGAGCAGCAGGAGGGGCTGCTGTCGGAGGTGAACGCAGAGAAGGTTGTGGGCAACATGAAGCCTCCGAAGCCCACTAAGATCAAGAAGAAAGGTTAGACTTTGGTGCTTTTTGGCTTTTACGTTTAAGAAAATGGGTAAAGAAGCACGTTTAACACRAACTAAATGTTTTTGTTTTGCGTTTCCAGGCGTGAAGAAGACTTTCCAGTGTGAGCTCTGTAGCTACACCTGTCCAAGACGCTCTAATCTGGACCGTCACATGAAGAGCCACACAGATGAGAGACCACACAAGTGTCACTTGTGTGGACGAGCCTTCAGGACAGTCACACTGCTGAGAAACCATCTCAATACACACACAGGTAAAGCAAGGACAAAAAAAATAGTTTAGTGTAATAGTTTGAGTCCTAGAAAACCAAATTAGTGTTGTAGCGTCCTTCAATATGTTTCAAACAAGCTTCCTTCAACTCAACTTTTAGGTAGCTTATTTCTGTCCTTTTTCTTTTAGGCACYCGGCCTCATAAATGCACAGATTGTGACATGGCATTTGTGACCAGCGGTGAGTTGGTGCGCCATCGCCGCTACAAACACACACACGAGAAGCCGTTCAAGTGTTCCATGTGTGACTATTCCAGTGTGGAGGTAGGTTAGGTTTAGTTGTTTTAGCATATGTTGTAATTTTCTTCTAATAGGACAAGTTTTTATTCTGTTTTGCCTTTTCTCAGGTGAGCAAGTTGAAAAGGCACATCCGCTCTCATACAGGGGAGCGGCCCTTCCAGTGCAGCCTGTGCAGCTACGCCAGCAGAGACACTTACAAGCTGAAGAGACACATGAGAACACATTCAGGTGATACAATGCGCTCTTGTTTCTGTTCTGCTCGAGTGGAGCGCCTTGCTCACCTCCTTTTATATTTTTCCCTCTCCCCTCTTCCACGTTGCAGGTGAGAAGCCGTACGAGTGCTACATCTGCCAYGCTCGTTTCACACAAAGCGGCACCATGAAGATGCACATTCTGCAGAAACACACRGAGAACGTGGCCAAGTTCCACTGCCCACACTGTGATACTGTCATCGCACGCAAGAGTGACCTTGGTAAAGTCGTGCATCACCATCTCTGTGCTGAATAATTTGTTTGTAGAGTTBGCATCTTTGTTGTTTTTAGCTGGTTTGACATGGATTATGCTGACGTTTGTTGCAGGTGTTCACTTGAGGAAGCAGCACTCGTTTATTGAGACGGGCAAGAAGTGTCGTTACTGTGATGCTGTCTTCCATGAGCGCTATGCTCTCATCCAGCATCAGAAGACTCACAAAAATGAGAAGCGYTTCAAGTGTGACCAGTGTGATTACTGCTGCAGACAGGTTTGTGCTGCGGGAAACGTCCACTCTGTGTGCTCTGTTGATGTCGTGTGTCTCTTCTTACGAGCGGTGAATCTTTTTATGTCCCACAGGAACGCCACATGATAATGCATAARCGCACACACACGGGGGAGAAACCGTTTGCCTGTAGCCAGTGTGACAAGACATTCCGTCAGAAACAGCTGCTGGACATGCACTTCAAGCGCTACCATGATCCCAACTTTGTCCCCACTGCTTTTGTCTGCAGCAAGTGCAGCAAGACGTTCACCCGCAGGGTAGGACAGACTGAGACTTTACTGTCAGATTTATTTGACCTGCATCTGTGAGTCCTGACTGGTTTGTGTTTGCTCCAAAGAACACCATGCTGCGTCACGCCGAGAACTGCATGGGTGAACCTACTGGAGATGAAAATGGAATTCCAACTCCCAAGAAAGGGCGCCGTGGCAGGAAGAGAAAGATGCAGTCCAGGAGGGATGATGATGACGACGACGATGAAGACAACACTGGTATTTTACATGAAAAACTTGTCTTTTCATCTTCAGCAATATTTTCTTACAATGGATGGCAGAACAATTCTTTGTAGTGAAGTCAGGGATGGGAAACTTAACTGAAGGGGCCGCAGTTTTACTTTTGACCCTACCGGAGGGCCACATAGCACTGCACACTTGCCCAAATGTAATAAAGCTGCCACTTTAAAAATGCTTTTCTATATGTATGTTTATTAAAATCAACATGCAGTGCAGTAAATTAACAAATTTTATTCTCAAATGCATGTGTAATAGTTGTACTTTTGTTTAATATACAAAGCATTGAAGTGCAGCGGCATAAGATGCTTTAACTCCTGAGTGGTTGTGGTTCTGGTAAAAAGTCTCTGTTGTACTTTTGATTTGAGCTTAGCTATAATAGCAGCCCTTGCTGCTTCAGTAAACTTCTTTTATTTAGCTTTGTGCAACGTGTTGTAGTGTCAACTTGTATTAAAATCTATTGTGTGTAAGCAGACTAAACACACAGGTTTGTACTTACATTCTGTGAACRGATAGTCTACCTCCCGTTTCATCTGAAACCTGATTTCCAGTTTTGTCTTTTCTCTTCTTCACTGGTAGAAAGAAACAGGGTGCACAAGGTGGCATCTGCTGTGGGAGCGCCCTCTAGTGGCAAGCTTTGTCATTACAATAATTCAGTGCCACTGAGACAATTAYGTTTGTAAATTTCAAACATTATTCTAAGAGTTGCTTTAATTGAGGGTGAGGGCAGATTCATGTCATGTGAAAATTCTGTAACTTACAGAGGCAACATGTAAATAAAAAACAGGTACAACAGTTTTGTCCTAAAAAATCTTTTAGGTGACATTAGTGTAAAATGTTAGTTTTTACTCTAATCAGTCATGCTCATTCTAGATTTAAGGCCATTTTCCTATTTTAAAAGATATATTGATGCCAACACTGTTTCTGTTTATATATAAAATACGTAAAAATAAATTTTCTTTTAAACTTCTGTTGGATCTTTTCCACAGAGGGAGAACTGGATGAAATCGAGGAAGAGGATGAAATGTTAGTCGACATGGAGGTGGAGCAGGCCGCACCAGTTGTTCCCATTCCAGCMCCAGTGGAGCCCCCAGTCAAGAGGAAACGTGGACGCCCCCCAAAGATTAAGCCTGACGGTGAGTTTCTAAAAGATTGCGATCTTAAGCGCTCTTTAAGCCTAAAAGAACGTTGCTGGTTKAAAACTAGGTGGCTGGGTAGCTAAAGTAATGCAGTGTTTACATGTTTGAGTCTGACCTGGAATTCTTTTCAGCGGCTGCCATCATCCRCGTGGAGGACGAGGCCACCGGAGAGGTCGATGACATCATCGTGAAGAAGGAGGTCGGCACTGAACTAGACGATATCGAAGCGGAGGAGGTGGTGATCGGCGGCGTCAAGTCGACCATTCAGATGGAGGAGCTGGCTGAGGAAGGGGAAGCGGCGCCGGAGGTGCAGCTGGCTGAGGCCCCTCCCAATGGAGACCTGACTCCTGAGATGATCCTCAGCATGATGGACCGGTGATGGGTGTGAGAGTGGAATCTGTAAAAGAGGAAGAAAAAAAACACACCCAGACCCTTGATTTTATTTTAATTCTTGTTATTTAGGATAAACACTTGRCACCATGCGCAGAAACAAAACATCACAGTTGTAATTTAAAATTTACTTTAATCATGTATTGAGAAAAGACTCGGACAAGAGGGGAAAAAATTTTAATGAGGATTTACAGAACCAAAAAAAAAAAACATTTTAATACAGTTTGAAGTGGCTGTTTTTATGGCAGGGTCTTAATTTGAGTGGCTTTTGGAGAACGTGGTTTGTTTTGTCAGGTTCGACTCTCGACTACATTTTTAGTACAACAGTCTGTGGGGAAAGATTTTGATGTTGGTTTGTTTTCTTCAATAGATGATGGTACTGCATCTATTGTAAAATCTTACATCAAACCAAACAAAAACTGACTTAGGACCTGCGTTTGTTTTCTGTGTGGGCTGTCTGTATGAATAAGCCACTCTCAGAAAGACACTGCCACTAATAACAAACACTTCAAAAAATAAGAACTATGAGATATCTTGGAATATTTTTTTTCTTCTGTGGTTAGTAAATACTTGTTTTTTTTTTAATCATATACTAGTTTTTAAAAGCTTGATAGACTGCTTATCTCCTGCTCTTTTCCTGCTACTGTAATACCTGTAGAAGATGTGTATGTACTAAACTGTCACAGATGAGTGCAAGGGAAGAAACATTTGCTCTCATGTGTAGTCATTCCACTTTGAGTTGTTTTTCCTTTTGTACCACTGGCAAAGCGAAGTAGCAGCTTGAACGACTTTTAATACCTGTGTGGCAGATTGGGGGGGATTGACTGTACAACCGATAATAAAAAAAAAAAAGAAAATAGTAGTCATGAAACTGATGTTTAGTTTTCTGCAGCTGTAATAATTTACAATGAATTCAAACAGGGAGAAAAAGCCTTGTTTAGATTAACGATGTTATTGGTRCAGTTACAAGAAAAACAGTTTGCTTGACTTATTAAAATTGGYTGGGAAACTGAATGATTCGAAAAATGTCAGCTTATTTTGCTTGCAAATATATTTTATTAAATGGGAAAACTTGATGTTAAGCTTTTTTWTTATCAGTCTCACATTTGAGGAAACCAAATATAAAGATAATGCACTGGATTTGGGCTATATTAACATCGGTTATCAAAAACTGCAGTACTTRGGTAGTTTAGATAGGTACACCTCTTAGTTCTGTTATTGTCGGCACATTTMGATGAAATTGTTTTATTTTTTGCAGTTTGGGATGTTTTGGTATTGATAAGTGGAACTGTCAGACCTTCAGCCGAAAGACAAGGAGCTTTTGTGGGTTAAAATTAGTTTAAAGTTTTTGCATGTGGTTCTGTCACATGAATCCCATGAAAAGGCAATTTAACTACAAAATGCTCCGACTCGACTTATTTTACACGCTGCCTTGTTGGCCGTCGTCTCAACTGGTAGAGCAGAACCAGATTATTAAGAAGATTATTCATTATTAACAAGTTAGTGGATTTTAAACCACTTGATTTGTGTTGCCAACACATCTGTAGAWAACCTGTAATATGTGCTGCTGTTTTTTTATTACAAGTTATAAAATAAACACCTAATGTCTTCTTTTTTTATGCATTTGAAATGGAAAGTGCAAAAAAAAAAAAACATCACTTTTGTGGAGAAACGGATACATTTTTCCATGTTTTGGACCAAATACAATTTATAGTCAGAAGAATCCTTTAAAATCAGTAAGAAAATCTTCAAACCCACCTTCCCATTACTAAATGCAGAATTTACCAGTTTTTTTTCTACTTTTCTGCAGATGGATGAGTTTTTAAAACCTTGTTCATAGTACTTTTAATAGATTTATATGCTGTATTAGTTAATTATTTACATTGGGGCATCTTATTTTGAGCATAAACTTCAAGGCACATGTCAAACTCAAGGCCCATGGGCTAAATGTGGCCCGCCAAGATGCCTTATGTCCCAGCTGGTATTCGACTGACATTAAACTTTTAAATATGGTGGAAATAATGTCAGTTTAAGAAAAACATTTTCGAAGATGTTTTAATTTCTTTAAGAGAATCCTGTTTTAAAGCCAGCATTGACCATAAACTGCATCTTTTCAGTGTCTATAAGTGATAAATCACTGTTTCTATACAGGAAATACCATGTAGAGCTCAGCTATTGTTTGTCAGTGGTGCTCAATCGAAACAAGGCGTATTTAGTCAAAAAAACTTATGGAATGGAAATCCTGCATCTGTTGGTGCTAAAATAGAAAAGATGCAACAATGGTGATGTTATGGCTGTTTGCATCAAATCAGCAGAATCACAACAAAACAATATAAAGGCTGACACACAATTAGCCGGGATGCAGGATAAAACATATTAGAAAGGACAAAAGCTAAATATATACTTTAAAAAGAAAAAAGCTTTTAAGAAGGCCCTAAATACTAAAGTGCCTGTGACATCAAAATTATACAAAAGCCTTTTGGAAAGATAACACTGAGAACTGATCTGACCTCTTCTGCCTGTTTGTGGATTAAATTCCTTGAGAATTAGAAAGTTTTCAGTCAGTAATTTAAAATGAGAGCTCTGAGACTTTGCAGTTTACACACATCTTAAAAATAAAGTTTAAGGCTTTTGCACCTTAATTAGTATTTAAATTGCTGTTGGTTCTTGGTGTTTGGGAGAGGCCTTGACTTGGAACACTGACGCTTCAAAACTCATAAAAAGAGAAAACGTTGTAATAATTAACCATCACTGCTATATTTAAARAGTTACCTCATCTGTTGGGAGTTTTATTTAAACATAAGTTTCCCTTTCTGCGCCTCCTCACACTAACCAACACAAAAATAACGTGTTGTTTAACGTCACTTGACAGTCAGAGTCTTTCGGTCGTTGCCAGCTGCAGTTGTGTTTGTCTGGATTAAAAAGTGCCACATGCTCGCCTCCTAACCGTCCCCTCCTCCCGGTTTGGTGAAATTCACGGCTCCCGGCGCAACAAATAAGCCTCATATTTATCGGCCGAAGTGAACTCGCACATTGACACAATAACACTTTCTAGCGACCTCTACGTTTGTAAAAGTTGTTAACTTTTCTCTTTCTTTCCTCTCGGAATCTTCGTGGCTATTTCCCCCCCGCTGGTTCCTCTGCGGTGTCGCCAGCGAAGCGAAGGTARCAACGGAGAAAACAGTCGACTGAGGCTGAGCGACATTTTTGTTGCCACAGCAACTAGTCAAGCTCCACTTCCGCTTCTTTTAGAATTTCAAAGTAAAGTAAGCGCGCCGTCCAAATTCCAATTACGAAATGGCCTGGGGCTRTAAATAAAATACAAAATGATAAATGTTATCATTTTACCACCAAAAGATGTTTGAAAATTATATAAATTTGAGGAAATTATTATTTGCCTTACGTTTTGAGTATAGTATTTAAAACAAAGCAGTGTAACATCATCATCATCAAAGATTTCTTTTATTTCTGTATTTATTAGACTTAGTATACAATCCTGTAACGTCCTGATGCATCTCAGTAATCCAGGTAAAAAATCAAAAAGAAAAAAATTGTATAGGTCTTCTGG
>NW_013952407.1:4260957-4269390 GCF_001266775.1 Austrofundulus limnaeus | reverse complement strand
TATCACAAAAACTACAAAAATCTTCCTTTAAAATTAGATAAAAGTAATTTAGGTTTATAAAAATTGACTCAAAAATGTTTTTTTTTTATATATTTTGCGCTTTTACGCTGAAGTCAGTTAACCGGAAGTAGTAGCGGCTAACTACAACTAGCTTAACAGCAGACCGAACACAAAAACTGCGAAATCAAGGAGAAGGACAGCGCCCAGAATAACTGTAACCCTCTGCGAACAGCCCGCAGCATCTCGTCGGGAATGGGATCCCGGTTAAACCCTGCGGGTCGTGGGACATTAAAACAGAGGTAGGGGGATGATTTTTATGTAATTCCCAAGGTCACAACAAGAACCGTGACAGTTTTTCTGTACATGGGCATGAGTCCGTCGGGCGTGAAGTTGTTCCGCTGATGTTGTCCATGATAATACCCCCCCACCTCCAGCAGGTTCTGGTTTACTGCATCTTGTTTTTATTCCTCTAAGTTTTGGTGTTTGAGTTGAGACTTTGTAAGGAAACCTCCATTGTGGGGGACCCTGAGGACGGGAGGAGACTTTTTGTGGCCTGTGTGATGATGGGCTCCTGGCTGGTGGGCTGGGGTGGGATATGAACTGAATACAAAGTCTGGCACTGAGGGGTCTCTTAAGTTCGCCAGGTCTGAGCTCCATCCTCTGTTAAAAAGAGAGAGAGAAAAGAAAATCACTGCTGTGATGAGTGAGCCTGTTTATCCGCCTCAGTGGCCTGCTGCCGCCCGGCAGGGCTAATCCAGTAATCTGGAAAAGAGAGGTGGCTGCATTTCATTGTGACACCACTTCCTCCTTAACCTCCTCCTGTTCCTCTTCCTCAAACAGTACGGATGAGTGTTGTTGGGATGGCTAACACATCTACATGTCTTTTGCATATAAACATCCCTAAATAATCACACTTTGGTTTTGTTTTTGTATTTTAGCTTCAGTAAAGCAGTGGTTCACAAACTTTTCCACTTTTGACCCTCAAAATACCAGCAGCTGTAATCTGAGCCCCCAGCTGTTGTTGGATGATAAACATTGTCTTCATGTTAAAAAAAAAAAAAAGAACATAGCAATATTCATTATGCTATTTTTGTCTATTTTAAGTACACTAATCTCATGCTTTTGTAACAACAAATGCAAAAAAAATGTTGTTAGTTGCTATTTTCTAATATAATTATTTCAGAAAATCTTTTCAGGACCCCATTTTGATGTTTTGGGACCCCGTTGTGGTTATCCTGATTTATTTCAAATGGTGTACAATGTGAGAGTTGCTTTTCAGATGAATAACAAATGCCATTCTGAAATGCGGGTCCGTGCTAAATGTAAACAGAGCGCTCTGCTAAGTCACCTGATTGAACTACAGATGTATTTACATGAAACTTTCAGGAACTAATCACGTCTACATCTGATTAACCTTTTAAGCCAGTTCGATTCAAGATAGCCACCACAGCTAACAGACCTTACAGTACAGATAAATAGTTGTAATTGAGTCAGTTTTACAGATACTGAGCTAAAATTTGGTGTGATTGTAGCTAAGAGTTATAGTCTGAGGTTGTTTTCAAGGTTTGACCAAAGCTCCATTCTTTTTTCTTAAAATGCCCTCAGTTTGCCTGAACATAACTACGTAATGTATGCWGTTAAACAGTGCATTAAAGCTGTTTTATAGGTGTTTTTTTTTCTTTTTTAACAAACTCCAGTCTTGGGAAGTGTTTGTGAACAGTGTCCTCTTTGTTCACGCTGCTCTGTACTGAGGATTAATCCAGCTAATGACCTCCACAGTAAGGAAGGGGCTCAAAGCACATCTAACGGAGAGGAAACCGTTCGATTAGCTTTCATAATTGTCCTTGTGGTCTGCTGAGGATATGTGTGGGTCTGAAGTGTTTGTGCGTGGACGTGGGGCCTCTCTTCTTCTTGTGTGTCGGTGTGAAAACTTTCACATGAGTTCTCGCCCCGCTCCGTACTTGAGGTGGTCCGTGGTGGTGGTGTTTTTGTTTTTTGTTTTTTTGTTTGCGAAAGCCCCTGCAGCACCTTCTCTTGGCAGTTTTCTAAACCCGACTCCACTTAATCCTCTCCGTGATAAGMGGTGGACCGTAGAAGAGCAGCAGATTAATCTCATATCAGCCGCGGCATCGATTCCAATGCCGCTTTGATCGTGCGTAATCTGCGTGTTTTCCTTCTYGGCGGCTCCAACAGGTGGAGCGCCTCTCTCCATCTGTTAGAATACGACACATTTCTCCACAATGCGGAGCAGATGTCAGCGCCGCTCCGTCCAGCCCGGCCTCCTGCTTGACAGATTTACTTTAAGTCTGTAATCTCTGTTGTGGGTGGATTATTAGGTTGGGCACGACCCCCTCTTTTGTTGTAGGTTCGCCCTTAAAAACCGCTGCATCGCTCAGACGTGAGTGCTGAGGAGGTTTCACAGCCACACACTCCTGAGGAGGGATGCTTTTATATACTCGGGCCAAACTTCAGTGTAGAATTTCCTGTTGTAGAGCCGGCCATGAGACTTCCTGTCCTCTGCTGCTGGATGTGGAGGCGCAGAGGAGGGGTGGAGGGCCGGGGAAGGAAAGGGAAAAGAGAAGCAGACTGCGCTCCCTGCTGCTGTCAGCGGTGGCCACTGCGGCTGCAAGTTGCTTGTCGTCTCAGACGTTCAACAAAGCAGGCAGGACAAAACTGAGGAAGTGAAAGAGCGGCTTGCATTCCCCCTTTTTTTTCCCCCCACCTCTGATAATCATCGAAGTTCTGTCGAGTGGGGAGAGGTACGAGGAGAGGAGGAAGACTGTRGTTTCTGATGATTCTTTTATTTTCTTATGTGAACATTACAGGTCATGTCCTTCAGTTTGTTAAAGCCACAGTGCCACACACAGCGCTCCAAGCATGCAGTGATACTTTGTCTCCACTCAGCAGGTGAGTCGTTTTCATTTTGTGCCTCTCGTTTCGGTCTTTTTGAAATAAATCCTGAACTTCAGCWGGAGATAAATCTCTCCCCGTCCCCGCCTTTTCCTCTCTCAGCTCCGTTCAATCCAAAAGCAACGTGCCTTGTAAGGAAGCAGGATGTTCACGGGCTCCACCAAGCTGCCACCCACTAAAACCCCCCAGCCCGAGCGGCTGGACGAAGTCTACGCTGCCTTACGGCGAGGCTTACAGTGAGTGGACACACCTCTGGCTCTGCTCGCGCCGTCTCCAGAAGGGGCGGAGAGTTGATAATGATGCGCTCTTGTCGTCAGGTCGTACCTGCAGGTCCACCAGCTGGAGCTGGACAGTCTGGGTCAGCAGATCAGGGAGAACAAGAAGAACAGTCGCCTGGTGAGAAGAGCTCACCTGATCAAAGCTGAACTGATCAGCTGTTCTCTCACTGCGAGCCTTTCTAATCCCTGCTTTTGTTTGTTTGTTTTCAGGGGTCTTTGTATGAGTTAGATAAGGTAAGTTTTGATCTTTTCCCTGGAAACCGCAAGAGCAATTTCCCTTTTAGCTGAAATATAATCTGTTTGTTTTTTTGCAGCAAGTGAAGGCCATAGAGAGGTTTATGCGTCGTTTGGAGTTTCACCTCAGCAAGGTGTGTTTGTTACACTTAAACTGATCATAGTTTGACTTTTTTCGTCTGTTGATATGGTGTTAATAATATGTTACTTTCAAGGGTCAGCAGATTGACTAAAAATCTGCGGTTTGTCCTCATTTCTGTGGAAAACTTGAGCAGGTTTTAGGCCCATTGTTTTGGTTTTAGTGGCTCTAATTGTGATTTTAAGCAGCTGCAGGCAGATATGTAAAATAACGTAGCTTTAGAAAAACCCAACAAAGGTTTGAGAACATTTGTTGAAAACGGATCAGTCTGCTCAGTGATCCACTGCTAAATAATACACTTTATTTGCACAAAATGAAAAAAAAGGGCTGGTAATGGTTCAGCACTTCTTCTTCCTTTTTTTTTTTTTGTTACTTCTTACAACCCTGCGGTGAAACCTCCGCTGTGTTTCCAGGTTGAAGAGCTGTACGATGCTTACTGTATACAGCGGCGGCTGCGTGACGGAGCGAGTAAGATGGTGGCGGCGTTTAACTCGGCCACCGGCAGCAGGGAGGCTCGGGAGAGTCTGAGCGAAGCTAACAAGGGCTACAGGGAATATACAGAGGCAAGTGAGCGGGTGTCAACACAACCTCTGAATCTTTTTTACACTTATAATGAACGACTTTCAGTTTGACATGCCCCCCATTTGTTTTCATTTGATCACCCTCAGTTTATAATAGCATTTTAGCTAAGTGGCTAAACTTAGCTAAGTGTATTTTTTCTTTACACTTGAAAATATCATTAGTTGTTTAATTTATTTAGGGTTATTTTTTGTGTTATAACTTATTTTGTTAGCAATTTTTGTTGCATTAGTTTAAATATGAAGATTAAGTAAAACTGGGAAACCATTAAAAATGTGGCCTGGTTTTACACCTGCATGCAATGGGATGAGAAAAAAATGTTTCTGGGAAGTTTTTGGATGAAATCATCAAATGAAAACATCAACATGGTTTTGGACAATGGGCGTCTTTTGCGCACATCAAAAACAAAAATAAAAAATTACTCCTGCAATCATGACCTTTTTAAATAACTGAACTTCAAAGGAAATCATTGCTACATATTGCAATATCTTTATGCCTTTTTTAAAAATACATTTAGATTTTCTATAAAGGGATTATTCTGCTTAAACTTAAAGTTTTTTTAGTGTGCCATCTAAAAAGTGACACATTAGTAAGGAAATTTGCAAACAGGAACTATTGTTAATAAAAATAGAAGTTTAGTTGAGCTGGAGAATCACATGTTGAGTAAATTAGGACATCTAACAGTGAATTAAGTTGGAAACAGAAATATTAATAGCTTTGTATGCTTCTGTTGTGAAAATTACTGTAAACTGACATTTTTTAATTAATTTTTAAAAAGGCTCATGATTATAGTTTTTTATAGGGAAATTTGAATTGGCAGGTCACATTTTATAAAGATAAAAATCATTCTAAAAAAACAAATGTAAATAAATGTAGCTATTAGCTAACTTGATCTTACATTACTGAATAAATGACACACTTTTCAACATTCAGAGGACAATTTGGATCCTTGGATTCTATTAACTCTGTTTTGTTGAGGTGTCTGTGAGATAAAACGATCGTTTGAATTCGCTTCTCATTTTTGTTTTCGCAGCACATGTGCTCTTTGGAGAGCGAGCTGGAAAGCCAGATGGGAGAGTTTCATGTTAAGATGAAGGGTGAGTCACTCTCCGCTCTAACGTGACTTCCCGTTTGCTCTTTTCTTAGTCGAGTTCTCATTTCTTTTTCTTTTTTTTACATTTTTGATGTTTCAGGCCTTGCTGGATTTGCACGACTGTGCGCTGGTGATCAGTACGAGGTAGAGAAAGCAGCTCACACTCTGGACCCCCCACTCCCACCCTTTTTCTTTTCTTCCAGCAGCTTTACCTTTGACTATTTTTGGCCGCTGTTAGGTCCTCATGCGTTACGGGCGTCAGCGCTGGAGGCTACGAGGTCGCGTGGAAGTCAGCAACAAGCAGATGTGGGACGGCGAGGAGTTTACTTTCCTGCCTTTAATCACAGAACTGTTGTCAATCAAGGTAACAAATAATATATATATATATTTACATTAAATTAAAATGGCACATTTTTAACATTAGTTTGATCCATCATGATGTAAAAAATCAGGAAATTGTTTTCCAGATCAGGAGGTTTGATCTGGATTGTGGAAGTCCATCTTGACTGAGTCAAAGCAATGAAAAGATGATTCCAGGCAGATATGTTGGATGACACTTTCTGTTCTTTAAACTGATAAAAAAAATTCAACACTTGTAGTTTACATCTATAATGGTTCTGCCAGAATAACAAAAAAATCTGGCAAATAAACCACAAACCTCATTTAGTTCAAAAGCTTCAGACTGACACAAATAAAAAGTTAAATTTTCACTTTGTTTTGCAGGTTTTACTGATTTATTTGAACATATTTTATTCTCATTTGTAGACATTATTGTCTGCATCTGCATGGAGACGGTCCAAAGACCTTTTCTGATTTTGTGATTCATTCATTCATTATGTAAGAATAATATGATAGAAAAGTTCTTCATCTGAAAAAACACATTTATTATATGCTGGTGCTTTTGTTTAGATATGCTCTAATATTGGTCTTACCTCGGACAAAAAGTAGTTTTGGAAGAGCTTTTAACAATAAATTTGTAATTTTCGGGGAAAATCTTGGGCTTGTCTATATTTTAGACCCAAGTTACATCCACTGAAACGCACCCTTAAATTTTGTTTAATGTAAGGTCATGTCTAGGGGCTACGGTGGATTGGTGGTCAGTCCCGCTGTCTTGTAGGTTTGAGCCCAGGTTGATAACACAAATCTTTAAAGTGCCTGTGACATGCTTATCCTTCAGATAAAAAAAGTCATAGAAAACTTTCTTCTATTGAAGAAACTTGGCATACCACACATTATTTTACCCATTTGGACACATAACTRGCCTATTTTCTTTTGAATTTGGCTCGGCAAAAGGGAAACAGGAAGTGACATCAAAGGGGAACTCCTTTAAGAAAAATAACTCTGGTCTTTATTTACTGAAACAATATTATTTGAACTCTGACTCTTTTTTGTTTCTGTCTGATAGTGACTCAAAATAACCTAAAACATCTGATTCCTCTCCACAGTCTGGGCTGTTGAGCATTTTAGCTTATCTCTGTTTTCATGCAGACCTTCCCCTTTGACATCACTTCCTGTTACTTCACATGCAAATATCTCAACAACTGTTCATCTCAGCAGCATGAAAATTATTTTGTAATATGTTCTCAGTGTTAAATTTCCAAAAATGCATTTGTATCATTACAAAAATTTTGATGTCACAGGCACTTTAAATGTGAGTTTGTTCACCTTTGAAGATGGTAGCGGCGGAAAGAAAAACAACAATATTGAGACTGAGAGATCATTTCTAGAGAAAAAGAAAAACAATAAAATAAAAAAATAAAGGGAAAACTCGTCTAATTAGTAACTTTTGTGGTGTCAGGTGAATAACAAAGACCTGATGAAGACAGTGAGGTGTAATTATAATAAAGGTGTGATGASAAATAATAAAAATGCAGGAATAGATTCTATTCAACAAACTGCAATAAAGCAAATGAGAGAACAGATCTTCTTTACTGGAGCTGCGTTTGAGCTCCATTAACAGAATGGTAATTAATAACCAGTCAGAGCCAGTTTGGCTTTTTGTGAGAGTGGGCAGCCTTCTCCTGTTTGTATTTCAAAGCCAACAACTCTCTGCCTGCAGCTTTATGGGAACTTAAAAAGAGAGAAATGATCGCCTCCGTGATTTCTTCCATTTGAATATCCTGGTTTTTAAAAACTGTTGACTAATTTGTGTTTGGAGCAGGAGCAGCAGGCAGTGCAGCCTTTCAGCTCCACAGAGATGATCCATATCGAGCCCCTGCTCCTCGCTGCGTTTGTGGTCGGACACGCTAGGTCGTTATCGCACTCGCCGAACGCCCTCAGAGCTTTTGCTTGTTTTTGTGGTTGTCAAGGTGACGGAGCTGAAGAGCCTGGCCAATCACGTGGTGGTGGGCAGCGTGTCCTGTGAGATGCTCGACCTGTTCTGCCCGCTCCCGCAGACGCTCGCCGTGGACATCAACGACCTGGGGACGGTCAAGCTGAACCTGGAGGTTACCTGGAGGTCATTCACCTGCAGAGCGCGCACACACACACACACACACATTCTTGTACTTACATCAAACTGAGGACATTATATTAACTTCCATTCATTTTTGTAACTGTATTTATGCCTAACCCAGACATTTTCCCTACAACTAACCATTACTGGTCTATAACCTGAACCAAAACTTCTCACACCATACCTCTAAAACTAACTGCAAAAAAAAGTGAAGACTGGGAAAATGTCCTCACTTCCCAAAAATGACCTCACTTAGTTGGTTAAAAAACCTAACAGGGTCCTCACTCTGTAGCAGAAACAAACACACRCACACACCTCTCTGATCTACAGCTGTTGTTGTTGAAAACACTCACTCTTTATTGTTTTTTTCTTCCTGTTTCAGTCCTTTTGATAAGGATGATCAGACGACGTCCTGCAGTACAGTTTCCAAACGACTGCTGTCCAATCAGAGTCCTCCTGACACGCCATCGATGCGAGAGCAGGTCTTCTATGTGAGTCATGCTGAAATGATATTTATTCTCAGTCACACTGTTTGCGGATGATTTGAGAAAGGGGTCTCTGCAGTTACAAAGAGGCTCTTGGTGTGTGGGAGGAGGTTGTCCCAGACGTGATTGGTCTTTTTGACTTTAGTGGGAGGAGTTTTTTAAAGAGATCCATGATTAGTTGTAACATTAGACTTTATTTAATAAACATATATTTTAACTGTAAAATAAAGACTGTAAAAATACTGTAGGCTGTTTAGTTT